>NC_138139.1:8866982-9226047 GCF_964188305.1 Podarcis bocagei
GTGGCCAGCATGACTAAGCCGCTTCTGGCGAACCAGAGCAACGCATGGAAACGCCGTTTACCTTCCCGCCAGAGCAGTACCTATTTATCTACTTGCACTTTGATGTGCTTTCAAACTGCTAGGTTGGCAGGAGCTGGGACTGAGCAACGGGAGCTCACCCCGTCACGGGGATTTAACCGCCGATCCAGATCTACTCTGGAAGGTCGGGGGGGGGGGGCTCCAGAACACGTTGACGGGTCATGAAGGGAGGCAGAGAGTGCAGGAAAGTCCCATTGCACAAGCAAAAATTATTGTACTGATGGGACAGATACTTAGCACCGCATTCGATGTGGGCCATTGTTCCTAAACTTGCATCTATGTATAAAAATCAGCACATGCCATTTTTTTTATAGAAATGTGCATCTTCTTTTGTCTTCCTTTTTGCACAAGTGACCCTCCTGGGGTTCTAGCAGCTATTCAAAGATGCTAGGCCTGATTTGGAGCCCATGCGATGGGAGCCTACTATAGAGTTTACTGCATGGGAATTGGAAAGCTACAACATTTGCCCACTGGATTCCTAAAGCATTTCCCTTGGTTTATATAACACTTCTTGGTGGTCGGGAGACTTGCCAATGAGCTGGAGGCACACAATAGAATCGCCCCAACAGGGATGGCTGGGAAAGTCTGCTCCCCTTCTGACTCATAGAGGCCCCTTTGCTTTTAACATCTCTTGCGGGGGAAATTGTGGAGATGATGCTTAACAGCGGGTCAGTGGCTCATTGAGAGCAGCATGGGCCGTAAAACTGAAAAGGGCTAGAGGAAAAGGCGAAACACACTGAGTAATATTGAGCATTTGGAAAGTGATGCACAGAAAGCCCTGTCTAATTGGGTCAATATGGCAGTTCTTGTTGATGGTGCAAACAAATGCATAGGACATGGTGTGGAAGGAAGGGTTGCTGTGCAGATTGGTAGCTTTAGAGATAACGGGGTCAAGTCCTTGAGCAAATGGCAGACTTTTAATTTATTATTATTATTATTATTATTATTATTATTATTATTATTATTATTTGATATTATTACAACATGTTAGTCGCTTATGACACAAAAAGGTCTCCAAAGAAAATGCTTTGGCTGCACAACTAGCAACAAACCCCCATCTCTGTAATCTCAGTCTCAGTCAGTTTTATTGCACATAGCCAAAGGCTGCTGCAATGTACACAGAATTATTTGACAATTAAAAGAAAATATACTGAATTGATAAAAAGACTTAAAACATTTATATTATTAAGACATTATGTACACTAAACAGAGCTATAAAAGTACCCCAATGTACAAATAAAAACATTAAACAATAAAATTCATAAGCTAAAATCATCACATGGTCACTAATGTTAAAAACAATATCACATCTCTGTAATCTACTAAAAAGCAAACAAACCTAGCACTGAAAAGATGTCAGCGATGGTGCCAGGTGGACCTCACTGGGGAGAGAATTCCACAAATGGGGAGCCACAATCTGGGAGCTTCTGCATGGAGCCCTTTCCCACCCCAGCATTACAGTAGACTGGCCTTTTTGGTGAGTTTTGAGAAATGCTGTGTCTGGTATGCAACAACAGCAGCAAGAATACTCATCATGAAGTATTGGAAGACACAAGATTTACCCACCCGGGAAGAATGGCAGATGAAGTTGATGGACTACATGGAACTGGCGGAAATGACTGGCAGAATCCGAGACCAGGGAGAAGAGTTGGTGGAAGAAGATTGGAAGAAATTTAAAGTTTATTTACAGAAACATTGTAAAATTAAGGAATGTTAGAAGGATGTTGGAATGAAGTAATGTGGTTTTAGCAGAAATGCTATAAAGGATTAAGAAAAAACAGATTGTTAAATGGTGAAAGGAGGGAAAGTAAAGTTACATTATATTAAGATAAAATAGAGGACCAAAACTGGAAAAGATGGAAAGGACTTGCTGAAATAGCTAATTGAACTAGAATACAAAAAAGGGAGGTGTGAGGAGGTCAAGGAAACAAGCAAATGAAAGATAAGTTATGGGAAGATTCATTGTATTTTTTCTTCTTCTTCTTTTCTTCTTTTCTTTATTGTGATGTGATGTTCTGTTTTTGCTTAATATGCTGTTTTCTATTTTTTCTTTTTGTAACCTTTCAAATCTTAATAAATATTATTATTATTATTATTATTTAAAAAAGAGAAATGCTGTGTCTGAATAGCAAGTCACAGATTTCAGTAAAGCAAAGAGCTATCTGTGCAGTAGATGGCGATAAAGGGGCCTATTTTGATTCTGCATAGGTCAGCTGGCAAAGAGGGGAACCACAGTCCAGCCAATGGGAGCCTCTGCAGGGAGGAATCCTTGTGAGATCATTTCAGAAAAAGGCCTTCCTTACTCACTCATCAGCAGGAGACAATAGCAGGCTAACAGCTTCTTTGTCTGCAGACCAGGCTTCCTGGTTACTTTCTGCAGCTGTTCCTAGGAGACAGATTTTTCAGCAGCCTCCCTGTCCTCTCTTCCCAATCGGAAAAAGAATATAATCAAAGGCATGAATAGGGTGTTTCAAAATCAGATCATCGCAAAATAATTTATTTTATTTTATTAATTTGTGCACCACATTCAGTTCTACTCCCGGAATTACTACAGCAATGCCACAAATATAGTCCACTGTGATTGTCTTTCTATTGCAAATCAGGGAAGGGTCAATTTTGACAGATCATGAATTACAACAGCTCTGCAATGCAGACCCTTGTCATTCTCTCCATATTGCTGGTTCGTGAGCTTGAGAAACAGTGGTTTATTGCCTACTATACATTTTGGGAAATGGTTTGTACATTTGCTCCTGATAGGTTCAGCCTCCTCTGAAGGGTTCCCAATGTGGGTGTGGCAGGCTTTGTCATCATTTGGACACCAGCCACCATTTTGAATCAAGATGGCAAACTCAAGCATCACTATGGTGTGACTTTGCCTGATTTTTTTGGTACCATTTTGAATGCCAGCAAAATCACATGCATTTTATTCAGGGCAGACATGTTTAACCTTGTAGCATTGAGTGGATACCATGTATCATACTGTTTCCTCTGACAATCCAATACAGAAAACTCTGGAAACTTCACAAATAATCACCAAAATTCAACGGCTTGACTGATTTCCTTGGTTCCAATGGCTAATGACTCTTCTGGAGAAGGGGAATCCAGGGCTCCCCCTGCCTCCATAATCCCTTAGGCATAAGGTCACATACTCCTTGCCCTTCCATAAAGTGCAACCTTAGCCTCACAATAGGAGGCAGAAAGCACATAACCCAGACAGAAATCTGGGACAGGATGGTGGATTGAATCCTGAAAGCCTTGCAGCTAGGGGGCATGTGTAAACACATATATTGTTCTTTGGGGAAGAGGGTACTTAAAAGGTGTTGGGACCTGGGGTAACTGACAGGGGTGGGTGATGGTCTCATGTTTCTACGTGCCAAACACTCCTACTTTGTGACATATTTGCGATGTATCGATGATGCTGTTGAAAAATGTATTATGCGAAATGGGGAGAAGTCTTAAAAGTTCATGCAACCCCAGACTCGGGGTTCCTACTCTGTGTGTTTGAACCCTGTTGCAACAAATAAAGATCAGGTCTACTGACCGCTGTTTTGCTTCTTTGACTTGGCTGCAGACGCCTTCTTTTGCTGACCGGAGAGATCCGCGGTGGTGGCACCCCGACAAGCTGGGCAGCAGAGTAAATTTGCACCCCAGGATTTTTCCTTATCAGGGCATATACTCTCATTTTCCTTTCAGAAGGAATGCACTCATACCATAAATTACAAACTGTCGAATCATGAAACGCACAATCAAATCAATCACAAACTATCAAAGAGGAAGCGCAAATCATTAAATGCACATTTAACAAGAAATAGCCAATGGCAGACGAACAGCTATAGGGCTCTTGGGCTGGGAGTTCCATGTGGAAACTCCATGTGGTTGAGGGAATGTTCTTTCATATGTGGTGGACTTGTAAAAGGGTAAAAGAGTATTGGGAAATGATCCATAATGAATTGAAAAAAAATGTTTAAAAGTACTTTCCCTAAAAAACCAGAGTCCTTTCTGTTGGGGATAATTCAGACTGAAATCCGCAGGTGTCAAAAAAGGTTATTTATGTATGCCACTACTGTGGCCCATGTTTTGTTAGCTCAAAAATGGAAAACGAGCGCGGTCCCAACTAAAGAAGAATGGCAGCTTAAGTTGACAGAATATGCGCAGCTTGCAGACCTAACATACAGAATAAAAGAACAAGGAGAACATATGTTTAGAGAAGATTGGAAAATGTTTATTGAATATATGGGAAATAACTGTGTGCAGCTGAAAATGCTGGCAGCATTATGATAAATTCAACAGTGTAAATAAGTTTTAATGAATGTAATAATGGAACGCTGAATGGTATAGTTTCTGTAAAATATGCAGGGATTTATGATATGTAAAATGAACCATGGAAAGAGAAGAAGGGTATTTTAAGAATGTAAAAATGAGTACAGTATTTTAAATTATAAAACAGAAAACTTAATAAAAATTATATACAAAAAAGAAGAAGACATCATTCCAGTTGTCCTATCACGGGGCACCACCAGGGCCAGATTTAGGTGTGATGAGGCCCTAAGCTCCTGAAGGTAATGGGGCCCTTTATATGGCCAGCTGTCCTTTGTCAACAACAAATTGTCGCTGTTTTTTGTGTTGAATATATGCTATAAGGTAACTGATGGACCTAATAGATACCTAAAGCCATTTGCACATGCAGAATGCAGGCACCCTATATATAGAGAAATGAGCAAACCAGTGATATTTTAGGGAGCAGGCGGGGCCCATGACTGACATCATAGGAGCCTACAACACAACAGTTGCTGTATGTAGGTTTTATTTTATTTTTATCTTACATTTTGGAAATGTAAAAACATCCAGGTTTTTTTCCTCCTTTAATTTTTTTTGGGGTTTGCTAAGAGAGTGGGGCCCTAAGCTATAGCTTGTTTAGCTTACACGTAAATCTGGCACTGGACACTCCGTGGCACCTTCCAGCCTTGCAGCCGGTTGGACTAGATGACCCCCCCGGAACCCCTTCCCATAATGGGATTCCCCGGTTCCATTCGCACAGCGGCAGCCACATGGCGCTCCGGCCCCGAATCAACCCGGAAGCCAGGGGGGCTGCGCTCCTCTCCCCGCCTCTCGCTCCCCAGGCTCGCTCCCGCGGCCTCCTCCCCCTCCTCCTTCCCCCGGCCGGGAGCCGCGCACCGACCTCTGCCCGCTGGAGGGAGCTGGGGGCGACGGGCGCTGGGGCGGGCCGGGTAGGAAGACGGTCCCGGGCCGGCGGCGAGACCCGCCCTGCGCCTAGGGCGCAGCAGAACGGAGGGCGAGCCGGAGAAACGGCGCGCCTTTGTCCGAAAGCGGAGTCGCTCCCGGGAAGGACGGACTTTGGCCGAGTAAGTGCCTGCTTGGCTGTTGGTCTGAATGGGGGGAGAGAGAGGGACAGACACCCAGGCGAAAAGAAGCAGACAATCCGCCTTTCTTTCCTTCTTTCGGCCCCTCTTCCCTTCCTCCAAAAGCGTTGCCAAAAGGATCTTGAATTCCTGCAGAACTTTTCGTTTTTACTGGGCGTCTTCACTTGGACGCGCGCGCGCTCTTGCACTGAGTTGTCTTTTTAAAATGCTTTAAAATATTTTTTTAAAATCTCTCTCTCTCTCCAGTGTGACCCACAGGGGTGCCAACTCGAATAAAATATTGGGGAGGGGGAGAGAAGAGAAGCCCTGCCCCACATATTGTAATCGATTACAAGGCGCACACTCCCATTGGAATGGCAGTGTCCATTAACTTGGGGGAGACCCCCCTCAAATATTTTATTAGGGGGGGGCAAAGGAACACCGGCCGCTAGGAATTGGCTCAGAGAGAGGGGGGGGTGTACAATGTTACCCATACCCAGAGCATACTCATTGAAGTGAAGGAACCTGGCAAAGTTAGGTTTCTTGATTTCAATAGGTCTACTTTAGGCAGGTCTTAGATGGGATGCCAGCCAGATTATGTTATATATGCCATTTGCCAGCTGCTTAGGATACCTCTTTAAAAAAGGAGAACTCTGAGACAGGATCTGTCAATGTCCTTAAATATTTTGCTTCTTCTGTGTTGATAACGATACAGGACTGTTCCGCCTCAACTTTTTTGTATCTTCTGGCCAACAGTTGAGATTGGCCAATACATAGTGGTTTGTTTGTAGTGCTTTATGGGTTTCAATGTGTTTGGTTGTATTGTTTATAAACCAATAAAGATTGAATTGGAAGAGCGGGGAGAGAATGGCCAATACATAGGGCACTCCTATGCCTTCTTAAGTTAACTCTGTAGGATGCAGGTGGGTCCACTTCTGAGTAAAGTAGCTGTATTGTTCACCCTTCCCTTGTGGGTGAGTGGTGCTTTAGATCAAGAAAGATCTATCTCTTTGCCAGCATTGCTGCTCTGATCAATTATTTTTTAACAAAATAAAATGGACCTGTGGCACACAGGGATTGACTGAAAAGAAATGGTGGCAGTGCTGGTCGAAATATGGATTTGTGGTTTTGTGTTTGAATTATGAGTCCTTCCGGACAAGGTGTCTGCTGACTGATGGGGAAGTTAGACGACATTCTATCATGCAATAGTAATCTCATGCTTCCCAGAGCATCCCCCCATCTCGTCACTTTCCTTATCACAGAAAGTCTGAATATATCTATATGGAAGAAGGTTTGTTGTGCAAGAGCTCCAATTGTGCAACCTGGATATTTTTCTTTTTGGTGGGGTGGGGACCCTGCAATTATGTAGTCCAAGTGTTTCCTAAATTGTGGTACGGATGCCCCCAAGTGTATGCAAAAGGGTTTTAAATGGTACAGGGTATTTGCCCTAGTCTAGATAAAATAGTGTCATTAAAACTACCCCCAAATTATCTTTGCTTGAGAAGGCGTATACAGGTAAGACTAAACTTTCAAAAGACGTACGTAATTACCTCAAGTTTGGGAAGCATTGCTGTCGCTCTTAGGACTTTTGAAACTGGCATTATTTGTTTCTATATGGCAGGGATGTCCAACCGGTCGATCGTGATCTACTGGTTGATCATGGGGTGTCCTTGGTTGATCCTAGTCAATCGCTCAACAACTTTGATGAAGCTTCTCCCCAAAAAAGCTCAACAACTCTTGTCAATCCAATGGGTAGATCACTGCCAGTTTTTATATAGTGGGAGTAGATCGCAGTCTCTTGAAAGTTGGACATGCCTGCTGTATGGCATTTGCAAAGTTCTTCCCCATCCCCAGTTTGAGGATCTGAAACAAGTATGTCATCACTTCTTGGGGATGACTAAACAACTGCTCATCAGTCGTTCCCAAGCTTTTATTTTTCCAGTTGCCGCTTGAAAATTGCTAAACGGTTTTTCTGCCTGTTGTAGCAGCAACTGTAATGTGCTCTGCTAGATGGTGTGGGATTTTTAAAAATTGTATTAAGTTTGCTTCTTTTATTTTGAATTCCAGAGAATTTGGATCACAGTACAATAAAAATACAGTACAGTGGTACCTCGGGTTACATACGCTTCAGGTTACAGACGCTTCAGGTTACAGACTCTGGCTAACCCAGAAATAGTACCTCGGGTTAAGAACTTTGCTTCAGGATGAGAACAGAAATCACGCAGCAGGGGGAGGCCCCATTAGTTAAAGTGGTGCTTCAGGTTAAAAACAGTTTCAGGTTAAGAACGGACCTCCAGAACAAATTGAGTACTTAACCCGAGGTACCACTGTATAGGAAACAAAAGAAGCAATAAGAATACAATTAAAAATCAGCATGAATATTAATCACAAATTCACAGAAATGCTATGGACCACAGTTTGGAAACAGCCACTTTAAAACCTTTTTGACATTAATCCCAACAGCCACACACGCCCCTAAACTGTGCGCACTTATTTTTGCAACCCCAACAAAGCATGCAAATTAAAGCTGCAGCCCTACACATAATTGTGTCTCAGTAATTTCTGCTGATTTCAAGGTATTTATTTTTGCGTATATAGAGCATTTTCACCCCACTCTTCAGCTGAAAAGGCTCCCGGAGTGGCTTGCAGAAGATCAGTAACATACAAGCTTTTTTGCCCATAGGTTTAGCGGTCTAAGAGATGCAACACAAAAGAAAAAGGGGATGGGGAGGGAAGAGGAAGATGAACAAACTCTAGTGGCAATTATTACGTGGCAGTTCTTATAAAAAGCCAGCTTGGATGGAACAGTTCAGGAAGAAGAGAAGCCCCAATGGAATTGGCCCCCAGCCTACTTGGTTGAGTGAGCTTCCTATTTTTTCTTCTTGCTATGGCCATGCAGAATGGCAGCCACCATTTTAGGTGTAGGGAAGGACTTTGAGCTCAGTATTTGAGCACCTGCTTCACTTGCAGTCCTAGGTTAAATTCGTTTCCTCAACTCCAAGAAGAAAGTCCAGGTGTTGTGAAAGACTTGCTTTGGCCAAAACATGGAGAAGATGTTGCTAACCAATACATGGCATGGCATATATAGGACAACAAATTAAGCACATTAGGATTAAATGCTAGTTTGGAGACCCTACAATTTTAAAAGGCCAAGGGTGTGACCACCTGTGCAATGGGTGGATTAATAATAATAATAATAATAATAATAATAATAATAATAATAATAATTTATACCCTGCCCACTTGGCTGGGTTTCCCCAGTCACTCTGGGTGGCTCCCAACAGAATTAAAAGCACAATAAAACATCAGACATTAAAATCTTCGCTAAGCAGGGCTGCCTTAGGATGTCTTCTAAAAGTCAGATAGTTGTTTATTTTCTTGACATCTGATGGGAGGGGGTTCCACAGGGCAGTCCCCACTTGTTTGCATCAAGCAAACAACAGAGAATGCTGGAGAGAATTTGAAGAGATGTCTATCCAAAGATGGACGTGAAACGCTGTCGAAGAGGAATAAATATGCTTCCCACATCTGAAACAGAGTCAGTGTTGCGTAGTGGCTAGCTCAGTCTTCCCCATTCTGGTACCTCCCAAGTATTGTTGGACTTCCATCAGACCCAGCCAACAAGATCACTGGTCGAGGATGATGGGATTTGCAGTTGGAAACATCTGAAGGTACCTGAAGGGGAATAACCGTGGGCTAGAAGGTACCTGAAGGGGAATAACCGTGGGCTAGCAAGTATTGATAAGCGTGATGTTGACAATGCTGCAGACAACAGATCTGAAGAACTGGCTACCACTTTGGGAGATGTTTCAGATGCTGCCCAATGGATTTAAGTGCTCTGTTGCTGGTTAATGCAAGAGGCTGTACTGTTGGGAACCACAAGAGCCGGTTTGCGACCCCCCCAGTCCAGCCTACAGAGAAGACCAACCAGCTCTTCACCTGGTTACAGTGATGAACACCCTCCCCCCATTCAATTACTGATAGAAGCATCATATTGCTTTAGTGTTTTAGAGAATCGGGCCTCGAGAGTGTAGTGTTGCCTGGAAGATGTAGATGGCTGCAAGAGTGCTGGGAAGTTTTAATTGTGGCCCTGGGCTTTCAGCCAGAGTCGTGGTGTTCCAGGATGACTGATGCTCAGGGCAAGTCAACATTAGATTGTGGATGCTCTAGAAACAGTCTCCTCTCCCGCTTTCATAAAATGCCTTATACAAAGCCAGACCTCCGGCCCATCTACTCCACACCAGGGCTTAAGAACATCAGGCCAAATTCACCCCCCCCCCCCGCAATCTGGACCTCTGATTAGGGCCACACCCTTTCTTCCTAGGATACACATTTCACCTTGAGAAATTTTGCACCCCAAGACGTTCTCTGTCTGTGGATGGCCTGGCTGGAATGAACTCTGATAATCAGGGTGGATTTGATTTAAATCACTGTTTAAATAATGATTTAAATCACTAGTCAGTAAGACTTGATTTAAATCGCTTTTTAAAATTTATTTTAATTTTTTTACAGAAAGACATTCCTGTTGGTACAATCTTAATATTTACAACCATATGGAGGTTTCATTTTTGGAATAATAAATTTTCAAAGTAGTCCCCCCCCCAGTTATATAAAAAATCACTGATTTGGTTATACTATTAGAAATACATAGATAATTATGAAATTATTGTGAGGTTTAAGAAGTTAACTGTTTATATTTGGACAACTTTTCTGTTGTACTTTATTGGAAGGAGAAAAATACCGTATTTTTCGTCCCATAGGACGCACCTAGGTTTTTTGGGGGAAAATAAAGGAATTCCCCCCTTTATTTCTCCCCCAAAACCAGGTCGGGGAACAGCGGGATGGCGGCGCTGCGCCTCCCCGCTGTCCCCCGAGCTTGTGGGGCTGGCCGATGTCTGCCCAAAGCGTGGGGCGCTCTGCTTCAGCGCGCCCCGCGCTCCGTGCAGCAGGCTGCTATCTGCAGCCTAGGGAGCCCTGCGGGAACTCCCGCAGGGCTCCCCAGGCTGCGGATATCTGCCCGGCGCGCGGGGCACTCTGCTTCAGGGTGTCCTGTGCGCCGGGCGGCAGGCTGCTATCCGCAGGGCTCCTCAGGCTTGCTGATAGCTTCCTGAAGCCTGGAGAGCGAGAGGGGTCGGTGCGCACCGACCCCTCTCACTCTCCAAGCTTCAGCAAAAGCCTGTATTCGCCCCATAGGACGCACACAGATTTCCCCTTCATTTTTGGAGGGGAAAAAGTGTGTCCTATAGGGCGAAAAATACGGTAATCATTTCCTGAATAACAATTTCCTTAAAAACCAACTTAGACTGGACTATTCTTAAATAGAAAACTATGTTTAAAAAGATTTTTTTCCTCTAAAAGCATTTTTTTAAAAAATCCGATTAAAATAAAAAAATCATTGATTTTTATCCACCCTGCTGATAATAGAATAAGGGACTCCCTAAGGGACTCCCTAAGGTCATCTAGTCAAACCCCTCAGCTAAAGCATCCATGACAGATGCCTCTTTGCTTGTCTGGGTGAAGGACAGAGGTGTGTGTAGAACTGTACAGAGGTTTAATCTGTTGCTCCATGCACTTTTGCCTTTGGCCATGCCTACCATTGAACCCTGGAAGTTTACCCAGAAAGCAACACAGCTCCCATGCTACAAATGTATTCCCACCAGTGGCTGTATTGAGTTTCAGGCTCTATAGAGTTTTCCCCATCTGTGGCTGGAGATGTGAGGCATTGATCCTGGAACCTTTTGCCTGCAAAACCCATCTTCTGCTACTCCCAAGAAGACCTGTGTCTGCAACAGGATTGTTGCAGCACAGTGGACTTCCCTTTGATTTCAGTAGTGCTGCTGCAGCTTTCTGCCTCGTTTCTTTCTCGCGTCCATCTCCCTGTCTGCTGAAAGAAACAGAACTTCCGCCACCTGCATGAAGGGAAGGAGTGAAGGAAGTTTGAAGGCACTTCCTCAGCTGAGTGGAACACAGATGGGGGGGGGGGGCAGTGACAAAAATATAGCTGGCTTGGTAGGGCGTCCTTCCTCTTTTTGAGAAGGGAGACTTGGGAGGATAGCTTCAAAGAGATCACTTGTTCTTTAGAGGTGGGGAACTTGTGGCTCTCCAGATGTTGTTGAGCTACTGCTGCCATCATCTCAGACCATTGGCCATGCTGCTTCTGACGGATGGGAACTGGAATCCAGCCAATCTCAATTTAGGGCCCTATTCAATTTAGCGAAGCCCAGTAACAAACTCACAAGAATTGATGCTTTTGAATTATGGTGTTGGAGGAGATTCTTGAGAGTCCCATGGACTGCAAGAAGATCAAACTTATCCATTCTTAAGGAAATCAGCTCTGAGTGCTCACTGGAAGGACAGATTGTGAAGCTGAGGCTCCAGTACTTTGGCCACCTCATGAGAAGAGAAGACTCCCTGGAAAAGACCCTGGTGTTGGGAAAGATGGAGGGCACAAGGAGAAGGGGATGACAGAGGATGAGATGGTTGGACAGTGTTCTCGAAGCTATCAGCATGAGTTTGACCAAACTGTGGGAGGCAGTGGAAGACAGGAGGGCCTGGCGTGCTCTGGTCCATGGGGTCACGAAGAGTAGGACACAACTAAACAAGTAACAAACTCACAACCAGCGTAGGTATCATTTGGGTCCTTGGGCTAATGCCCCTGAAGAGCCCAGCAATTGCCTTTTCCTTCAGCTGTTTCTGTGCCCTGTCATTTTCTCACATTTTCAAGGCAAAATTGACTTTTCCAATAGGTTGCATCCCTATTTGTTTCCCTGGAGGATCTGAAGCACACACGCACAAATTCGATCTCTCCTTGTAGCTTTCAGTAGAAGCCTCCACCAATAACTTCTTCCTCCTTTAAAAAAACCAAAAAACTGAAGACCAGTTCTTGGAGTTAGGTAATATGCTGTCTTATAATTTTATATAGCCGAATTGAATTCCTCACACCCCTCTGCTTTATGACCAGTTCTAGGAGAGCTTGGGACACGGCTTGCGCTGTGGGTTAAACCACAGAGCCTAGGGCTTGCCGATTAGCAGGTCGGCGGTTCGAATCCCCACAACGGGGTGAGCTCCCGTTGCTCAGTCCCTGCTCCTGCCAACCTAGCAGTTCGAAAGCATGTCAAAGTGCAAGTAGATAAATAGCCAGGAAGGTAAACGGTGTTTTAGTGCGCTGCTCTGGTTCGCCAGAAGCGGCTTAGTCCTGCTGGCCACATGACCTGGAAGCTGTACGCCGGCTCCCTTGGCCAATAAAGCGAGATGAGCGCCGCAACCCGGGAGTCGGTCACAACTGGACCTAATGGTCAGGGGTCCCTTTACCTTTACCTTTTTAGGAGAGCTTGCTGCCCTTTCCTTAGCCTTCTGGTTGTGTTGTCGGTAGAGCTACATGTCTAGTGTGTTGGGGGCATGGAGATGACTTCATCCAGGAACCCTCAAGCATTTCAGACTTGACAATTACAGTGGTGTGTTGGCGAGAAAAGGCAAAACCAGGAGAACTCCTGGAGGAAGAGGCTGCATCACCATATGGCTTAAAATACAAACACAGACAAGCTTTTATAAATAGATAGTTCCAGGGTTTATATAAAAATAAATACACACGCCACAATGAGAATGATAATTAGAGTGCCAGGAATCTGTGGGGAAAGGGCAGTGGCTAGAATTAGGCAAGTCTTTGATAGTTGTCTGTGTTTTGTAGAATGTCTAAGGCGTGGCTAGGCAAACTAAGGCCTGGGGGCCGGATCCAGCCCAATCGCCTTCTCTATCTGGCCTGCAGACAGTCCATGAATCAGCATGTTTTTACATGAGTAGAATGTGTGCTTTTATTTAAAATGCATCTCTGGGTTATTTGTGGCACATAATAATTCATTCATTCATCCCCCAAAAATATTGTCCGGCCCCTGACAAGGTCTGAGGGACAGTGGACCGGCCCCCTGCTGAAAATGTTTGCTGACCCCTAGTCTAAGGGATCTTCCTAGGCATGTTTGAAGCAGTAAGGGGACACCTAGACCAAGTTTTTGACCTACCCGCTGAGGGTTTTGCATGCACACTGCCCCCAAACTAACTAAACTCCTCAACCATCATTCTTTTTATATATACCCTGCTCATCTGACTGGGCTACCCCAGCCACTCTGGGCAGCTTTCCACAAAACATAAAGGAACAAAACAAAACATCAAATGTTAAAAGCTTCCCTATACAGTGGAACTTTGGTCCCAAATGGCTTAGTTGACAAACAAATCGGCTCCTGAACGCCGCAAACCTGGAAGTAAGTGTTCCGGTTTGCAAATGTTTTTCAGAAGCCAAATGTCTGTTTTGGCTGTCAACATTTTTTCCGGGGCCAATCAGCCAATCTGAAGTCATGCCTTGGTTTTCGAACATTTTGGAAGTCGAAAGGACTTCCAGAATGGATTGAGTTTGAGAACCAAGATACCACTGCACAGGGCTGCTTTCAGATGTCTTCTAAAGGTTGTATAGTTACTTATGTCCTTGTCATCTGATGGGAGGACATTCCACAGGGCGGGTGCCACTACCGAGAAGGCCCTCTGCCTGGTTCCCTGTAACCTCATAGTGAAGGAACTGCCAGAAGGCCCTCGGTGCTGGACCTCAGTGTCTGGGCTGAATGATGGGTGTGGAGACGCTCCTTCAATGTATACAGGGCTGAGGCTGTTGAGGGCTTTAAACATCAGCACCAACACTTTGAATTGTGCCTGGAAACATACATTACAGAACCATGGCTTTCCCCAAAGAATCCTGGGAGCTGTAGTTTGTTAAAGGTGATGAGAGTGGTTAGGAGACCCTCCTCACAGAGTTATAATTCCAGAGTTGCTTGTAAAGAGAGACTGGTTGTTAAACCACTTTGGGAATTGAATCTGTTTGGTCACTCTACCGACAACGTTTATATTTCACATTTCTTATGTGAATAAGTCTCTTAATAAGTCATTTTCTGTTCTCTGGGCTGGAGGCTTTAATGGCCTGTTTCATTTGCATTTGCTCCGCTTTCCTTTTTATTGAAAACACACACAGAGAGAAATGTTTAGATACAAAAAAGAGAAAATCAGTAATTAAAGTCCCCCTTCCAAGGGGAATAGGAACTGCCCAATTAAGAGGCAATTAATCGGTAATACCATTGCTGCTCTGAAGAGGACACAGTTAGTGACAGAATAAACTCATGGAGGAAGTTTCCAATTAATAGTGCAGAGGATCTTTCATGGCAGAATAATCTCAAGGAGGAAGCTTATAATTAATGGTGTAGGAGACCTTTGAATGGAATTTGCCTCAAAGTCAACATCATGGCGGATCTTGGCATGGAGGTGAGCAGTCATGGAGATTGTAGCTATATTAAGTGTTATGAGGATCTGCTGTGTTAATTCTGTTTCCAGTTGACTGTGTGAAAGTTAGCAATATGGGCTCTTGGGCTGAAAGCAACACTGACCACCTTTCTTAGGTTTTAGCATAATACCATCTACATTTCTTGAGGGGAAGATACCAGAATATACATTGTAATTTAAACTTGCATACATCTGGGTCTGCTTAAGATGAAAAATTTTGTCTGATGCATTATATTATGTACTGAAGTTCTCACCCTGGGCCAGCAGGGGGATACTGTAGATAGTTATGCAAATGAAGGATCGAAAGTGACGTTCAGTGATTGGATAGTGTTAGAAAGTTGTTACAGTAACGTGGTACTGGAGCTCTATATAAGCAGGCTGACTGAGCCCTTCAGTTCAGTTCTGTCCTGGCCTGTGAATAAATAAGAGCTGTTTGAAGAATCGCTGTGTTGTCTGATATGTTCACCCACAACCTAACACATTACTTCTTTTTTATGTCCTGTTAATGTGCATGTTTGCATAGCCCTGATTACTGGTTTGTATTAGCAAGTAAATTAATGATTTATTGGTTGAATGACAACAAGTATGCTAATTGAGACAACAGCTCCCACAATTTCTGGCATAGATGTTTAATGAAAGCCATACTCTTGATTTGCCATCTGGATCAACCCAGAGAATAAACTTGGGATTTTCTGTATTGGAAATACATCTAAAAAAGAAAAAAAATGTTTTAAGGTTTCTGTTACGGTATGTATTCTGTTTCTGATTTTTATTCTGTGGCTCAGGGCTAAAGCAGCTAAATTTGATAGACATCCTATGCCCTTTTAAAATGTGGGGCTTTTTGGGGAGGGGTTGTTGCTTTTATATTGATTATATATTTTGTGGTTTTATATTTTGATTTTGTTCTGTGAACCATCATGGGAGTGCCCTGAGACATTACAGGAAAAAAGAAACTGTTATCCTGTATGATGGTAGCATTTGTGTGGCTGCTGGCCCATGAACTCGTCTGTGGTTTACGTAGTCACAGAATCACAGAGAGTTGGAATGACCCCAACAGAAATCACAACTAAAGAGTCCCTGACAGATGGCCATACAATCTCAGTTTATAAACCCCAAGGAAGGAGAGTCCACAACTTCCCAAGGAAGACCGTTCCACTCTCAAACAGCTCTTACTGTCAGAAAGTTGTTCCTGGTGTTTAGTCAGGATCTCCTTTTTGTAATTTGAGTCCATAGATTCAGGTCCTAGCCTCCAGAGCAGGAGAAAACAAGCCTGCTTTTCCACATCACAGCCTTTTAGATATTTGGCTATCAGATCTCCTCTTGGTCTTCTTTTTTCCAGGGTAAACATACCCAACTTCCTCAACCAATTTCTCATAAGGCTTGGTTTCCAGACCCTTGATAATCCTGACCATCCTCCACATGTAAATGTTCCGGCTTGTCAATAACCTTCTTGGATTGTGGCACCCAGAACTGGACACAGGACTCCAGGTGTGGTCTGACCAAGATGGGATAGATGGGTACTATGTAATTCCCTTGATCTGGATACTAGACTTCTGTTGATTAGACCCTGAGAACCTTTTCACATGCACTACTGTCAAGCCAGGATTTCCTCGTCCTATATTTGTGCATCTGATTTTTCCTTTGTAAGTATATAACCTTTGTCCCGACTGAAATTCATTTTGTTAGTTTGGGCCTCAGTTCTCCATTCTGTTAAGGTGGTCTTGAATCCTCTCCTAGTTTGGTGCCACCCACAAATTTGATTAGAGTTTTACAAAAAAGCATTACAACGTTTGGGCAAGTTGCACGCTTTAAATTAAATAAAAATAAGACCAAGCTGTTAGTTAAAAATTTACCAGAACCAGACAAAACAGAGCTATATCAGACTATAGAAATAGAGATTCATAAGAAAGTTAAATATCTAGGAATTTGGCTTACAACCAAGAATATTAATATTTTCAAAGACAATTATGAAAAGATTTGGAACGAAATAAAAAGGAATCTAGAGATATGGGGTAGAATGAATTTATCATTATTAGGAAGAATTGCAGCAATTAAGATGAACGCATTGCCAAAAATGTTGTTCTGGTTTCAGTCAATACAAAAAAGCATTGCACTGTAAACATCCATAGAACTAGTGTGATATTGTTGTTGTTTAGTTGTTCAGTCGTGTCTGACTCTTCTTGACCCCATGGACCAGAGCACGCCAGGCACTCCTGTCTTCCATTGCCTCCCACAGTTTGGTCAGACTCATGCTGGTAGCTTCGAGAACACTGTCCAACCATCTCATCCTCTGTCGTCCCCTTCTCCTTGTGCCCTCAACCTTTCCCAACATCAAGGGTCTTTTCCAGGGATTCTTCTCTTCTCATGAGGTGGCCAAAGTATTTGAGCCTCAGCTTCACGATCTGTCCTTCCAGTGAGCACTCAGGGCTGATTTCCTTCAGAATGGATAGGTTTGATCTTCTTGCAGTCCATGGGACTCTCAAGAGTCTCCTCCAGCACCATAATTCAAAAACATCAATTCTTCGGCGATCAGCCTTCTTTATGGTCCAGCTCTCACTTCCATACATCACTACTGGGAAAACCATAGATTTAACTATACGGACCTTTGTTGGCAAGGTGATGTCTCTGCTTTTTAAGATGCTGTCTAGGTTTGTCATTGCTTTCTAGTGTGATATAATGGTTATTAAAGCATCAGACTAGGACCTGGTAGACCAGGGTTCATATCCCCACTCACTTATGAAGCTGACTGGGAGTCCTTGGGCTAGTCATTGCCTCTCAGCCTAACCTCCCTCACAGGTGTGTCATGGGGATTACATGAGGAAGGGGGGGACCAGGTATGACACCTTGAGCACCTTGGAGGAAGAAAAGTGAGCTATAAATGCATCAAATAAACCGATAATAAAATGCACATTAAAACAGTCCCTTCGGTCAAGCGCACTGAGCATCCTTTGCGCATTGCACAGAACTGGGGGAACACTCCCAGCTGAGTTTCAGCAAGCGGAAGCCTGGAACACAACTTATTGTGAGACAAATGAATCTCCTCACTGTTTGGATGCTTCCTCCGCAGCCACAATATCCTCCCCGCCCGCCCCCCCTTGAAAAAACCTCCACAGCAAATGGGAGGAAGAGCAGCCCAGCTGCAGCTACTTCCTGAGCTGGTAGAGCCTTCCATGCTTTTCTGTCTGCAGAGCCCCCAGGAATAGGATGCCTGCAGCTGTTTTCAAAAAGCATTTGCAGCGACAACTGGGGACAGTGGTACCTCGGGTTAAGAACTTAATTCGTTCTGGAGGGTCATTCTTAACCTGAAAATGTGGATGTATTTCCCCCTAAATTGATTTTAGAACTTTGAATTTATTGTTATTCACGCTTTTATACTGTATTTTATGCTGTTTTTTGTTGTATCACAATTAAGTGTTTTAAATTTGTTGTTAGCCGCCCTGAGCCCGGTTTTCTGAACCGGGAAGGGTGGGGTATAAATAAAATTTTATTATTATTATTATTATTAGTATTATTATTATTAACCCGATGTACCACTTTAGCTAATGGGGCCTCCCGCTGCCGCCACACGATTTCTGTTCTCATCCTGAAGCAAAGTTCTTAACCCGAGGTACTATTTCTGGGTTAGCGGAGTCTGTAACCTGAAGTGTCTGTAACCTGAAGCATTTGTAACCTGAGGTACCACTGTATTAGACCCATCAAGGTCTGCCAAATAATGGCCAGGTATTTAAAGCACTATTTTAGTAGAACAAAGGGGTGGGGAGGGAACGACTTTGGGGCTTTAAGAAGCCCAAGTTTGTTAACAGTTACTACCCCCCCCCCAAAAAAAAATGATGGAGTTGATTTCTCAAGCATTGTAAACCAGGGGTGCCCAAACTTTTTTCAAAGAGGGCCAGATTTGATGAAGTGAACATGTGTGAGGGCCAACCAAAGTTTTACAATTTTACCCAGAAGTTGTTGAGCCCTTTTCAAAGGATTTAACCCCAAAGTTGCTGAGCTTTTTCTTACAATTTTACAGAACATATTCTGCCACAGAGGCCTCATTAGGCCCCCATAACGGGCTTTGGCCATGCCTGTTGTAAACAATTCCATATAACTTAACAACATAATGCAAATACAAGATGTAAGTGGGAACATGGTCTAGAGAATGAATCATTCTTTCCATTTATCTCGGAAATTCAGGAAATAGCACGCATGCTTACAAATTCTGAAACTGAATGAAGAAAACAGGCACACCAAAGAAAGTAGTCTGTTTTCAAAAAGTAGGCTTGGTTATAGTGCAGGGGAGGGAAAAATGTATTTCATTTAGATCTAGGGGTCTTAGGAGACCATGTCAGAAGGTGGTGGCCTCTCTTTCCGAAGGTTCATTGGCCATCTATCAGGGACTCCTTAGTTGTGATTTCTGCTTTGCAGTGGGTTGGGCTAGATGACCCTTGGGGTCTCTTCCTGTCATGGCTAAAATGGCCGCTGTTTCTTTAATGCTTAAAAAAGCTGGGTCAGCATGAGTCAGCAGCCTGCACCGGGTTGTATATATAGAGTGAGAAATGTTGGGTTGGGTTGGTTGGTTGGTGAAAGCTGGTAGTGGTGATGTGTGTATAGTTGGTCAGTCGCTTTTGCAGAAAGACTTCTAAGAATAAAAGCAGAAAGTACTCTGCAAGGATACTCTTCTGGTGGCCTCTTTTATGCCGACCAGGGGCCGAGGACCAGGCTGAGGCGACAAAGGAAGGTCAGAATCCTTTTGCTTTTTACAAACACCGACACTTCCAACTCTGCAGTTCTATGATTCTATCACTGGTATACGCCGTAAACCATTTAAAAGCCTATTTTGGCATCAAGCAGGATAGAAATTTCATTAGTAACAACAACGTGTGCCTTACTGGTCTTTTGTCAATCTCCGACACAGCCAACGGGTCTTGCAGAGAGAGACTTTGTTTTGTTTCAGAGTCCTTGTTTTGTATAGTGATGCTGACTTGGCGACATCAGTGGGGCTGGGGATGCTGCAAGACCACGTCTTCCACCACCCCTGACCATTGGCCCTGCTGGCTGTAGCTGATGAGAGTTAGATCCTGACAGTATCTGGAGGCCCACCGGCTTCCCAGCCCTGCTTTACAGAGAGAAGCTCCCTGCCCCAAAGAGAGTCCAATCTAAAATCCGAAAGGGTCATTGGGACCGCAGAGGGATAAGCAGAGGCAGGATGTGTGATTATTTCAGGAGTGGTGAAGCTGTGACCCTCCATATGCTGTTGGACTACAACTCCTCTCATCCTTGACCATTGGACCTGCTGGCTGGGACCCTGGAGAGTTGGAGTCCAGCTGCATCACAGAGCGACGGGTTCCTCAGGTGTGCTTTGCCCCATCTTCTCTAGAAGTCCCTGAGGGTTATCAAAAGGAGCCGACTAATCGAGAGATGGAATCGTCTTTTGAGGAGTTCATGGGTGATTTTTTTTGGTCCTTTTTTCCCTCCTAGGAAGGTGTGAAGATTTGCTCTCCCTAAAATTGCATCCCAGCGCTCCGTCCCTAAGGGAGCAAACATTGCAAGAAAGATGTGCTTCCAGTTGTGGATCGCTGGTCTTCTGCTGTCAGCACTGGCTGGTAAGGAGTGGGGATAATTGTGGTTTGTGCCTCTGCAAGATTCTGTCCTGGATTCGGGGGCTTCTGATTTTCAGGAGTGAGACCCAAACCTTTACACCTATTTCAAAATATTTCCAGGATTTTGCAGGCTGGAAGAGAGGGGAAA
The DNA here is from genome assembly GCF_964188305.1 of Podarcis bocagei. Classification (NCBI taxonomy): domain Eukaryota; kingdom Metazoa; phylum Chordata; class Lepidosauria; order Squamata; family Lacertidae; genus Podarcis; species Podarcis bocagei. The sequence goes on from NC_138139.1 coordinate 8,887,472, forward strand.
TTGAGGATTCCTGACCATGCCCTGCTCTCTTTAGTCTTAGGTTTGTCCGCTGGTTCACAGGTGGCCAGGAATGAGAGAGTCTCCCATCCGAGACCCTGGACAATGGCTGCCTGCCAGAGTAAACAATATAATGGTACCTTGGTTCTCAAATGCCGAAAACCTGGAAGTAAGTGTTCCAGTTTTCGAATGTTTTTCAGAAACCGAACTTCTGATGTGGCCGATGGCTATTGTTTCCAGGGCGCCTGCACCAATCGCCTTGGTTTTCAGACATTTCGGAAGTCAAGCAGACTTCCAGAACAGATTAAGTTTGGCACTTTTGTTTTTGGCATTTACTGCATTTTTCGCTCTATAAGACGCACCAGACCACAAGGCGCACCTAGTTTTTGGAGGAGGAAAACAAGAAAAAAACTATTCTGAATCTCAGAAGCCAGAACAGCAAGAGGGATCGCTGCGCAGTGAAAGCAGCAATCCCTCTTGCTGTTCTGGCTTCTGGGATAGCTGCGCAGCCTGCATTCGCTCCATAAGACGCACACACATTTCCCCTTACTTTTTAGGAGGGAAAAAGTGAGTCTTATAGAGCAAAAAATACGGTATTTTGCGTTTTTGTTTTTAAGGCTTTTTCGATTAATTTGTTTTTGTGACTGTGAGGAACCCACTTCAGCTATTGATTGATTGTGTGACTGCGGAAATGGATAAAAAAACCCCATCCAAACAATAACCATCATCAGTGCAGGTAAGAAAAAAAATAAATTTTTGTTTTTATCATCTACAATACTCTCTTATTTATTTTATAGTGCAGTACATTGATTATTGCTTTCATTTTATGGATCAATGGTCTCATTAGATAGTCAAATTCATGTTAAATTGCTGTTTTAGGGGTTGTTTTTAAAAGTCTGTAACGGATTAATCCATTTAGCATTACTTTCTATGGGAAAGCGTGCCTTGGTTTTGGAACGCTTTGGTTTTGGAACAGACTTCTGGAACGGATTAAGTTTGAGAACCGAGGTACCACTGTACTGGGTTAGGTGGCTCATGAGCCTGATTCAGTGCAAAATAGCTTCATACATTAACCCAGGACTGAGGAACTCCAGGCAAAGGTACTAAGTGTGGTTTGCAGCCTTCTGCATGCAGAGGAGATGCTCTAACCCAGGGGTCAGCAAACTTACCGCACCTCGGGCCGGTGTCTCCAGCGCCGATTGCGTGGCGGGCCGGAGGGTGGGGGAGCGCATGCCCATAGGCGTGCATACATGCTATTTTCGGCACACTTCTGAGTCAGAGGAACACCGGAAATAGCTTGTGCGCACATGCGTGGGCCTCCTCTGACCTGGATGTGTACTGGAAATAAAGCTTGCGCATGCACAAATAACACTTGCACATGCGCATAAGCTATTTCCGGTGCTCCTCCAACCCGGAAGTGGGCAGCCGCGCAGCGCAGCGCCGGTAAGAGTGGGCGGTGGCAGTGGGTGGTGGGGGTCACCGCAGGCTGGATAAACGAGTCCCTTGGGCCTTATCCGGCCCGCGGGCCTTAGTTTGGGGACCCCTGTTTTAACCACTCAGCAACAGCCATCCCTCACTCTCCTTCCTTCCCAGGTTGGAAAGGAATACTACACAGGGCTTTGCATGTAGCTGAATAGAAAGCTCAGAAAGCCAAAGGGGCAGCCCTCCTCTCTGGAGTTTATGCTGGCTTGGGAGACATCTGGAGGCAGAGATTTAGGCGGAAGCAGGAGGGGCCGACAGCTAGACTTGGCAACATCCCCTGCATGCTCTCTGCTTGTATGCTGGTTTTGACCTTTAAAGCCCTTCACAGCCTAGGACCCTCGTACCTACGGGACCACCTCTCCCGGTATGCCCCACGGAGGACCTTAAGGTCCATAAATAGCAACACCCTAGAGGTCCCGGGCCCTAAGGAAGTCAGATTAGCCTCAACCAGAGCCAGGGCCTTTTCAACACTGGCTCCAGTCTGGTCGAACGCTCTGCCTCATGAGACCAGGGCCCTGCAGGATCTGATTTCTTTCCGCAGGGCCTGTAAGACAGAGTTGTTCCGCCTGGCCTTTGGCTTGGAGCCAATTTGATCCCCTCCCCCACTTTCTCCTCCTGTGAAGAGGCTGCATCTTAATGTTTTAACGTTGTATTTTAATCTTGTTTTCTAAGTTGTATTTTAATCAACTTGTTTTTATTATTGGTTGTTAGCCGCCCTGAGCCCGGTCTTGGCTGGGGAGGGCGGGGTATAAATAATTTATTATTATTATTATTATTATTATTATTATTATTATTATTATTATTATTATTATTAAAAATCTGGCTTCACTTCGAGTCTCCGAGTCTCCCTTCTGACCTGCTGATGATCCAGCCCTGATGCTCAGGGGTAGATAATAATAATAATAAATAATAATAATTTATTATTTATACCCCGCCCATCTGACTGGGCTTCCCCAGCCACTCTGGGCGGCTTCCAAAAGAATATTAAAATACTATGATACATCAAACATTAAAAGCTTCCCTAAACAGGGCTGCCTTCAGATGTCTTCTAAAAGTCTGGTAGTTGTTGTTCTCTTTGACATCTGGTGGGAGGGCGTTCCACAGGGAGGGCGCCACTACCGAGAAGGCCCTCTGCCTGGTTCCCTGTAACTTGGCTTCTCGCAGTGAGGGAACCGCCAGAAGGCCCTCGGTGCTGGACCTCAGTGTCCGGGTAGAACAATGGAGGTGGAGACGCTCCTTCAGGTATACTGGACCGAGGCCGTTTAGGGCTTTAAAGGTCAGCACCAACACTTTGAATTGTGCTCGGAAACGTACTGGGAGCCAATGTAGGTCTTTCAAGACGGGTGTTATATGGTCTCGGCGGCCGTTCCCAGTCACCAGTCTGGCTGCTGCATTCTGGATTAGTTGTAGTTTCCGGGTCACCTTCAAAGGTAGCCCCACGTAGAGCGCATTGCAGTAGTCCAAGCGGGAGATAACCAGAGCATGCACCACTCTGGCGAGGCAGTCCGCGGGCAGATAGGGTCTCAGCCTACGTACCAGATGGAGCTGGTACACAGCTGCCCTGGACACGGATTTAACCTGTGCATCCATGGACAGCTGTGAGTTGCATGCAGAAGGCCCCAAGTCCGATCCCTGGAGATCTCCAGGTAGGGCTGGGGGCGACAGCCTTCCCAAACCCTGGAGAGATGCTGCCAGTCCGTGCAGGCAGCACTGAACCAGGTGGACCAATGGTCTGAGTCAGCAGAAGGCAGCTTCTGATATTCAGTTAGCTGTATGACTGGGTTTTTATGTAAATTTGGGATCTGTCCGGGTTACACACACACGGGAGTAGCCGTACTCTGCAATGAGGTTCAGTCCTCAGATAGAGAACTGTTCCCCATCATTTTCTTTCACGATGCTCAGCGTCTTGATAGACAATGCACTGCTCAGGTTCCTTTTGCAGCGACTGGATTCATAAAATCGGAGCAAGGGTGACATCTAGTGTGCGAATGGAGGAACTTCCAGTCTCCCTCTCTTCCCGCTACATAATAAGGCGACTGGGGGAAGTCAAACTTGGAATTGCTTAGAAACAATAACAAGCCTGTTTAGTAATAAGCACTATGGTTAGTCAGACGCCTGTGCTTCCTTCCTCGCAATCCTGCTCACCAGGCAACCTGAAAGGGTTCCCTGTAATTTCAGATTAATCAATCACGGTTTCTTAGAGAAATATTTCTGTATTTGGATGTATTTACATAGGCAGTTAAGGGATGCGGGTGGCGCCGTGGGTTAAACCACAGAGCCTAGGGCTTGCCGATCAGAAGGTTGGCGGTTCGAATCCCCGCAACGGGGTGAGCTCCTATTGTTCGGTCCCAGCTCCTGCCAACCTAGCAGTTCGAAAGCACAAAAGTGCAAATAGATAAATAGGTACCGCTCTGGTGGGAAGGTAAACCAGAAGCGGCTTAGTCATGATGGCCACATGGCCCGGAAGCTGTACGCCGGCTCCCTCAGCCAATAAAGCGAGATGAGCGCCGCAACCCCAGAGTCGGCCACGACTGGACCTAATGGTCAGGGGTCCCTTTACCTTTACATAGGCAGTTGCTTCTGAACTTACCAGTTTTGCTGGAGAACATGCCTCTGCTTTGGGTCATGCAGTGCATGATTAAACTATGGAATTAATTATCACAAGGTTCATTTCTCTTTCCAATGCAGCAATATTGGTCTTTTGGCCCCAGTAAGGGCACAGAGAATCCATTTACGTTGTCCAGTTGTCAAATCCCATATAGTGGGTATATAGTTCAAAATAAGAATATCCTCTGAAAATATTAGCTTTTTCGCACAGTCATATTTATATAATCCACTACATTCTCCCAAGACTTAGTAAGTGCAGGACATTGTAAAAACCTGTTTGAAAAAAGCATTCTTATTACAGCTCCAATAAAATGCTGTTTTTCTATACAAACCTAGTGGAGTCCAATAATTCTACAAATTGTTTTTTGTTGTAGAAGTTATAATTTAAGGTCCAATTAAAACCATCGCCCATTGTCTAGGCAATCCTGGTTGACAGGTAAAGTATACATCCTTTGCTCCACCCACTTTCACCTCCGGCCCTGCCCACTCCCAGCATGTGGCCCCCAAAAGGTTGCCCAGAAAGAAATGCATCCCTTGTCCTGGAAAAGGTTCCTAGCCTGGCACGATTAGATGAATTCCCAGAGGATAGGTCCGTTGGTTAGAACATGGTGCTGATAACGCCAAGATTGCAGGTTCGATCCCCATACGGGACAGCTGCATGTTCCTACATTGCAGGGGGTTGGACTGGATGACCCACAGGGTCTCTTTCAAGTCTGCAATTCTAGGATTCTAGATCAGTGTACGGCTTTTCACCGCGATGGCTGAATAGAGACTCCGTGTTCAAAGGCAGTGTACCACTGAACACCAGTTTCTCTGTGTGAGTGTGCATAGAGGACAAGGTGGGATTCCTAGAGGACTCTGTTTGCCCCCTGTGGGAAATGGGATGGTGCACTTGGACAGGCCTTCCATATGACCCAGCATATCTCTTCCTTAGTTTTTGTCTGACACTGTCCTTTATTCAGGCTTCCTCTTCATCTGGTACAGAAAAGAGAGGGCAGATACTTCCTGCAAAAGAAACCTCGAGCCTTTCCTTGTTGCTGTCACCCGTACTTGATTGATGGAAGGTGGCCGTGGGCTTTGCACCTGCAAATAATGCTATTGTCTGTCTAGTTCCCATGCTGATTCGTTAAAAAAAATAAAATCAGGAAAAAGTTGCAACACCTCCTGCTGGACAGCAGGGGGCAGCAGTGCTCCGCCATGGCTCCTGGCTCCTTTTGGTCCCAGTGCTGTGTTCTGGAGCTGAAAGGGTCATACTGTTTGCTCATTATCAATGCAGGCAGGTTTGGGAAGCCCAGCTGATAAGACCCCCCTCTTGGGCTTACTGGTGTGGTCCAAAGGAATGCAGAGCAATGCATCTGGCACCAGTTTGGCTGCAGAAGTTGCTGGAAGGAGGCGTACGAGGCACCATCTAACTGTTTTAGAGACTCCACTATGGATTTGTGTAGGTCTTAATCCTTACCCTTTTCTTCTCCTGAATATATCTCACAAAGCAGTGGAGGTTTAGGACCAGAGTTTTCCTTCTCCTAGATCAGGGGTCTGCAACCCGCGGCTCCAGGGCCGCATGTGGCTCTTTTACACCTTTGCCGCGGCTCCGGGGCGGATACTAACGAGGGGAAGAGGCGCATTGTGCGCCCAGACACTCCCCACTGTGGCGGGCGCTGTACTGGCTGTGACGTTGCATGGGGGCGGTGCGTGCGTTAGTCACGCACCGTCCCGACGTCACCTTCCCGCCCGCCTGCCCGCTACATTGTAAGGGACATGTACGCTGGTCACTGCATTGAAAGGGGGCATGTACGCTGGTCACTGTTTTGAAGGGGAGTGAACAACACACACACACACACAAAAGGTAACTTGTTAATTTAACGTTTATTTCTATCAGGAGAAGTAATTCTGACGGGTCAAACAAAGAAATAATAAAAAAGTGACAAAAAAGTTATTTTTATAATGACGAGTTTTGCGGCTCCCAGGTTTTTTTTCTTCGGAAACGGGTCCAAGTGGCTCTTTTTGTCTTAAAGGTTGCAGACCCCTGTCCTAGATGGACTACCTTTCCAGGTTCATGAGCCTCATCAGCCCCTCACTTGCCCCTGCAGCATGTGCAGAAACTGTCTTCTTGACCGTTGGACTCGCTATTGATCTCGTCCGCTTAATCCACTAGAGCAGGCACCCCCAAACTTAGCCCTGCAGATGTTTTTGGGACTACAATTCCCATCATCCCTGACCACTGGTACTGTTAGCTAGGGATGATGGGAGTTGTAGTCCCAAAACATCTGCAGGGCTGAGTTTGGGTATGCCCGCACTAGAGCCTGTCTTCGCATTCAGAAGAAGTCCCTATCTCACCAAGGGCTGGAGACCCATTGGCCACCTTTAGCTGATTTTGCCATCCAGTCGAAGCCGTTTCCTGGGTGTGGCCGCTGTCGCATACTGACAGCTTCTGGAAGCCACAGGCAAGAGCTGAGTGCAGGGTGGGGAACCAAAGGTGGACAAACCACCCCAGAAGGAGCACGATTGGGCTCCTTTGCCCCTCACCCTGCCAAGTGAGGATAATAATAATAATAATAATAATAATAATAATAATAATAATAATATTTTATTTATACCCCACCCATCTGGGTGGCTCCCAACAGAATATTAAAAGCACAGTAAAACATCAAACCTTAAAAACTTCCCTAAACAGGGCTGCATTCAGATGTCTTTTAAAAGTAGGATAGTTGTTTATTTCCTTGACATCTGGTGGGAGGGCATTCCACAAGGCGGGCACCACCACCAAGAAGGCCCTCTGCCTGGTTCCCTGTAACGTCACTTCTTGCAGGGAGGGAACTGCCAGAAGGCCCTCAGCGCTGGGCCTCAGTGTCCAGGCTGAATGATGGGGGTGGAGACGCTTCTTCAGGAGTGAGTGCAAGCTGTGGTTGTCATCCAACAGCATACTGTGGTTTGCGCAAACCAGAAGATAGCCAATGCAGGCAATTCAGCCAAGAGAGGAGGCCGTGAGCGAGAGCACGAGGCTTGTTCTAGGGCTTTGTCTTTTTTGTGACCTTCCCTTTTGCTGCCGAATTCTCACTGCTGTGTGTCTTCTCTCCCCGCTTGCCTCCTCACAACCAGGAGCTGTCGAAATCGTGGTCCCCGACGATCCCGTGGTCACCCTCTTTGGCCGCGACGCGACTTTGTGCTGCTCCTTCTCCCCGGACGCCAACTTCAGCCTGGACGAGCTCAGCCTCATCTGGCAGCTGACGGACACCAAGAGGCTGGTGCACAGCTTTGCGGGTGGCCGGGACCAGCTGGCCAACCAAGGGAGGAGCTACACCAACCGCACGGCTCTCTTCTACGACCAGCTGCCCAGGGGCAACGTCTCTCTGCTGCTGCGCCGCGTCCGGATTGCGGACGAGGGAAGCTTCACGTGCTTCGTCAAAGTCCAGGGCTACAGCAGCGCGGCCGTCACGCTGCAGGTGGCAGGTGAGAGGGAGGGCAGCAGGGCTCCCCAGGGGCCATCGGCCACCCTCCCTCAGGGAGTCCCTAGGCCAGTGGTTCTCAAGCTTTCCCCCCTGGGGCACCCTTTCAGAATAAACATTTGCTCACGACGCAACAACATTTCTGTCAATAAGAAATGCGTTGTAAAACACGCAGAAACAGCCCCTAGCAGTGCTTGATTTGTAACACAGAACACAACTACCGTATTTTTCGCCCTATAAGACGCACTTTTCCCCCTCCAAAAATGAAGGGGAAATGTGGGTGCGTCTTATGGGGCGAATGCAGGCTTTCGCTGAAGCCTGGAGAGCGAGAGCGGTAGGTGCGCACCGACCCCTCTCGCTCTCCAGGCTTCGCGGTCCTCTCCCCAAGCAGCGGAATGCTCCCGCTGCTTGGGGAGAGTTGCCGGCATCCCGAAGCCTGCGCGCGCTGATCCCAGCGCCTGCAGGCTTCGCGGATCTCTCCGCAAGCAGCGGGAACGTTCCCGCTGCTTGGGGAGAGTTGCCGGCATCCCGAAGCCTGCGCGCGCTGATCCCAGCGCCTGCAGGCTTCGCGGATCTCTCCGCAAGCAGCGGGAACGTTCCCGCTGCTTGGGGAGAGTTGCAGGCATCCCGAAGCCTGCCCGCGCTGATCCCAGCGCCAGCAGGCTTCGCGGATCTCTCCGCAAGCAGCGGGAACGTTCCCGCTGCTTGGGGAGAGTTGCCGGCATCCCGAAGCCTGCGCGCGCTGATCCCAGCGCCTGCAGGCTTCGCGGATCTCTCCGCAAGCAGCGGGAACGTTCCCGCTGCTTGGGGAGAGTTGCAGGCATCCCGAAGCCTGCCCGCGCTGATCCCAGCGCCAGCAGGCTTCGCGGATCTCTCCGCAAGCAGCGGGAACGTTCCCGCTGCTTGGGGAGAGTTGCAGGCATCCCGAAGCCTGCCCGCGCTGATCCCAGCGCCTGCAGGCTTCGTGGATCTCTCCGCAAGCAGCGGAAACGTTCCCGCTGCTTGGGGAGAGTTGCAGGCATCCCGAAGCCTGCCCGCGCTGATCCCAGCGCCTGCAGGCTTCGCGGATCTCTCCGCAAGCAGCGGGAACGTTCCCGCTGCTTGGGGAGAGTTGCCGGCATCCCGAAGCCTGCCCGCGCTGATCCCAGCGCCTGCAGGCTTCGCGGATCTCTCCGCAAGCAGCGGGAACCACCGCTGGGCTCCCACGGCTTGCAGAGAGCTGCCTGTTTGCGGGCTGGGGTCGGGGGAAGCTCGGGCTGCCCCAGCCCCGCGCCTGGGGGGGAAATAATTTTTTCCCTTTATTTCCCCCCCAAAAAACTAGGTGCGTCTTATGGGCCGGAGCGTCTTATGGGGCGCAAAATACGGTACTTTATAATATGATCACGGGACATGTAGAAAGTATAAAACCATACAGCTACATATTCTGCAAATAAAAAATAATATTATTTTGATACTATATTGTACTATGCCCAGTATACCTGAAGGAGCGTCTCCACCCCCATTGTTCTGCCCAGACACTGAGGATCTCCTACGAGGGCCTTCTGGCAGTTTCCTCACTGTGAGAAGTGAGGTTACAGAGAACCAGGCAGAGGGCCTTCTTGGTGGTGGCGCCCGCCCTGTGGAACACCCTCCCATCAGATGTCAAGGAAATAAACAACTATCCTGACTTTTAGAAGACAACCCTGTTTAGGGAAGTTTTTAATGTTTGATGTCTTATCATGTTTTCAATATTCTGTTGGAAGCCGCCCTGAGTGGCTTGGGAAACCCAGCCAGATGGGCAGGGTATAAATAAAAAAATATTACTATGATTATTATGCTATACCACACTGAAATGTTTAAATGTTGATTGTCCTGGACTGGGCAGAGGAGGAATGGTGGAGACCGCCTCCCCATCCTGACCCTTCCAGGGAGCAGGAAGAGGAAGACAGTATAAATTGACAACAGAGGTTTGAGGGAGGTCGCAGCTCAGAGGCAGATGAGGGGAAAAGCTGGGAAATCATGGGAGAGTCAGAGCAACACCCAGCTGACATGTTGTCATTAGAAAGCACCCCAGACCCTCCATCTCCCAGAACCTGGCGAGCCTTAAAAGTAGGAGAGCAAAGAGCTCAAAGACAGAGGGCACATAGCAGCAACTGCAGTAGTGATGAATGAGGAAGTGGGAGAGACAGGAGTGGAAATTCACTCAGGACAACGTCATTATCCAAGAGGCTGGGTTCTAGAGCCTCTCTTTGTAAAGTTTGAAATAAAAAAGGACGGTAAGAAACTTTTCCTTGTCTTTATACTTTCCTGGGCAACCAGCCGGGAACCACTGACAGCATCCTGACAGGTACATCACACACTTTGAGAACCATTGCTAAAGGCTGAGTCCTGGTCCCCCTCCCCCATCTTGCATTTAGTCCCTTACATTTCTTCATCAATTTGCAATTCTTTAAACAGAAAAAAGATCACAAAGATTCCTTAGCATTCCAGGGAAACTTCTTTGCTAATATATGCATGTTTTTGCAAGCAATATAATGCATTTCGAATACAGTGGTACCTCGGGATGCGAACGGGATCCGTTCTGGAGCCCCGTTCACATCCTGAATAGAATGTAAGATGTGCATGCATGGGTCGCATTTTGCCGCTTCTGCGCATGTGCGTGACATCATTTTGAGCGTCTGCACATGGCGAGCGGAGCGCAACCCGAAAGCGCTCAACCTAAAGCACATTCAACCCGAGGTATGACTGTAATGTGAGGGTTTTTTTAATGTTACCTTTGTTGATATATGATAAGGGATGTACTTGCGGGCTGAACAGCATTCCACCTGCTCCTCATCTTCCAGCTTTCTACTCCAAGCCCAACTTGAACCTGGAGCCCAACAAGAACCTGAAGCCAGGAGACCTGGTCACAGTGATATGCCACACCTTTTCCGGCTACCCTGAGGCGACGGTGCTGTGGCAAGATGGCCGCGGCAACAACATAACGGAGAACATCACCACCTCCCAGGTGGCCAACGAGGAGGGCCTCTTCGACGTGCGGAGCATCCTGCGGGTGGTGCTGGAACCCAACAGCACCTACAGCTGCTTAGTGAGGAACCCTTTGCTGCGGCAGGAGACCCACGCCTCTGTCACCATCACAGGTCAGCTGGGTGGGAGCAGGGAGGGGAGGGTGGCTGGGGGCTGGCATGCTGCTGGGGGGCTCTGTGTGAGAAAGGTCTGGCTGCTGCTCAGAAAAGGCATAGGATCAAGGCCAGGTGGGGAAAGGGAAGCAAAGAACCTAGAATTCTAGAATTGGAAGGTCTGCCTCTTGCCAGGCCTCTGCAATGCAGGAATCGCAGCTCAGGAATCCCTACATATAAAATTAAATTTTCTGTTTTACAATTCAAAATACTCATTTTACATTCTTAAGATATCCATGACTTCCCTTCTTCTCTTTCCATGGTTCATTTTACATATCATAAACCCTGCATATTTTACAGAAACTATACCATTCAGTATTCCATTATTACATCCATCAAAACTTATTTACACTGTTGAATTTATCTTAATGCTGCCAGTGTTTTCAGCTGTACACAATTATTTCCCTTATATTCAGTAAACGTTTTCCAATCTTCTTCAATTCACTTTCAGTATAATATTATTATTTTTACATTTTGACTTCCCATCCTTAGATCTGTGATGTTCCTGTTGTTTTCCTTTATCTGCTGCCACAGCTGCCATTTATTGTATTATAAGTTTTGTCACAGTCATTTATTTGTTCTCCTTCCTATTATTCAAATCCTGCTTGTGATTATATTTGAGTATAGCTTTTTTCTCACATAGTCAGAAAAGAACCTCCAGCAAAGTTCTCATCTTTTTGATCTCTTATTTTTGCCGGCAGGTTTGCCATCCCTGCAGAGTGTATTATCTTTCGCTTTAAAACCCACTCTTCTTTCACTGGGACTTCTTTAGAAACCTCCAATGAATTAGCTTCAAAACCTTCAATGAAGGACAGCTTACCAGCTTCCGAGGTGGTCGGTTCCACTGTTGGACAGCTCTTATTGTCAGAAACTTCTTCCTAATGTTTGGTTGGCTAGTGGCCCCTCTAGTCTCATGCCCTGTTTGGATAGCCAGGTGTAGAGAAACTAGACAAATCTGCAAACATAAAGTTTATAGCAATTGCTCTGCATAGTTCTGTCTCTGCCCCTATCCACCGCCTGCTTGTGGCTGTCAGGAGTTCAGCCTACACTCAAGTAGGACCCTGGCAGAGACACATGCCCGACTGGCATGTTCTCTCCCTCCTGGTCAATCGTTCAGGAGCTTCAAAAGCTTTCTTCAGCCCGAACATCACAGCGACCGATGCCAACCAACACCAGCACATTTAGGGATCCACAGAGTTTGCGCATCATGCGTGACAGACCTCAGCAACTCAGCATTTTGGCTAATCTACTTTATTTACATATAAACACACACGGAGCACTGCAACATGGCTCCCTCTCTCTCTAGCATCAGACAGCAAAGAGAAAAAGAACAAAGGACAATAGTGCCACTTCACGGAACACAGTAACACAAACATCCTGTCTCCGTCACTTCCCACTTTGTGGAGTCAAAACATATACCGTCATGTGATAGACAAAAATCCCATGACTGCAATCGTGGAGCAGGAATTCTAACAGTGGCCCCTGGAAAGTTATCTAGAAGAGAGTGTGGCCCCTGGACTGAAAAGGTTTCCCCACCCCAACTTTCACCCTGCCTTTGATTTGAAAGCTGAAGAGGTGGCCTCTCTCCCTGACTTCCTTGCACCCGGGCACAGGAGGGATTTTTTTTTTGGGGGGGGGGTCTTTTGTGTTCCCTCCCATGATCCGAGACAGAATTTCTGAACAGGTCCCTGTCCTGTTGCCTGGCCCAAGCCCTCGTTTATCTGCATTATTTGGGCTGCGGTTAACTCGGTGCACAAAATATCCTGGCTGGCTGTCGGCAGGCACTCGGGAGCGGATGTTTGATGGCTCTTGCAGGGCTCTGGGATGCTGCTGCTGCTGCCTGGTGACAAGCTCCAGGAATACGAGCACGGGAGAGGGAGATGCTGAAACAACTCATAAATAACGGCAGCAGGGACACTTTATTAAGCGCTGTTTATTGTACAGGACGATCCTTCGGCAGGGCTGCTTCTCTGGCCCTTAATGTCTTGATTCTGTGTAAGAGTTTTCAGTGCTGTTTATTCCAGCCAGCCTTAGTGGGGAAGGAGGCTCCTAGAACTTTTGCAGTGAAAGGGATGGTTTGAGGGTGGGAGAAAGTGGAGAGGAGAAAGGGCTGAGCGCAGGGTATCTCGTAGTTCTGGACCAAACACTGTCATCCGGGTGCATATGGAAGGAGTGGGGTTAACTGTTGTTCGACTTTCCATTCTTCTCATCCCTGACCCTTGGCTTTGCTGGCTGGGGCTGACGGAAGTTGGAATCCATCTGTAGACCTGGGTGATATGCTAGTAAATTGTCTGAAACTGGTATGGTGTTCATGTCATGATACCAGTTTTAGACATTTTGAGCTGGCAGTGCATTGTGGTGGCCGGGGAGCTGTGATGTATTCCCAGCTCAAATTGCCTGCAGATGGCAAAGGCACAGGCAGGCAGGCAGAGGTGTGAGCCAGGGAGGGCTTGTGTGATGGCCTGGGAATCCGATTCAGAGGGTGAACCGGAGGAATCCCAGCCTGCACAGGAGTCCCCGCCTCAAGGGCCGGCTGAACTGGGGCAGGGCCTTGATTCTGAAGCGCCTGCACCTGTGCCGGATCCTCAGGAGCAGGCACCAGGTGAATCCACTCTGGCTCCGGAGGTGATTGAGGACACAGTACCTACAGGTGTGCCTCTCCCAGCCCAGTCAGGGGAAGGTGAGTCTCCCCCTGGGTCCAGTAACCCTCCAGCCTCTCCTGAGCTGCAGAGGCTCAGGACAGAGAGGCGGAGGGAACTGGTTTCTCCCAGGAGGAGTGCTCGCCTTAAGGCCAGGAGAGGCAGGTCTCCTGGGGGCCGGGACCGCCCCTGGCCTCAGAGAAGATAAAGGCCAGACAGCCCGGTCCCAGGTTGTGGGAGCAACGTCATTGAAGAGCTGTTTCGGCCAGTACCCAGTCCTGTTCCTCCAGAGTTCCTGTCCTTGCCCGGCTCCTCGCTTTGGACCCCGCTTCGCCCGTGGAGGACTGTCTGCCGACCCTCGACTCAGGTCCTGGACCTCGCCCCACGGTAACCTCCCCCGGGACCAGCGCAGTTTGCTCAGTAGGGCTTGGTGTTGTATCTTGGCTGCTTCTTCCTCCCCTATGTTGGGGTGGAAGAAGCAGCCAAGATACATCGCAGACATCGCAACATATTAGCATATCTCGGTATTTCGCTGCTGATATATCAATGCTGAAAACCAGATATCGCCCAGTCCTAACCATCTGGAGGACCACGGATTTCTCACCACTGGTGGACAAGAAACTAATGTGCATGCACACTGCTCGTTTCCATTAGTGCAGCCAGAACACTGGGCCTGAGGCAGCTGTCTCACTTTGTCTAATGACAGAGCTGGCCCTGCTTTGAGAGCTGGTGGGAGGGAGCAAAGTTTCAGAAACTGAGCATGACCACTGAGAAGGCCCTATCCTTAACCCTTGTCCCCACCTTGTTTTTTGTGGTTCTGCCAACCTCTGAATTGCTTCAAGGATGCTGATAAACCACCACCACTTCCCACCAGACTATTTCTTATCAGTCTTGGTTTTATATATATAAAAAAGATTTCTTGGTTTACAAATTATCAGTCTTGTTTTGACTACAGCCCTGTTGGCACTCACTGCTGGCAAATGCTGTTAGAAGGACTGATGGCCAGTGTTATGTACTGAAGTTCTCACCCTGGGCCAGCAGGGGGAGACTGTAGATAGTTATGCAAATGAAGGATTGAAAAGTGACGTTCAGTGATTGGATAGTTTTAGAAAATGGCAACAGTTACAATTGTTCTGGAGCTCTATATAAGCAGGCTGACTGAGCCCCTCAGTTTAGTTCTGTTCTGACATCTGAATAAAGAAGAGCTGTTTGAAGAATTGCTGTGTCGTCTGCTATGTTCGCCCACAACTTAACAGCCAGGACTTTGAATTGTGCATCATCATCATCATCATCATCATCATCAATTGAATTTGCTAGTGGCTTTATCTGGCCCAGGGCAACCCAAAGTGACTTCCAACCAACCAAGACAACCCCCCCCCAACCGCCACATAAATACATTAAAACCAAGGTGAGAATGAAATACTTTAAGCAGACCCTGTCCTCTTCAAAAAGCTCACAGATAGTTAAAGGTGGAAGCCTGGTTATAAAGGAAAGTTTTTGCCTGGTGCCTCTATATATACAGTGGTACCTCGGGTTAAGAACTTACCGTATTTTTCGCTCCATAGGACGCACTTTTTCCCTCCTAAAAAGTAAGGGAAAAAGTCTGTGCGTCTTATGGAGCGAATGTGTGTTCCCTGGAGCCAAATCGCTGTTGTCCTATGCTCCTGGGCTGCTCTTTGGGGGTGGGGGGAGGAGCCACGGTGCTCTGCCCGCAGCCTCTGCTTTCCCCGAAGTCCCGACAAGGTTTGCAAGCAGCGGGAAGGCTGTGCGCTCCCAGGCTGCTCTTTGGGGGTGGGGGGAGCAGCCACACTGCTCTGCCTACAGCCTTTGCTTTCCCCTGAAGTCCCGACAAGGTTTGCAAGGTTTGCAAGCAGAGGGAAGGCTGTGTGCTGCTGGGGTGCTTTTTGGGGGTGGGGGGAGGAGCCACACTGCTCTGCCTACAGCCTTTGCTTTCCCCTGAAGAACCAACAAGGTTTGCAAGGTTTGCAAGCAGAGGGAAGATTGTGTGCTGCTGGGGTGCTTTTTGGGGGTGGGGAGCTACACTGCTCTGCCTACAGACTTTGCTTTCCCCTGAAGTCCGGACAAGGTTTGCAAGGTTTGCAAGCAGAGAGAAGGCTGTGTGCTCCTGGGGTGGGGGTGGGGAGCAGCAAATTGCTGTCTCTCAGTGCCTCCTAATTCAGCTGCAAAGGATTGCCTAACTGGATTCTGAGCTCCATTTGAAGTTTAAAAATAGTAAGTTTGGGGATTTCTTCAAGTAGCAGTTTTGGGGAAATAGTCATAAATACATGCAAAGCATCTCCACAAACCAGTAATAGTAATTTCAGCTAAAACAGAGCAGGTATCTGGCTCAGGAACAGTTTAAACTGCACAGCTATAACCAGACATCCTGTGTGTGTGGACCATGTTCCTAGTAGCTAATCTTTACTGCTGAAAAGAGGCTCTGATATTCCACTCCAACTCTATAATTCATTATACAAATTCTTACAAGTACAGTCCACCTATACTAAACCAAAAACATTGTGTTCTCTTGGTATTGAATGGAAGCTATTTATCTGCCCTCTTTTCCTCCTCTGTTCTTTGCTCAGTCACTCCATTTTGAATCTTCCTTTCAAAACAACCATGCCTGTTTTGAGAAAACTTCAGAGATTTAGGAACTGGAGCACAATCATTTGATCTTTAGCTTCACAGTATTTTAATATTCTTTTGGAAGCCGCCCAGAGTGGCTGGGGAGGCCCAGCCAGATGGGCGGGGTATAAATAATAAATTATTATTATTATCATCATCATCATCATCATCATCATCATCATCATCATCATCTTTTTGCTGTTCCTCCATACTCCAAGCACTTCTCATTTGCACAGCCCTGGTTTCTCTCCCTGACTATTAATATTCTTGATTAATAACAGTAAAATGCTCAAATTTTAGTTTTTGTGACTGCTGCCAATACTAACTTCCCAGTGATAATGAAAACAGCTACATTATAATGGAATGTGTCCTTTTTCCATTCTCATCATTATATACCATGGCTCGCTTTAAAGCAGCAAAGTGGACAGGAGCCACACACTTTGCTGTTTTAAATAGTTTAGTACAAAATTTGAGTCAGATTTTTTTTCTTGTTTTCCTGCTCTAAAAACTTGGTGCGTCTTTTGGTCAGGAGCGTCCTATGGAGCGAAAAATACGGTAATTTGTTCTGGAGGTCCGTTCTTAACCTGAAACTGTTCTTAACCTGAGTTACCACTTTAGCTAATGGGGCCTCGAGGTATTATTTCTGGCTTAGCGGAGTCTGTAACCTGAAGAGTCTGTAACCCGAGGTACCACTATATAATGACGGTGCCAGACGAGCCTCCCTGGGGAGAGCATTCCACAGACGGGGAGCCACTGCAGAAAAGGCCCCTTCTCATGTTGCCACCCTCTGGACCTCTCAAGGAGGAGGCAAATGAAGACAAGCTTCAGATGACGATCGTAGGGTCCTAGTCGGTTCGTATGGGGAGAGGTGGTCCTTGAGGTATCGTGATCCTGAAATGGATTAGAAGCCAGCAAAGCTGTTGCATGTTGTTGGCAGCATGGAATTATCCCAGGAGTCCAGAACTTCCAAAAGAGAGGCTTTCCCCTCTGGCTCTATTAGCACAGCATATGGAGGAACTATGCACCAGCTTGAGGATGATTCCTGAATCTAGCTGCAGTCGCCGCTGAGACTCGCTCTGTTCTTCCCCCCTCTTGACAAATATAACTTGTAAGTTCTGAGAGACAGGGGCCTGTCTCTTTTGCTTATGCTGAGCACTCTGTGCATTGATGCTCTCTCTATTCCCTAACCTAGTGCCTTCTATATGTTAACTGAGCTACAACCTCATCATCCCTGACTGTTGTCCATGCTGGTTGTGGCTGATGGGAGTTGAAATCCAACAATATCCAGATGGCGCCAGCTTGGGGGAGCCTGCCTTCTATTAGTGATAGAATCATAGAATTGTAGTGTTGGAAAGGACCCTGAGGGTCATCTAGTCCGACCCCCTGCAGTGCAGGAATCTCAGCTAAAGCATCCATGACAGATCACCATCTAACCTCTGCTTAAAAGGAATTAGATTCCACAGCCTCTGGTGGGAGACCTTTCCTTGGCTCAGATCACAGCCGACTGCTTAGTATAGCATCTTGGATTTTAGACAGATGTTGTCTACCCCTTACAAAACTTTCCAGAGGCCAAGCATGCTTGTGCTTGTCTTCTCTTTTAAAACGGGTCTCCTTTATAATATTGCCCTGTGCTAAACCTTATTGGGTTTCAGGTTAGGATCAATATAGCAGTTCAGTCCTGCCTATGTTTGCTTAGAACAGCTGTTCTCAGCCTGTGGGTCCCCAGATGTTGTTGGACTACAACTCCCATCATCCCTGAGCTCTGGCCTTCCTAGCTAGGGGTGACGGGAGTTGTAGTTCAACAACATCTGGGGACCCACAGGTTGAGAAAGGCTGGCTTAGAACAACCTTCCCCCCAACTTTTGACAACAACTCCCACCATCCTTGACTGTTGGCCATACATGGGAGTTGGAGTCAAAAACATCTGGAGGGTCTGGTTGGGGAAGCAGGTCTTACAGTTTTCCAGGTAAATATGTTTAGGATTGCAGTTTTTGCAGTAGAAAACGTGGATCGGTGGGATTTACTCCTTGGTAGGTATATATAGGATTGCAGCCTTACATCTTTGACAGAAGTTCGATCTCCCTGTGAAATTCTGTTCACATGACTTCCCCCTGGTTCTTCCGTGTGGCTTCCAGTTGTTGTCACGCCATCTCAACTTTTATAGACACCCTGAAGCTCTTTGTAACCTTGTTCACTTGCAGGTAACATTAATTAGTGTTTAATTATCCTTGGCACAGCAATTGCTGGCTTGTGAAGGAGGGTCCCTCAAGGAACATAAACCTTTTGGCTAAATGCATGGCGCCACTTGAATGGCGAAGGAGAATGGCTGGGCCTGCTACACCTGGCAAAACACCTTTTCTTGGGTGCAGCCTAAACAGTATGGCAGCCACGGCTGTTAAAGAGATGCTTATGGTAGCCCTGTATCACAAAGGTGCAATTGTGTGTGTATGTGTGTGTTTGCATTTGTCCTGGAACTCTATATGAAATTCTGCACCTCTCACATTCTGCAACCTGAAAACTTCAATTCTGTGATGGGAATACGTTTTATGTAAACTTAGCAGCATCACAAATTTGTTTAATCTCTGTGTGTTTTTTTAAAAAAAACAGTTTTACTGTGGTTCTTAGTTTAAAGGTAAAGGGACCCCTGGCCATTAGGTCCAGTCGTGGCTGACTCTGGGGTTGCGGCGCTCATCTCGCTTTATTGGCCGAGGGAGCCAGCGTACAGCTTCCGGATCTTGTGGCCAGCATGACTAAGCCGCTTCTGGCGAACCAGAGCAGCACACAGAAACGCCGTTTACTTTCCCGTCGGAGCGGTACCTATTCATCTACTTGCACTTTGACATGCTTTCGAACTGCTAGGTTGGCAGGAGCAGGGACTGAGCAACGGGAGCTCACCCCGTCGCGGGTATTCGAACCGCCGACCTTCTGATCGGCAAGTCCTAGGCTCTGTGGTTTAACCCACAGCGCCACCCGCATCCCTGGTTCTTAATTTAGCTGCCTTCTAAATATCTGAACCAGGAGATGGTTGGGCTGAACACCCCCATATCTGAGCCATGGCCTGCCTTAGGGGTTGCTGGTGAAAAAGGAAGGGCACTCTGCACATATTTAAAGGCATTTCCTTCTTCTTTTTTGCCTTTATTTTTATTTTACAAAAGTGCCAAAGATACCTTGGCAAACACACAAAACATCAGGATACTCTCAGAACAATATATGTGCACATGAGCTGGACGGATTATATTTTGTCCTTATATCTATCAATGGACACCAGAAATCTCGAGCCCTATTTGAAAGCTATACCTTGGTGCAAGACCAATATTTGGTGCAAGACCAATGAGTAGTCATGCCCTGAACTCACAAACCTCATGTGCTCACTAGCCTTGCCCCTAGCACCCACCCCTTATTTGTGGACGCCAGTGGGTAGGGCTAATCTGTACTTTTGAATAGGAGAGAGGTGGCAAACCATTTTTTTTTTGTAAGCCTAAAGGCCACGTGGCATGGTGGGTTAAACCACAGAGCCTAGGACTTGCCGATCAGAAGGTCGGCGGTTCGAATCCCTGTGACGGGGTGAGCTCCCGTTGCTTGGTCCCTGCTCCTGCCAACCTAGCAGGTCGAAAGCATGTCAAAGTGCAAGTAGATAAATAGGTACCGCTCCGGCGGGAAGGTAAACAGCGTTTCCGTGTGCTGCTCTGGTTCGCCAGAAGCGGCTTAGTCATGGTGGCCACATAACCCGGAAGCTGTACGCCAGCTCCCTTGGCCATTAAAGCAAGATGAGCACCGCAACCCCAGAGTCGGTCACGACTGGACCTAATGGTCAGGGGTCCCTTTACCTTTAAAAGCCACGTTCCCTTTGAGCGTGCCAGTGGTGTGAGAGGCAAAAGTGGGCAGAGTCATGCATCTAAGTTCAACATCTCTAAAACAGGCTGGCTTCTACTTGTGCACTGCCCTCTCTCTCCCCATCCTGACAAGCAAGAGGCAATATCAGAGTTCCAGGACTTGTTCCTGCCAGGCAAAAGCATTCCAGGAAGATGCAAAGCAGGGCTGGTGAGCTGTGTAGCCTGGGGAGAGTCTGGAGGGCCCGAAACAGGACGGCTGCACACGGTGGAAATATTGGTGCATATGAGTTTGCACAGTTCCAATCCTTCTTCCCTTGGCCTTTCCTTGGCGTACATGGAATTGCTGTCTTTGCAGAGATTGTTCCTGTTTTAAAGTGCCTTTAGCCGAGACTCCCTTCCCCAGCAAAGTGTGACAATCAGCATCTATTTGAATTTATTAGCATAATTATTTAAAGGTTAATGAAGTGTTTTACGGGGTAATTTCAACCTGCTGTTTCCTTGCCTTCCCTGGCGTATCCGCTGGCCCTGTAGAAAGGCAGCAATTGGAAGCACCCGCTCGCACCGTTTGGCCCCTGACTCCCACAATCTGAGCGAACCGTTGTCATTCCATCAGCTCTTATTGGGCGGGGGATTTGGGCTCCTGAACTTGCAAAAGTACACGGCTGACTCCAGTTTTGCAGGGAGTGTCCCTTATTCTCCACTTCTCCAGCTGATTCTGCCTCTTCCACCCCAGCAGCCCTTTAATGAAACTTAAGAAGCACATTCATCAAAATTCTGGGCATTGCCATCTGTGTGCAAGGCTTGTCTGTTCCATTTGTGCCATTTGAATTTGCTTGGTTTCTCCTACTCTGGAGGGAAGGACTCAAACCAGTGGCTTTAAGTTACAAGAAAGGAGATTCTGGCTAAAAACCAGGAAGAACTTTCTGGCAATAAGAGCTGTTTGATAGTGGAATGGTCTCCTTCGGGAGACTTCCCTGGAGATTTTAAAGCAGAGGTTGGATGGCCACCTGTCATGGATGCTTTAGCTGAGATTCCTGCGTCGCAGGGGGCTTGGACTAGATGACCCTTGGGGTTCCCTCCAACTCTACGATTCTATGATTCTTCCCCCACCTTTCTTCCAAGAACCTCAAGGTGACGGTTATAGTTCTTTCCCAGCCACCCCTCTCAACAACCCTGTAAGGTGGGCTAGGCTGGGAGAGAGAGTCACTGTCCCAGGGTGAATTTTGATGGTTGGGCAAGGATGTTTCTATTTTTTAAAAAAAGGTTTTTATGAACAATTTCAACATAAGAATATATCAAAACATATAATACTCATTATTTTCCCCCCTTTCCCCCCACTCCCCATCAAACCCTCCCTCCCCCCTGAGACTTCCCTCAGCTCCTCTCTCTGATTTCTCATCACATGTTGTTCTCTAAATATTATAAAATTATATCGATCCTTATATTATCTATCTACCATGTTATCAATCAGTAAGTTTGTGTATGTTTATTCAAAACCTGCCAAGGAGTCCAATTCATTTTGTTGTCTTTTAAAATACAGTGGTACCTCGGGTTAAGTACTTAATTCGTTCCGGAGGTCCGTTCTTAACCTGAAACTGTTCTTAACCTGAAGCACCACTTTAGCTAATGGGGCCTCCTGCTGCTGCCACGCCGCCGCCGTGCGATTTCTGTTCTCATCCTGAAGCAAAGTTCTTAACCTGAGGCACTATTTCTGGTTAGCAGAGTCTGTAACCTGAAGCGTCTGTAACCTGAAGTGTATGTAACCCGAGGTACCACTGTACTTTGTAAAAAGTTCCCATTCTTCTTTAAAGTGACAGTTGTCCTTATCTCACAGTTTGTATGTCAGTTTAGCCAATTCTGGGGCAAGGATGTTTCTCAGGTCCCAGGGCCTGATGCCAAAATCATTGTTAAATGTGGGGTGATTGCAGGCTGGACAGCGCCTGCCACCCCACTACCTGGGGATGAATTGGCAAAGTGAGAAAAATAGATCACAAGGACGGGGGGCTGCAATATCCTCCTCCCCCAATCCTCCAAAGGCTTTCTGCCCTGACCTACACCAGAGTGACACCAGAATTATCAGGCAGGACGGTGACCTCGATAGTCTTCAACTTGCTCAGTTAGTTTCAATATACACTGGTGCCTCGCAAGACGAAAAGAATCCGTTCCGCGAGTCTCTTCGTCTTGCGGTTTTTTCGTCTTGCGAAGCAAGCCCATTAGCGGCTTACCGGATTAGCACTATTAGCGGCTTAGCGGTCTTAGCGGATCAGCTGATAAGCGGTTTAGCGGATCAGCTGATAAGCAGCTTAGCGGATCAGCTGATAAGCGGCTTAGCGGATCAGCTGATAAGCGGCTTAGTGGATCAGCTGTTAAGCGGCTTAGCGGCTTGGGAAAAAGGGGGGGGGGAGGAAAGAAACCCCGCAGGAACTCGCAAGACATTTTCGTCTTGCGAAGCAAGCCCATAGGAAATTCGTTTTGCGAAGCACCTCCAAAACGGAAAACCCTTTCGTCTAGCGGGTTTTCTGTCTTGCGGGGCATTCGTCTTGCGGGGCACCACTGTACCGTACTTTTCAGTGTATAAGACTATGTTTTTTTCTTTAAAAAGCATGCTAAAAAATGGGGGTTATCCTATATATGGGTAGTACATAGGCTGGACGTTTGACTGGTTGCTGCCAAGGCAGTCAGTGGCTGTTGTGCGTGTTATTGGTTGCTACGTCAATGAGTGGTGTTGATTGGCTGACACTCCTGCAATTGGGGGGGGGGGAATTGGAAGCTTCTGCCGGCGATGGGACAGACAGAAGGTGGACTTATTGATGCGTGCGGGTCAGTGATTTCCGGCATTCCCCCCTAAAAAAAAGCTCAACAACCCTGGTGGGCGATACTCCACAAAAAAGCTGAACAACTCTGTGCCCTCTCCCCCCATTTTATTAAAATTGAGTCCCCACAAATAGGGGGTGTCTTATACATGGCGGTGTCTTATAGACAGAAAAGTACGGTAGTTTCATCTTGCTCAGTTGAAATATCTGGCAGGAATTGTGGGCTTCTCAGGCAATGGCTGTGTTTAAAAATGAGGGTGGCAGAAAACAGGGGGACATCCCAACAGAATGAAAATAATTTATTTATATGCTGCCCATCTGGCTAGGATGCCCACAAAGGAGCCCACAGTTTCTGGTGAAGCAGATTGGTGGTGATCATTACCTTGTAGGCCAGTGCAGAACATTGTCAAATACATTTTCTTAAAAGCTATAATTAAGGAAGCATCCGTTCTTGTCCTGCTGCCTATTTAGCATGCAACTGAGTGCACACGTGGTTTTGATGGGGATACTGGAGAGCTGTGGAGAAATCGGCAGGACTTTTGCGAGGAAGCTACCCCCAGCTCCGATGGAGCCCAAATCTATCAGCTGCATACTGGAACTTCCCTTTGAAAGTAGCAAAGCAGTTAATATAGATTTTAATAACTGGTAAAAACTCTGGAAGAGCGATCTGACGTTTACAGCATGTTATTCCTTGAAGGAGAATTATCTGAAAATGATTTACAGGTGGTATTTAACTCAGAGTAGGCTTGCTAAGATGTTCAAGACTGAATCAGATAAGTGCTGGAGATGCAATGAGGTGGAAGCAACGTTCTTTCCTATGTGGTGGACCCGTAAAAGGGTAAAAGAGTATTGGGAAATAATTTACAATGAATTGAATTTTTTTTATATATAAAAAGCACTTTTCAAAACAACAACAACAGATCTCTTTTGTTGGGGATAATTCAGATGGAAATTCCCAGGTGTCAAAAAGGGTTATTATTTTTTTTTTAATAAAATTTTTTTATTGATTTTACAGAATTTTTAAAACAATACAAACATATAAAAAGACATACACACACGTATAGTTTCATAACCTTTTTTTCGTAAACCATGTTTCTCAGACTCCCCCATACCTCCCCTTTCTGCATCCCAATGTCCAAAAGTTTTTAGCAACTCTAAATATTTCTGTCAGTCCTCTGTCCTCTTAATCTTTCTTTTAGTCTAATCTTGTATCGCTGTAACCCTTTCTTACTCAAAACCTCGACATTCTAACATTCAACAAGTTTATAGTAGTTCTTAAGGTAGATTTTAAATTTCTTCCATTCTTCTTCCGCCGTCTCCTTTCCCTGGTCGCGGATTCAAAAAGGGTTATTTGTGTATGCCACTACAGCGGCCCGTGTTTTGTTAGCCCCAAAATGGAAAACAAGCAAGGTCCCAACTAAAGAAGAATGGCAGCTTAAACTGATGGAATATGCGCAGCTTGCGGATCTAACTTATAGAATAAGAGAACAAGAAGAACCTTTGTTTAAAGAAGATTGGAAAATGTTTATTGAATATGTGGGGGAAAGTTGTGTACACTAAAAAACGTTGGCAGCATTAAGATAAATTCAACAGTGTAAATAAGTTTTGATGAATGCAATAATGGAAAACTGAATTGTATAGTTTATATAAAATATGCAGGGATTTGTGTTATGCAAAATGAACCATGGAAAGAGAAGAAGGGAAGTCAGTGATATTTTAAAGTTGTTTAAGTATTGGAAGACACAAGACTTACCCACTCTGGAAGAATGGCAGATGAAAATGATGGACTGCATGGAATTGGCGGAAATGACTGGCAGAATCCGAGACCAGGGAGAAGAGTTGGTGGAAGAAGATTGGAAGAAATTTAAAGACTATTTACAGAAATATTGCAAAATCAATGAATGTTAGAATGATGTTCGATTGAAGTTAAGTGGTTTCTAGCTGTAATGGTATAAAAGGATATGGAAAAATTGGATTTTTAATAGGTAAAAATTTAATGCTATAATATATTAAGATTAAAGATTAGGATAAAATAAGGAGGGAAAGGAATTGCTGAACTAATAAATTGAACTGGAATACAAAAAATGGAGGTATGAGGAGGTCCGGGAAACAAGTAAATGAAAGATAAGTGACGAAAAGATGGAATTATTTTTAACTGTTTTTTAATTTTTATTTTTTATTTTTCATTATGTAATACTGTGAAAACTTTAATAAATATTTATATAAAAAAAGATATTTTAAAGTTGTTTAAATGAATATTCTAAATTGTAAAACAGAAAATTTAATAAAAATTATAGGTAGATGATAGATAGATAGATAGATAGATAGATATAGATAGATATAGATAGATACAGTAGATGGATAGTTGCAAAGCAGAACATCTTGCACAAATTTTGCAGGAATATTTCCATACATCTTGAATGGGATGCCTGTTAGGATCTCCTTGTCTAAAGTGAGATCTGGTATGTGTGCAGATGACCTTGTGGTAACCCAGTGGATTTATCTGTTTCCCTTCAGAGACATTTCCCTCCTTTGCTTCCCATCAATGGCATTGACAGAGACTTTACCATCTTCTCCCTGTTTTCTCCTTTCCAGGTCAACACCTCCTGTTTCCTGCTGTGGCTCTCTGGGTGACAGTAGGATTGGCCATCTGCCTTGTCATCCTCCTGGTTGCCCTGGCGTACGTGTGCCAGAAGAAAATCCGCCAGAGCTGCAAAGAAGAGAGAGAGAGAGCTGGTATACATAAATATAATCAAAGTGAAAGAATGTCTTTGTGCAAGTCCCCATTGGAGGGTTTGTAGCGCTGTGTCACAAACCTAGGTTTGCATGAAGTCAGGGCAGGGGAGGGGAGCAAAAGTGACAGTGTGGCCTGGGACCAAGAAGGAAGAGACACCAAGAAAATCTATAATAATAATAATAATAATCCTACTGAAAAAGAGGGATGTGGGTGGCGCTGTGGATTAAACCACAGAGCCTAGGACTTGCCGATCAGAAGGTTGGCGGTTCGAATCCCCAAGACGGGGTGAGCTCCCGTTGCTCAGTCCCTGCTCCTGCCAACCTAGCAGTTCAAAAGCATGTCAAAGTGCAAGTAGATAAATAGGTACCACTCCGGCGGGAAGGTAAACGGCATTTCTGTGCGCTGCTCTGGTTCGCCAGAAGCGGCTTAGTCATGCTGGCCACATGACTGTACGCCGGCTCCCTTGGCCAATAAAGCGAGATGAGCGCCGCAACCCCAGAGTCGGCCACGACTGGACCTAATGGTCAGGGGCCCCTTTACCTTTACCTTACTGAAAAAGACAGAAAAAAAAGAAGGAAGAGACACTGAAATTGTGGTTTAAAACAACGGGAGAAGTTTGAGTAAAGTACTATGGGGTATTTGAGGTTGCCACATCCTTTATCTCCTGCACATGAGACAGCTGAGGAATGGAAGATGCAGAAGTTCTGAGTACAGCAAGTTGGGAAAGATGCTGAAAGGAGAGAAAAAGAGGATGTTTTAAACAAGAGCAGAGGTTTGAGTAAAGTAGGGATGGAAGGACACTGAGAGGGGGAAATGGTGATTTTTAAAAGTGGCAGATGTTTAATAAGAGCGAGCAGGGGATGAAAGTGGCAATTTAAAGCAAGTTTTTAGTACAGCAAGAAGGGAGTTTGGAAAGGCTCTTGATGTTAGTTTCTGAGTTGTACCCATCTCTGCTATTTCTCGTTGCTAAAAGTGGCTTGTTTGCTTGTTAAAAAACAACCCCTTAATGTTTCTGTAGTGTGGACCAGCTTTCTCCTGCCTGGGTGTTACTAGACTACAACTCCAGTGCTGTTTTTCTGGGGGGAAAGAGGTGCCGGAACTTACAATGAACGCTTCCCTTAATCTCTTATAATGGCAATGACGCCCACCTGAGAGATGTTCTGGCTGGAAAAAAAGCCCTGCCATTACCCCGATCATTGGCAGGGACTGATGGGAGTTGGGAGTCTGATGGGAGTTGGAGTCCCACAACAATAGGAAGACCATATGTTCTCCATCCTTGATCTGAATCTTAATAGTATCAGTGAGTCCAGTACTACACAGCTCCACCTGGCCTGGTAATGGGGATATTTAACCACTGGATGGCAGTGTTTGGTTTTTATTTTTTAACCTTCCCTTTTGCACTTTTTTCCCCCAGCAAGAGAGGAACAGGATGAAGGAGAAGGATCCAAGACAGGTTAGTCGGATTTTGTATCTTTCTGGCAGCCCCAGAGCAAGAACTCTGGGGTGGGTCGTGTGCTAACAACTGTAACTTGCCAATTTACGCATCCTGGCCAATGTGAAACTGTGCATGGGGGAGCAGCCTGTTTCTGATTGTATGTTCTGGGCTGAAAAGTCTAAAAAATAATACAGTGGTATCTTGGCTCTCAAATGCCTTGGTACTCAAACAACTTGGAAGCCAAACACTGCAAACATGGAAGTAAGTGTTCTGGTTTGCGAACATTTTTCAGAAGCCGAATGTGCTCTGTTTTGAGTGTTACGCTTCCAATTTGAGTGCCACACTTCTGTTTTGAGTGCCACACTTCTGTTTTGAGTGTTACGCTGAGGTCTGTCTGTTTTTGCTATTTATGTTGCATTTTTGTTTTGCAGCTTTTTTGTTTTGTTTTTGTGACTGTGTGGAAACCAGTTCAGCTACTGATTGATTGATTGCGTGGCTGCAGTACATGGTTTATTGCTTTCATTTTATGGATCAATGGTCTCGTTAGATAGTAAAATTCACGTTAAATTGCTGTTTTAGGCATTGTTTTGAAAAGCCTGGAACGAATTAATCCATTTTGCATTACTTTCTATGGGAAAGCACGCCTTGGTTTTGGAACGCTTTGGTTTTGGAATGGACTTCCGGAACGGATTAAGTTTGAGAACCAAGGGACCACAGTAGTAGCAGAGCACTAGATTGGGTCAATATTATTCCTGCTGTTCAGGCTAGGGATTCTGTTGAATTTGAAGCTGGAGCAGCGCTATATTTTTCCTTCTATCTTCAGTGTTTGGGCTAGGGGTGCTGTTGCATATGTGGCCAGAATGGCACGACATGTACAGCTTTCTTCCAACACGGAGTGCTTTGAGAGCATCACCACCATGGTTGCATGGCTAACTTGGGTGCCACGAGGAAGGGCTGTAGCTCAGTGGTAGAGCTCAGGCTTTGCATGCAGGAGGTCCCAGGTTCAATCCCCAGCATCTCCAAGTACACCTCTTTATTTTGCCTTTGACTGCTGAGATATATACGACCTCATCTGCACAATGCATTTAAAGCAATATCGTGCCACTTTAAAGAGAAGAAGAAGAAGAGTTTGGATTTGATATCCCGCCTTTCACTCCCTTTAAGGAGTCTCAAAGCGGCTAACATTCTCCTTTCCCTTCCTCCCCCGCAACAAACACTCTGTGAGGTGAGTGGGGCTGAGAGACTTCAAAGAAGTGTGATTGGCCCAAGGTCACCCAGCAGCTGCAGGTGGAGGAGCGGAGACACAAACCCGGTTCCCCAGATTACGAGACTACCGCTCTTAACCACTACACCACACTGGCTTCTCCTGAAGAATCATGGGAATTGGCTTGTTAAGGGTACTGTCAGTACACCCCTATTCCTCCCCCACCGAACTACAACTCCCAGAATGGTGTAACCATCAACCCCTGTTCCCGGGGAATTTCCGAGAACTGTAGCTCTGGGAATAGGGGTTTCGTAACAACTCTTAACACGTTTTGCAAACTACAGTTCCCAGGAGTTTTTGTGGGGGGAACCAGGACTGTTTAGAGTGTTATGATACTGCTTTAAGTGTGTGGTGCAGATGGGGCTTGTATTAAGATGCACACTATTCTTCTGACGTAAATTTAACAGATTTTAATAGCGTCTCTTTATATGATTGTAGCCCACCCTTGTTAAGGAAAACTTAGAAATCCTATAAATCAGGGATGTCCAACTCCCAATAGACTGGGATCTACTCACAGTATAAAAAAAACCTGGCAGTGATCTAACCATTGCCGTAAAAAGACTGGCAGTGATCTACCCAAAGTTGTAGAGCTTTTTTTAATAAGCCAAAGTTTTTTTGTTTTTGCTTTTTTGTAAGGAGATTGTGCTATAAATGCACAATAAATAAGTGTGAGTGGGGGGAACTGTGTCTGAACCCTGGAGAGCTTCTGCCAGCCAATACCGAGCTAGGTGGACCAGGGGTCTGACTCTGTCCAAGTCAGTTTCTTATGTCCCTCCCACCCACCGATATTGACTTGGAGCAGAGAATTCCCTGATGTGCTGCAGCAAGCTCTCAGCCACGCAGGCCTCTGATAAACTGGATTATCATTTTAATAAAGTGTGATAGCTGCACTCGGCTGTAATCAAATGGATTAATTATAAGCCTGGTGATTCCCTTTATCTGCTTCTGAGCACAGCAATAGACACATTGCACATAGATTGCCTGGTTTCTAATCTTTCCTTGAGAGTGCGGAGGCTTCAGGCATCGTCGTCTACCTGTGTGACTGCGGTATTCGGGGGGGGGGAGGGGAGGGAAGCAGGCAGTGAGGTTTGCAGATTTGTCCCCCTCCTTTTGAAAAGTGGTCCTGTTGTGCTTCACATCCACATTAGGCAGCGGAGCACAAGGATGCAAATTGAGGGTCCATAGCTCTGTCAATTCTCTGGTTAGAAGGATCTTCAGGTAGCAGATGGAGGGAAAGACCTCTAACTGGGAGCTGCTGCCAGCCAGAGCAGGAAGCAGTGGTCCAAAGGGGCAAATAGTCTGCCCCAGTGGGAGGTAGCTTTCTATGTTCCTACCGGATTCCATTTTGAAACCTTAGCTTCTCGAGGCAATTCATTACCTCGAATCACAGGCACTGCGTTGCCCCCAAGATTGGGGGGCGGGGGCGGGTGTGTATGTGATGTCACCCGTGTATGTGATGTGTGTGTGAGATGTCGCATGATGTCAGTATGTTTCTGAGCACAATTCAAAGTGTTGGTGCTGCCCTTTAAAACCCTAAATGGCCTCGGTCCAGTATATCTGAAGGAGCGTCTCCACCCCCATCGTTCTACCCGGACACTGAGGTCCAGCTCCGAGGGCCTTCTGGCGGTTCCCTCACTGCGAGAAGCCAAGCTACAGGGAACCAGGCAGAGGGCCTTCTCGGTAGTGGCGCCCTCCCTGTGGAACGCCCTCCCACCAGATATCAAAGAGAACAACAACTACCAGACTTTTAGAAGACATCTGAAGGCAGCCCTGTTTAGGGAAGCTTTTAATGATTGATGTATTAAAGTATTTTAATATTTTTTTGGAAGCCTCCCAGAGTGGCTGGGGAAGCCCAGCCAGATGGGCAGGGTATAAATAATAAATTATTATTATATTATTATCTGCGTCTTCCAACGCCATGGAGACCAAACCGGTGCAGCCTAGCGGAAGGCTGCCCTGGCCTGCGTGGTGTCAGGAGGCCCCCTTCCACTTTCTCCACCCCACAGATAGTTTTGTGCCCCTCTATCCTGCACTTTTCTGAACCGTTTCCAGCTCTAAAGCAGCCTTTCTGAGTTGGGTCTGGGGAGGGAGGGAGTCTGCTGTCTCTCCGGAGTGGGGTAAGACACACACGTTTGGGCTCCGCAAGAGTTGTAGACAGAAAGTCATATTCTCCACGATTCATGCTAGTCTGTTCAGTACATTTGCTCAGCGTTACACCCTAGGGCCTAATAATCTCATGTGCTGTGCTCTCTCTTTCTCTTTCCCCCGACAGCTTTGCAGCCTCTGAAGAACACGGAAAACAAAGAAGGTAAAGGAAAGTTTCCCCTCAGTGGTTGCTACCCGTGTGTTGAGCTGCTTTGAAGTGAAAAGCAGCACGTTGCAGTCAATGTGCAGATTGTCACTTCCACAGGTCAAGCACGATACGCGCACCTTGGCAGAGCTAATAACCCCCAGATCTTTGACCTCTTTCTTTGCCTCCTCTTGATGGTGGTGATGATTGCCCTCTCTGCCCCACTTGATGCCAGAGTGAGGGCAGGAGGCATTGCCCTCTGTCTGAATTGGCTTCAGTTGTCATTGCAAAGCCAACTCAGAGCGAGAACGTATTTTGGGTCAAAAGAAAGGAAGTGCCCACACGATGGAGCCCTGTTGCAGAACCGACTTTGTGTGTGATATTGGGAGGGGGGGCGCTGTCTGAAACCTGCAAATACAGCAGTAAAGTTGGGTAGAACCCTCCCCCTTCCCTCATTCCTCCCCTGATCTCTCTCTCATCTCCCATATCAACTACATGATGTATCAGCGATGGGCTTCTGAAAATGGCCCCATAACTGCTTCACCTTGTAATAGGCCTGCAGGAGAAAATGCATACATCTCCCCTCTTTTTTCAGTTTGGTCACTTACCCATTTTCCGCATGGTTTCATTTCCTCCCTCCCTTTTCTTTCCAGACATTGGAGAAGAAATTGACTGACCAGAATTGGAAGGGAAATGCAGTTGTGCTACCACAAGGGTCACATAGCAAGCTGTGATCCTGCTCCTCCATCAATGGACTGCCGAAAATGTGACAGACGCATCATGCACAGGGACCTTTCACCTGGCGCCTGCTGCAGTTTGCTGATTTTGGCCATCACCAATTGCCTCCCTCCCCTTCTCCACAAAGATACAACCCTGAACTCTCTCTGTCCCCGTGAGACTCTCTTCTTCCCATTAGAAGCAGATCGTCGCTTACTGATGACATCCACCGCCAACCTCCCAGGACTGGGATGCTCCGAGTTCCCATTCCATAGTCTTACTGGGACGCTCCAAGAGTTCAACCACCAATGATCCTGTCAACTGATACAAAGGGAAAAGGAATGACTTCCTGCTTGAATGAGAGTAATTTGGACAAACCACATGTACTGTAAAGAAAAGGGGAGAACTTACAGATCAACTTGCCACTCAAACAGAGGAGATCATGGCACTCAAAGCTGTTTTGAGGGTCAGTTTTCAGTTGGATTTGCTTGTAGGCATGCCACCTGTCCAATTTTAGATCAGCACGACTGGAGTTGTGTTGTGTTCTCTCTTATGTTTGCTGGAGGCTGGGAAATGACCATTGACTTTATAACAGGGGCAGGGAGCCCCTTTCAACCTGAGGGGCATGCCATTCTTTCAGGGCCCACATGGCCCTGCTGGATAAGGCTGGGAGCAAAAGTGGGAAGGGCAATGAATGTAAAATTTAACTTTGTAGGCTAGCTTCACGTGCACCTCTCTGGCGTTCATCGAGAGAAGGAAGAGGCACAGTCAGAGTTCCAGGGGACATTTCAGCCAGGCGAAAACACACCAGTTAGATGCGAAGCAGGGACCCTAGGGGTGTAATGTGGAGAGTCCTGGGGGCCAAATAAAAATGACCGCAGGGCCACATTCAGCACCCAAACCTGACGTTCCCTAACTCTGCTTTTTAACCTAACGGCAATAGCTGCCAAGAAGCAGGAAGGGCCCTTCACTCAGCGGTGTAATGTACACATGCTTGGCAAACAGAAAGTCAGTCACAATCCTTGATGGCTCCACCTAGAAGAGTGTTGTCAGGAAGCACTGCTAGGGAAGATCTCTGCGGTAGATCCTAGAGATTTGGATCCCATTTGGACTCAGCAGTGCTGGCCAGGTGGATCAGTAATTGACTCAATGTGGGAGAGCCTCCTTCTTTCCTAACTGAGCATAACTAAGAGATGCACAAGAAGGCATTATCTTTTTTGAAAAGAAAAACCATGTGAGGTGAATTGCTCTTTCAGGTCTCTTGGAAGAAGGGGATAAGATTCAGCACTAGGTCCTACTGGATGAAGCCATAGGTCCACCTCAGGGCCAACCAAAGGCCTGTGGGGAGCAGAGCAACCACAGAACTCTCCCCACATGTGAGTCTCAGGAGTTGTTTCTCAGAGGCTAAGTCCTTGTGGCACTGCAGGTAGAAGCATAGCTATCACAACCAGTAGCCCTTGAGAGGCTTCTCCATGAATTTATCCAATTGTCTCTTAAAGCCTTTCAAGTTGGTGGCCGTCCCTCCGTCTCGTGGGAACGAACTCCATAGTGTGCTGTGTCAAAGTCCCTCCTTTTGCCTGTCCTGAATTTTCCAATATTAGCTGAATGATGGCCTCGAGTTTCTAGTATTATCTTTGTGAAGCTCGCCTTCAGATGTCGGTCTCTTCTCCCTCTCAGCCTTCCTTCCACAGCTGGAAAACAATCACAGGTGAAATGGGTAGCCTTTTTCCTGAGCTGAAACAGGAATGTGGCGCTGGCAGTGCCTTCACTCAAATGACGGCCCCACTTGCTGAATGGGGCTTACTCTCAGCCAAGTCCGCATAGCATTTCAGAAATCTTCTCCCCTTTACACCTCAAACCCAAAGCCTTTATTCTGTGGAACGGGAATGTTTCAGAATTGAGCGCCTTTCTGTTCCGGTAATGTTTCCTGTGCCTGGGGCAAAACAGCATATTGTGAGGTTCCTGAAGGTGCTCATGATTTTAGAGCCCACTGCAACCTCCAGCTGCTGTTTGCCATGTCTGGGAGCAAATCCACAACTGTGGGGGTAAGTGGAATTTGCAGGGATCTCTTAATATTAGATGCAAACAAAGGGAAAACTATATGGCAGAGCAACTGCTTTGGCCCAGCAATTGGGCTGCTTCTTCTTCCTCTGTTGAGAGAGAGAGAATTTCCATTCACTGTTGACAATGGAAGACTTTGGAGCCATGTTTTAAGATTCTGCTTTTGGTTTGAGCATTGCAACACAACAGGGTATGGTGTTTTGTATGCAGCAGGGTAGCCTTATTTTGCCTTGTGCTTGCTTTCCTCCCAGTTAACCACCTGGTTCACTGGAGTTAAATTTCTTTCTTTTTTTCCCGAGAGAGCATTCAGTTCTGTCTCTTTGGTGTTTTTTAATATATAAAAATACTGGACTGAAAATGGATGGCTAGTTATGGTACTAGCGAGGGGGAATCTGCTGGTCAGGTGGCTCCCGCTACCCCATAAGCTGAACCAAAGAGTAAACTTGGCTTTATTGCATTTCTGATTAGATTTCCACCCAACATAGTCTACATTATTTAGCATGTTATTTGCATATCTGCAGAGATCTGGTATAATGGGAAGGGCAGGGTTGCATTCTACCTTTTTATCCCAACCCCCAAAGCCAGGGTAGCCGCCATGGTGCTTTCCAAGTGTTTGGAACTACAGTTCCCATTGGCCTCAGCCATTGCGCTCAAGATTGATGGGAGTTGTAGCACGGCAACACCTAGAAAGCACCGTGTTGCTTACCGCTGACCAAAGAAGTTGGGGAGTACAGCTGGCAGACACTGAACACTTCAGAAGTAGAGTAGGTATTAGAAAGTTTGGGATAAGGGCTGAGGCAGGGAGGGAGAGTTGAACTGTGGACCGCTAGATGTCTCATTCTCACACTTCTTGCTTTCTAAGTCTAATATTTTCTGGGGATTTTCTCTCTCTCTCACTCAAAAGGGCTTAGAAACGTGCTGTGTTGTTTTTTTTAATAAAGAAAAGTACATTCGAACTTTTTAAATTAATTAGCTATTTAAAATGTTAGGATTTGGAGTCCTTAGTGCCTTTGGAGATCTAATAAACATTTGGTTCTTTTCGGCGAATGTTTCCTTTGTGCATGGTAGAGGTGTGAGATATAATAATAATAATAATAATAATAATAATAATAATAATAATAATAATAATTTTTATTTATACCCCGCCCTCCCCAGCCAAGGCCGGGCTCAGGGCGGCTAACAAGCAATAATAAAAACAAGTTGAATGAATACAACTTAAAAACAAGATTAAAATACAACATTAAAATATTAAAATGCAGCCTCATCACAGGAGGAGAAAGGGGGGAAAAAAAGAAAGAGGGGGAGGGAATCAAATTGACTCCAAGCCAAAGGCCAGGCAGAACAACTCTGTCTTACAGGCCCTGTGGAAAGAAATCAGATCCTGCAGGGCCCTGGTCTCATGAGGCAGAGCGTTCCACCAGGCCAGAGCCACCACTGAGAAGGCCCTGGCTCTGGTTGAGGCTAATCTAACTTCCTTAGGGCCCGGGACCTCTAGGGTGTTGCTATTTATGGACCTTGAGGCTCTCCGTGGGGCATACCGGGAAAGGCGGTCCCGTAGGTACGAGGGTCCTAGGCCATGAAGGGCTTTAAAGGTCAAAGGCAGCACCTTAAATCTGACCCTGTACTCCACCAGGAGCCAGTGCAGCTGGAAAAGCACTGGGTGAATATGCTCCCATGACAGAGACCCCGTCAGGAGCCTCGCTGCAGCATTCTGCACCTGCTGGAGTTTCTGGGACAGCTTCAAGGGCAGCCCCGCGTAGAGCGGATTACAGTAGTCAAGCCTGGAGGCGACCGTCGCATGGATCACTGGGGCCAGGTCGGGGCGGGAAAGGTAAGGGACCAACTGCTTGATGCAGCGAAGGTGGAAAAATGTCGCCTTGGCTGTTGCTGTAACCTGCGCCTCCATGGAAAGGGAGGCGTCAAGGATTACACCCAAACTCTTAACGGAAGAGTGGTACCCCGGGTTACAAACACCTCAGGTTGCAAACGCTTCAGGTTACAGACTCCGCTAACCCGGAAGTAGTACTTCGGGTTAAGAACTTTACCTCAGGATGAGAACAGAAATCGTGTGGTGGCGCCACGGCAGCAGCTAGCTA
The DNA here is from genome assembly GCF_964188305.1 of Podarcis bocagei. Classification (NCBI taxonomy): domain Eukaryota; kingdom Metazoa; phylum Chordata; class Lepidosauria; order Squamata; family Lacertidae; genus Podarcis; species Podarcis bocagei. The sequence goes on from NC_138139.1 coordinate 8,922,672, forward strand.
AAGTGGGACCTCAGGTTAAGAACGGTTTCAGGTTAAGAACGGACTTCTGGAACGAATTAAGTACGTAACTCGAGGTACCACTGTATTTTCCTGTCCAAATATTTCTGTGGGGTTCTTGCCTATCTTCTTGGCCTGAAGGAGTGCATGATCTGAAGGCAGGTCTGATCCTTACCATCAGAGGCAGGTACAGTGGTGCCCCGCAAGACGAATGCCTCGCAAGACGGAAAACTCGCTAGACGAAAGAGTTTTCCGTTTTGGAGGTGCTTCGCAAAACGAATCTCCTATGGGCTTACTTCGCAAGACGAAAATGTCTTGCGAGTTCCTGCAGGTTTTTTTTCCTCCCCCCCTTTTTCTAAGCCGCTAAGCCGCTTATCAGCTGATCCGATCAGCCTAAAAGCCGCTAATAGCGCTAATCCGCTAATCCGTCAATGGGCTTGCTTCGCAAGACGAAAAAACCGCTAGACGAAGAGAATCACAGAACGGATTCTTTTCGTCTTGCGAGGCACCATTGTATCCACGATCCACATACCACCAGGGGCATCTGTTGCCCCAGGCGCAGAATTGTTAGGGGTGCAAAATTTCAACAACAGGTGCAGTCTTAATAATAATAATTTTTATTCAAATCCCACCCTCCCTGGCCAATACTGTGGGCTCAGGCATCTAACACCAAATATATGATACATTAAAAGCACAAAATCAAACAATTGGTTAAGATACAATTCAAAATCACATTTAAAATCAGAATACAGTGGTGCCTGCAAGACGAATGCCTCGCAAGACGGAAAAACCGCTAGACGAAAGGGTTTTCCGTTTTTGAGCTGCTTCGCAAGACGAATTTCCCTATGGGCTTGCTTCGCAAGACGAAAACGTCTTGCGAGTGTTCCAATTTCCCCCCGCTTTCCCCCCTTTTTCTAAGCCGCAAAGCCGCTAATAGCCTTTTAGCCGCTAAGCCGCTAAGCCTTTAATAGCTGCTAATCCGCTAAACCGCTAATAGCGCTAATCCGCTAAGCCGCTAATAGGGTTGCTTCGCAAGACGAAAAAACCGCTAGACAAAGAGACTCGCGGAACGGATTATTTTCGTCTTGCGAGGCACCACTGTAAAATTAAGCGGGAGTCCACGAATCACAACCGTAGGGGTAAGTAATATTAAATGTTCACCAGGCCCGGCTACCCGTGCTGGTCCCATATGGGCTGATAGAAAGAGTCAAGGAGGCCACTTACATACAGGGTCCCATAGAAAGAAAGGAGGGGTTCAGACTAGGCCAGACCAAAGACCTGGCAGAACAGCTCCCATCTTGCAGGCCCTGCGGAAAGATGTCAGATCCCGCAGGGCCCTGGTCTCTTGCGACTTAGCTGCGAACTTCTATTGCAGACGCAGATAATAGTATAATAATAATTTATTATTTATACCCCGCCCATCTGGCTGGGCTTCCCCAGCCACTGTAGGAGGCTTCCAAAAAAATATTAAAATACTGTAATACATCAAACATTAAAAACTTCCCTGAACAAGGCTGCCTTCAGATGTCTTCTAAATGTCAGGTAGTTGTTTATCTCTTTGACATCTGGTGGGTGGGTGTTCCACAGGGCGGGCGCCACTACCAAGAAGACCCTCTGCCTGGTTCCCTGTAGCTTAGCTTCTCACAGTGAGGGAACCGACAGAAGGCCCTTGGCGCTGGACCTCAGTGTCCGGGCAGAACGATGGGGGTGGAGACGCTCCTTCAGGTATATTGGGCCGAGACCGTTTAGGCATGCGCATGCGTACTCCATCCATTCCCCTCCCTCCCACTACCCCCCTCCGTGGTGCCACTGCATGCCATTTTCTTAACTAAGGAGTGCGAGATTTCAGTTTGAGCAGGTAAAAAGATTATGGGGCACTGTTCATTACAATTTTTTCATAATTGGATGTTTGATACTTTTAGGGTGGGGCTAATGTATTCTTGCCTGTTGGAGGACTTGACATTCAACAGTAAATTTGCACGGGGTGGTTTATTTTGAATGCTCACCATTGCAAATCTGAATGAGGCCATTTTTGCAAGAGCATCCAGGCTCTGTCTGGGCCTCTCCTGCACAGCAAGCAGGGCCTGCTGACAGGCAGGTGGCAGAATCAGTCCATCAGTTGGATAAGAGAATTCCAACTAGAACTGAGGGAAATTCAGACAGGGAAAGAAAAGCTCTTGGGCAAGCTTTGCTAACTTGAATTCATTTCCAAAACCTTTTGCATATTCCCACCAACATGACTCCCCTCCCCTCAAAATGTCCCCAATTATGGATGTTGTGGGATCATGTAGAATTTAGGGGTAGAGAACCTTGTTCATCTTGAGGGCTGCAAGGGGAACCTTTCAGGGGCCACATCCCAGTGGTGCATGGGGCCAGAGGCAGAAGTGGGTAGAGCAATGTGTGTGTCTCTTACCTTTGTACACTAGGCTACATTTCAGAGAGGCAAAAAGTTTCCTGCGTTGCAGGGGGACTTGTCAGCCATGGTCAGGAAAGCCTTCTTCCCGAGACTGGTTATAACCTGTTAAAAGGTTATAATTATGGTCTTCAGCATGATACATCTGTTTGAGGATGCACATGTGTCAAATGAGATGTGACTTTAAGCACATGACTCAGAAACACAAACTGGCCACATATTTCCATTTACCAAAAGGCAGCTATGATCTAAATTGGGAGAACAGCACAGAGCAGAAAGAGTTCAGCCCATCTCCTGCTGCACCTCAGACCTGATTTGGGTTGGGGCTCCTGTGGCTGCTTTTTGTAGAGAAGGCGATGTGAGGAGTCCAAGCACATTTTTATTTTAAAAATGTTGTGCTTCCAAAAGTAAAATGGATTAAATGTCCTGGAGAGATTGCAATTCTTTTGTGTCAACAAGAGAATGTGAGTTGGGGGCGGGGGCGGGCGGTCTCTTTTTTCTAGAAGCCCTGCTTTTGGTGTATGAAAAATTGGAACTAATGAAGCTTTTTCCATCATGTATATAAATGGTGAGGAAAACTTCATCTGTCTGAACTTAATGTGAAGGAATACTCCATGCTCAAGGCCCTGAAATCAAGATATACTATGTCCACAACATCCCCCTGATCCACCAAGCTTGTACAACAAAAGAAATGAGATTTGTCTGGCATGACTTGTCTTTGAGAAACCCATTCTGGGTCTTAGGAATCACAGCATCATTTTCTAAGTGCTCACAGACCTGCTAGGCTGCTGTTGTGCCACTCTTGGGACAAGGCGGGTTTGGGAGGGTGAGGGCTGCCCCCTATCTTGGGTTGGAGGAATTGGGAAGCAGGCTGCTCCTTCTCTTGGTGTGAGGAGGGTTTGGAGGCTGCTCTTTCTATCTGGGGTGACACGAGTGCTGCTTCTTCTGTGTGGGGGGGGTGTTCCTGGGGGAAGCTGCCCCCTTCTCTCATGGCGGGGGGACCTGGGAAGGGGAGGGAGTCGGAAGGAGCTGCCTGGCCTCAGGGTCTTCCAGGCACACTCTGGGGTGAAAGGGAGAGAAAAAGAGAGAGCCACTCCATTCATTCATGAAATTATTTCTGCGCTGCTTTGTCTCTCTCACACACATTCATTCTTGGAAGCTGTTTACAGCAATCCAAGCCATAGAAGGATTAAAGACAGGCATGCATTAACCCTTTGTGGAGGGCTGTGTTATGAATATAATGTAGGGGGAGAAGTGCATGCTTACAAGTATACAGAAGCACACAAGCAGCCCCATACCCCGAAAGAAAGTGCTACAGAAAAATGGCAGTTGCCCTTTGCATTTTAAACTCCCTTAGGAAACAGCATCTTCTCTAGGAAAAACAGTGTAAGTAGCAGGCCAGGCTCTGCAAAACACTTGTCCACACCTCAGCCATCAAACAGCAGGGGGCAAAGCAGAGACGCACACCTTGTGGAAGTTGTTATTATGAAATGTATTTATTAAAGGTATATACTGCCCTTAATCCACAGATCACAGGGCGTTGACCACATAAAAATGCAACATAAAAGCACAAAATACATGAGAACAGCAAGAACAAAAAATAAACCAATAACCCACCCCCATATAATAATGTTATTAAGGCCTATAAACTCTCTTTTATGAATAAAAACACTATAAATGTTCAAATAAAATGTTTTTATAACAAAATACCTAAAGAAGGTTATCTACCCATAAATATAAGACTATGCGAACATATAGGACTTGTGTCTCTACTGTGGAGGCCGGGGACGTATGGCAGCCACATGACCGTCAAAGATGGGGTCTTGCTGTAACAAGAGAGTCCACTGCTAGCCGATTTTGACATCTTCAGCCAACAGCTCCAAGTCATGTACATGGAGCCCGTGAGGACCCAGAATGCCAACCGCCTGATCAGGGAGCTGAAACAGGGGAGTCACTTGTTGGGGAAGTATGCCAGTGAATTTCAGCTGCTGGCACAGGAATTGGCCTGGAATCAGGCAGCTCTAGTGGACCAGTTTCAAGAAGGGCTTTCAGACCCGGTTCTAAATGAACTAGCCCACACAGAGTGCACAGCAGACCTGCAAAACCTCTTCGGCCACTGACTGCGAGCAGCATGTACGCACCATGCTGCAGAGATTACAAGAGCACTGCTTGTTCACCAAGCTCCCTGAGTGCGAGCTTGACAAGCCCACCGCCGACTTCCTGGGCAATCGCATTTCGGCCGATGGCATGATGGAGGGTGGCAAGGTGGAGACTATTTTGTCCTGGCAGCCTCCCCATAACCCCAAGAAGGTGCAGCACCTGCTGGGATATGCGAACTACTATTCTTCGTTCACCCTGCACTTCGCTCAGGTACCTCTACCACCCTCAGCACTTCGCTCAGTACCTCTACCACCCTCCTTTGGAAAAAGGCTGTGTTTGTCTGGGACGGTGCAGCTCAGAAGGCATTAGACGCCTTGAAGGCTGTGTTTGCTTCTCAGCCCATCCTTCAGCAACCAGACCTGGCACTGCTGTTTGTGGTGGAAAGTGATGCATTGGATGCTGCGGTAGGGGTGCTGCTACTGCAGGCCGACCCACAGCCTTCAACGTTCTACCCCTGTGGGTACTACTCCCAAAAACTTCAACCGGCAGAGCGGAATTATGGCATTTGAGACAAGGAACTATTGGCTGTTGAAGTGGCCTTTGAGATGTGGCATCATTTGTTAGAGGGGGCCAGTTATCCAGTTGAAGTTCGGACAGACCGTTGGAACCTAGAACATCTCCAGTCAGCCAAGAAGCTGAATCAGCGCCAGATCCGATGGTCCCAGTTCTTTGATTTCAAAGTCATCTCTATTCCCAGCAGCCAGAACCAGTGGGCTGATGCTCTGCTCATATTCCGCTGCTGGTTGCATATTTAGATGCCTACTTGAACTCCAGGCAAACGGGGATTAAAGGTGCTGGAAACAAATTGTCATAGTCAACTTCTGAATGCCACATCTTCAGACCAGAGCACTTGAGCTTCGCCGAAGAGCCACGTCAGACTCGGAAGAATATTCATCAGTTGCTGATCTCAACAAATGGAGAAGGAGATGGTTTGGGAGGCCTCTGAGGTGTATCTCTCCCATCATTCCTCGTCTATCTCCTGTAAAAAGGGGACCCAGAGGGGAGGGGTTAGGGACCTCTGAAAAGGAGGGCAGCCATCGCAAGGGCGTGTGTCCGTCCCCATCACCCAGCGGAGGAGCACTGGCATAGCAACCCCTGCTGGTGCCTGGGGCCAGTGGCGTAGCGTAGGTTGTCAGCACCCGGGGCAAGGCAAGTAATTTGCGCCCCCTAACCCGTGGATTTGCGCCCCCTAACCCATGGATTTGCGCCCCCTAACCCTGACCCCCAGATTTTGCGCCCGGTGCGGCTGCCCCCCCCCTGCACCCCCCACGCTACGCCACTGCCTGGGGCGGGTTACCCTTGGGAGGGAGAAGGACCCACTTCCCAGCCGATCTCCCAGGCACTCTCCCTCCCCATGCTTTACAAAAGTGAAGATCCCCCTGGACTCCCTTGCCTAATATTTATGAGGGAGACCTGAGGTACGAGCCAGAGAAAGACCCTCCTCACCATGAATGGCATCCTGCTGGAGGACCTCCTCGTATTAAAAGACTTCCTCCAGCTCCGAGGGGAGGGAGGGGTCCGGCTTGGCTCCCCAGCTGAGACTCTGGCTGTTCTGTGGAAGAAGGGAGAAGCAAAGATCTGTTAGACTGTAACAATAAAGTGATGACTAAAATGCATAAGATGTTATTGGAACGGGAAACAAAGGATGAACAAGTGAAATCTTCAACGATACTTTGGACAATAGATATTGGTCACAACACAGAAATGGAAGCATGAGAACGATTGTGGAATACGGATATAAAATTTACAACTTGCTATGGTATAAGAGAAAATTATATGAAAAATGTTATATACCGGTAGATGGTATTTAACACCTACTAGACTGGCAAAAACGTATGAATCAAAAGTGAGTAAGTGTTGGAAGTGTAAAGAGAAAGAAGGTTCGTTTTTTCCACATGTGGTGGTCTTGTAATAAGGTCAAAGCTTACTGGGAAATGATATATAATGAATTGAAAAGATGTTTAAGATAACATTTGTAAGAAAACCAAAAGCTTTTCTCTTGGGAATTACAGGATCAGAACTACCTAAACAGTATAGTGATGTATTTATATATGCAGTTACAGCTGCAAGAATGTTATTTGCCAAAAAATGGAAAGAAGTAGATGTCCCAACGAAAGAAGAATGGATAGTAAAACTAATGGATTATGCAGAAATGGCAAAGCTTACCGGAAGAATAAGAAACTAAAGAATAAGAAGAATAAAACACTAAACTTTTTATAATGGAATGGAAATGGTTTATTCAATATTTACAAATAAACTGTAAACAGATTAAGACATTGGCGGGATTATTGCAAAAACCTACAGTTTCAAAAATATTTATGAGAATAGATGATTAAAAGAATGAGTTAAGATAATTTGGAGTATGCAGAAAATGTGAAAATAAATATAAGGAACCACAGAAAGAAGGAAGTCGAGGTTCGAAATGTTAGAATTATAGTTGAACTACAGTGGTGCCCCGCAAGACGAATGCCTCGCAAGACGAAAAACCCGCTAGACGAAAGGGTTTTGCGGTTTTTGAGTCGTTCCGCAAGACGAATTTCCCTATGGGCTTGCTTCGCAAGACGAAACATCTTGCGAGTTATTGTGAGTTTGTTTCCTTTTTCTTAAAGCTGCTAAGCCGTTAATAGCCGCTAAGCCGCTAAGAGCCACTAAGCCGCTAATAGCCGTGCTTCGCAAGACGAAAAAACCGCAAGACGAAGAGACTCGCGGAACATTAATTTCGTCTTTCAAGGCACCACTGTACTGTTGTAATATAAATGAAAATTATAAATAAAATTTTAAAAACCACACGTAACTAACTCTGTGCCAAGTCACTACAACTTTTTAAAGAGACAAAAGGCGCTCCCAGTTACTTCTTATTTTGCAAAGAGTGCAGAGCTGATCCCCAGGGCTGCTCTCCTGCAGATGACTAACAAGGTCCTCTGCTCCACTTTCCACATTGGACAGTGAGTGGCTCATTCTGGCTACTCCTGATCAGAGCCAGGATAAACCCCTGGCCAGTCACCCAGTGTTACGATGCTAAATTACCCTGATGTTTTCTCCATCAAGCCTCCCCAAACCTGGTTCCCTCCAGATGTTTCTATGGGACTCCAACTGTTGCAATTCTATTGCAATTTGGATGGTGACAAAAAAGGAAACTCAGAAAATTCATCAGAAAACTCCCTGGGAAAATTGCTGGCTCATGTAACACAGAATGGGAGTTAGAAAGGTCAAATAACCAAGGAGCATCTTTAAAAACTAGGCATGTGGTGGGGGCACAAATCTTCAGGATGCCTCCCCATGACTTTACCTTCTACGCCACCAGTGGCACATTATGAAAAAGATCTTCAGAGCCAGAAAGACCACAAAAGGCTTTCAAGACCACAAAAGAAGGATCGCTCCTTTATGGGCTGCTAACTGATCCAACTGGCTTTCAACTGACCTAGGGATCCTTTTAAACAACTCACCTGGCTTCCTAGGAAACAAAACATTCCGCAGGATTCTACAGCTGGTTGTGAGGTCAGAGCCTGGCCAAGGACTGGAGCCAATGGGCTCTGGGCTCCAGGAACGCTCTCTCTGCCAGGCCCATGGCACCACTGGGCAACTTCAGGAAGCTGCCAAGCATCTGGCCCAGCCCTGCATTTATCCCCAAGCAGAAGGCTCAGGCAGCTGGATCTAGGCTCTCCTTAAGAGTTTCCCCAAACCCTCCCAGCTTTGCATCCCTCTGGATAATTGATAAAATAAGGCAGGTCAGGACTGTGGTCCAGTTTCTGGAACCTCCTTAAAACTCACCTGTTTCCCCAGGTGTTGGCTAGCTAGTGGTCTATCATTTGGTCACAGTGTATTTTAAGTTCCAGTGGGCTGAATCTTCTTAATTTTTTTGTGTGGGGTGGGTTTCATTGTATTATGGAACCACCTTCTCTCTTTGTCTGTGTGCTCACCCACATTTGCCACCTCTAGGCATCTTTTTAAAACATGTTTGTGCACCTAGAGGCCTCTTTTGGTGCTTTATTACATGAAAACTCCATCTTTTCTCTGAGAAACTCAAAGTGGTATACAAGATGCAATTTGTCTCTCCAAATTATCCTCACAATAACCCTGTGAGGTAGGCTAGGCTGAGAGCCCAAAACCTGGTCCAATGTCACCCAGGGAGCTTGATAGCCAGGGGGGCCTTGAACCCTGGACACCTGGATCCTTGTCCGGTCTGGACACCACAGTATATTAACAACTTGGATGGTTTTAAAGGAGGATCAGACAATGAAGGAGAAGGCAAACAATGGCTACTAGCCATGGTTGCAATACTTTGCCTTCATAATCGCAATTAGTAACACTTTGGAACATGGCCAGCCCAAGACATTTTGGCACCTGATGTGAACCGTTAATTGGCATCCTGCATCCCAATTCATGGGGGAAGAAATTTGGCTTCATCTGAAAAATGTACAAAACCAGACTTTTAAACACAACACTGTAGTCCCCACACAATGACGCTCACAAAAATCAAGTTGTAGTGTTTTGTGCCCTCTGGAACATGAGTTTACCTGCTTTTAGCACCTTGTTTACCGGGCTTTGAGAAGGTGCCCCCTCAGCTCAGCGCCCAGTTCCTGCACATCTCTTGCACAGGCCTAAATCCACCCCTGCAATGAGGAAGAATGAGTAAATAAGGTGGTTCTTTCTCTGAATTCTCAGCCTATGTACGATGAATGCTCACACCCAGATCTGATTCTGAGCTGAAGAGAAGGGAACAGAGGAGCTGCAACCTGGTTCTGTGTTGGAAAGCAAATGGGGTTTCAAGAAATGGCAGAGTGAAGGGTCTTCTGACTTCATGATCCGCTACGCCAGGGATAGGGAAACTCTGGGCCTCTCCACCTGACTCCATTCTGGGCAACCTTTTGGAGACCACAAACCATTAGATAGCAGTGACTGAGGCAAATGATTAATGAATGTAAATTTGACCTTTGTACATTAGGCTAGTTTTCACCCACACTCACAAAGCCCTGTCTATCCAGACCCCCCAAGTGTCCCTATTTTCTAGGGACAGTCCCTGATTTACAGAAGCCATCCTGGTTTCTGATTTGATCCTAAAATGCCCCACTTTTCTTTTGGATGTCCCTATTTTGATTGAGGGATATGGGTGGCACTGTGGGTTAAACCACAGAGCCTAGGACTTGCCGATCAGAAGGTCGCGGTTTGAATCCCTGCAACGGGGTGAGCTCCTGTTGCTTGGTCCCAGCTCCTGCCAACCTAGCAGTTTGAAAGCACGTCAAAGTGCAAGTAGATAAATAGGTACCGCTCCAGCGGGAAGGTAAACGGCTTAGTCATGCTGGCCACATGACCCGGAAGCTGTACGCCGGCTCCCTCGGCCACTAAAGCGAGATGAGCGCCGCAACCCCAGAGTTGGCCACGACTGGACCTAATGGTCGGGGCTCCCTTTACCTCTACCTTATTTTGATTGGAGAAATGTTGGAGGGTCTGACTATGCCCCGTCCAGACAAGTGAGATGCATCCCTGGTGGACACTTTCCAACCACCAGGGAGAAACAGCTGGGGGAGAAGGAGGGCCAGTGAGTGGTGTGGTTCTGAGGAAAGGAGCTGTGGCCTGGGAAGAGTTCTGAGGGCCAGAGAGAGGGAGGCCTGGGGGGCTGTGTCTGGCCTGAGGTTCTCCACTCCTGTTCTGGATGGAGGGAACTCTTTGGGAACCAAGGCTTTGCCATCCTCCCAGCAGAGAAATGTGTCCAGCATGTCCTTGGCAAAAACACAAGCAGCCTGTAGTTTGAGACTGGTGCAGGCTGAGGATCAGAAAGCGTAGCTGGAGCTGGTAAGAGTTTGTGGCTGCCTGCTGTCAGAGGCGCATTTAGGGAAGCACAGCCAGTTCTGTTGCACTGGGTGCGAAGCCTTGGGGGTGCCACTGGGGGCTTTGCAACTGTGATTTAGGATGGATCAGAAGAGGTGGAGTGATACCAAAAGTATGTGTTGCAAGGGCACCACTGAAATTTGAGACTCCAAGGTCTGCCACTAAAAAGGGGTTGTGGCTCAGGGGCAGGAATAAGGTTCACTTCCAGGCATCTCCAGGCAGGAATGGGAATGTCCCCAGTTAATGTAGACAATACTGAGCTTGACGGATCAAAGAGTCAGACTCAGTTTGAGGCAGCTTTTGATGTTCCTGTGACTGTTTGTAAATAAATACAACTTTTGTAAAATGTCAGAAGGCTCCAGTAACCTCATTCCAAAGGAAACCAAGCCAGGCGAGCATTGCCCCCCTGAAATTTATGCACTTGGAGATTTAGGACTCGTGTAACCATAGCATATTTCTGTTTTAGAAATTAGACATGTGGGCAAACCTTAAATGGTAGATCTGGAGATTCCCTTGCCCCCGGTAAGAAGCTCAAGCTCATTATCTCCCGTGCACACCACCCACTTGCTGGGAGTTGGACTAGATGACCCTCGTGGTCCCTTCCAACTCTGCAATTTGATGATTCTGCAGAGGCACTCATTCCTTTGCCCCATTTGTTGATCTGCTTGCCCAGGCACATCACAAAGCCAGCCAAGGTTACCAAGCAGCAAATCAATACTTCCTGTGGAGTAGCCATAAAAATATTAGAGTGCTTAAGTGCTGAAATATCAAAGTCCTTAATAAAAATGCAACAAGGCACCAACAAGAATCTTAATGAGGTATCAGTCCACTGGAGAACATCTAAAACTCTAGAGCGATTATGCAGATTTCGGGGTGTGTTCCCCCCACCCTATTAGCCAGTGCACAAATGAGAGCTTCAGAAAGGATTGTGCAATAAACAAACAAATGAATAAATATTCTTTAAAATATGCTGCAGATTGAATGTGGAGCTATTTATTTATATTTTATTTATCATATTCATAGTCCACCTTTTCTTCCAAAGAGCTCGAGAGGAATGTTAGGCATCTGAAGGCAGCCACCTGTATTGGGAAGTTTTTAATATCTGACATCCTATTATGTTTTTATATATGCTGGAAGCACACAGAGTGGCTGGGAAAACCCAGCCAGATGGGTGGGGTATAAATAATAAAATTATTATTATGATGCTGTTAGGCAGTGACTACCCAATGTCACCCAATGAGCTTCAGTAGCCAAGTGGGGATTTGAACCCTGGTCTCCCAGGTCCTAGTCCAACACTCTAACCACTACACCACACTGGCTCTCAGTGTGGCACCACCCAGAAATAGCCGTGAAGTGTTGGTAGGTTTGTGGTGAGGAGGAGCCCTGAACTTTGCAGAAGTACAAAAAAATATTTAGGAGGCAGGAAATCATGCAGTGCTGACTGCCTTTTTTGTGGGGGGAGTGGGGGGACGACGACAGAAAACCAGAGAGCCAGGGAATAGAATGGAACCCTGAATAAGTTTACTTGGTACGGCAACATCATCATCACCATTTTTTAAAAATTATTATTATTATTATTATTGTCAGGGGTTCAGGAGCAGAGGCGAGGGCAAGGGAGGAAACAGAGAGCGAGGGGGAGGAGGCAGAAGAAAAGATGAGTGATGACGACGACCCGAGATCTCCGAGTCTTTCCAGTGAATCAGAAGATTCACAGAAAGGAGCACCAGTGGCCAGAGCAAGGGGGGAGCCTAGGGGGACACCCCAGGAAGAAGGGTCCAGAGGGGGCTCAGAGGGGAGCAGTTGGAAATCGGGACCAGCGTCACCAACAGAGAGCAGGGGAGAAGAAGGGCGCCAGGTATCGAGCGCTGGCAGCTCGCAACAGGAGGGAGGGCACGAGTCAGGAGTGGCCACACCTCCATCGGAGAGCGAAGAAACGGTCAGGAGGAAAGTGGAAGGTTGGGCGCGCGCGCCAAGTTCAAATGCACAGGAAGGTGGCGCAGTAAGCAGCCCGGAAAGGGAGCCAGGTCCTAAAGCCCGGCGCAAGGAGACAGGAGGGTCCGGGGGGTCAGCGTCAGAAGAATCCCGGAAGGAAGAGACCACGGGGGGCAGAGGGACCCAGAGAAGAACGGTCAGGCGGAAAAGGTGGAGTAAGGCTAGGTTAGTAAGCTGGTGCACAGGGGGCGGAGACTCAGACGGAGCTTCGCCGGTCTAACCCTTAAGATGTAGAGTTGCGCGCAGCAGCTTGAGAATGGAAACTGTAACTCAATAAAGACTTTTACAAGTGACCGCTGGCTAGCGTGATCCTCTGTGAGCTAGGATCTGGAAGCAGCTCTGACAATTATTATTATTATTATTATTATTATTATTATTATTATTATTATTATTATTATTTCCTTTAGGAATTACTTCCCACAAGACATCCCAAAGCAGCTGACAATATAATAACTTGGGATTGTATCCAATGGTAGTCTTACTCAAAACAGACCCATTGAAGGTTCATTAATTTCAATGGGTCTACTCTTAGCAGAACTAGCATTGGATACAACCGATACATAAAAAAGTTCCGTATACAAATACAATATAAACACCTAATTTTCAAAAATCAGTTTAAAACAGCAACAACACATGCATAAAAATCCATTCAAATGCTAGGCAGATACCACATGGGATAACATTTTTAGAAGGCTTATTTTTCAACAAGAGGAAACTCTCCAGCGGACGTCAGAAAGGCAAGGGAGAAGGAGCCTGTCTGACATACAGTAAGACAGGGCTATGGCTGCTGGAAACGTTTTTTACATGGTAGGGCTGCAGTTTTAAACCTGGTGGTTTTCGTCACGATAGGGCTTGTGCAACACTTAATTTAGGGGAAAGTGCCATGACACATGTGCTAAGGGGAGATGATCACGTAAGGAAAGATTGGGGAAATGGAACAAAGTGTTGTCTGAATGCAGCCCCAGTGCACAATGGATGTCCTGATGGGATGATGTGTGGGAATGTTGAGGATAATAGGAGAGGATATATTAATATTATCCTTCCTCACGCTAGTGAGCTTGTAGCAGAGCACATTCCCATGTACATAGAAGGAAGCTAGTTGATTGGATTCCTCAGAATCACTTGAGTTAAGCAACCCATTCTGGTTTGCCCAGATTGGATTTGTTCCTGGTAAATCCCCCTTTGTTCCCTTTTAAAACAATAGCGACACAGAAATCTTCTTTTAAAGTAATGATAAGCTTTACTCACATTCAGTCCACAGTGTGGTCCTGAAGGCAGGCTTTAGCTTGAAGTTACAGATACAGTGGTGCCTTGCAAGACGAAAAGAATCCGTTCTGTGATTCTCTTCGTCTAGCGGTTTTTTCGTCTTGCAAAGCAAGCCCATTGACGGATTAGCGGATTAGCGCTATTAGCGGCTTTTAGCGGCTTATCAGCTTATCGGATCAGCTGATAAGCGGCTTAGCGGCTTAGAAAAAGGGGGGGAAGGGGGGAAAAAACCCCGCAGGAACTCGCAAGACATTTTCGTCTTGTGAAGCAAGCCCATAGGAGATTCGTTTTGCGAAGCACCTCCAAAACGGAAAACTCTTTCGTCTAGCGAGTTTTCCGTCTTGCGAGGCATTCGTCTTGCGGGGCACCACTGTACAGAGCAAAGTGTGGGTTCATCCTCTTGTGAGGAATGAGCCCATGTGCTGCTGGCTGAGAGCAAAAAAGCATCAAGACAGTACAAGAGGAAGAGCATCAAGAGAGAGATGGCTGTGTGACCAGGCCCAGACAGGGGGGGGGGCATATGGGACACTTGGCCCGGGCCCCCTACTCCAAAGGGGGCATCGGTCAGCATATTCACAATCCTTTTGTCTTGATATGCAGATACGGTTCAAGCCTTGAAATAAAATTATTTGTCAGCATAACGTTTGTGGAAATTATTTATATACTAGCTTATTTATAAGGCTTCAGTTATCCCCAGGATAAAAAAAGGGGGGGGACATTATCTACCTGGCCCAGGCAGGCCTCTGCCTGGCCCTGTGTGTGACCAGCCCTTTAATGGCGTCTCACAGGGTCACGCCTATCAGATTCACCAGCCCCACTGAAGAGGCTCCTCATGAGGCCAGAGGAACATCGCCCGGCTGTGGGGTGTGAAGGCCATCCCCTGCAAGGCCCTTTCCACCTGGCCTAGGGGGCTGGACCCACACTCACCAGCCCTACTACGTTAAATATGTATTGTGTAGTTGACCTCCTTTGTAATGTTTTATTTTGAAATCTTTTAAGATAATATTTTATTTTTGTGTTATGTTGCTTTGACCGTATACTCTGTATTTGACTTTCTTCAGATTGTCTTATGTTTTATTGATTTCATATGCTGTAAACCACTTTATGATTCTTCTTAAAACTATAAAGCGGTATAGAAATTAAATTAAATCTATCTATCTGGTCACATACAGGGGGAGGATGCTCCAGAGCCAGGCATGTCTAAAGTCTGTTTTGGGGGTATAATCTGGCCCGCCGGTTGGTTTAATCTGACCCTTGTGGCAGTTTATTTCCTGGGGTAAAATCCTCAACAACTTCAATCCTAAAAAAAAGCTTGACAACTTCAGTCCTAAAAATAACTTCAGTTGGCCCTTCGGTCAGCCCTCATGGCCCTTTACTTCATCAGATCTGACCCTCTTTGAAAAAAGTTTGGACACCACTGCGAGACCAGGTGTGACAAGAAGTCCTCCTGGCTGGAGCAACATTCCCCTGTGTGTCCACTCTGGGCAAACAGGAAATGTTGTATTTGACAGCTTTTGTAATGTTACATTCCACATGATGAAACAGACAGGATGGCCTTTCCTGCAGAACGCTGTGATAACAGAGATGATCTTTTACGCATTCTGGCTCCAAACTGTACTGGAACAATAACACCTTTATGCAGCACTGTAAATGTGAAATCTTATTTTTTTTTTTTCCTAGTGAGAGTTGATATATCCCTTAGAATTTAGATCCCAACATTTCTGCTTCGTGGCCAAGGCAGTGGGGGATCAGAAAGGCTCCACTGTGGTCAGGTGGATGTGGCATCCCAAAGTGATTTGATTTCTAGCTCTTCAGCAAGGGGACAGGAGCCTTCCCTGGACGGGACAGAGGACCCCGGCTTCCCAAGATGCTTATTTTCTTGCTACTTCAGCTATTGGGAGCACCCATCATTAAATGAATCGTTTTTCAAAAAACTGTTTAAATACATCAATCTAGTACCATTCTAGGCACAACAATTCCGTTCCAAATAGTACTGCTCGTCTCAAGGAGTCCTTCTCCCCAGATGTCATGTTGCCCTTTGCAAATTCAGCTTGAAGGTTTTTTTTTTGTTTTTTTTTTTGCAAACCGAGGCGGTAAAAATTGGCTTCCGGCACATAATGAATAAATCAGTTCCATTTAACAGATAGGAAATCTTTTGTGAGTTGGATCAGCCAGAAACTCTGTCCAAGAGTCTTTATCCGGCTTAATTCCAGGAGATTTGTCTAATGAGAAAGAGGCTGTTTTTTATTCAATGTGCCACAGGTGTGCTTTCTGGGACCATATTCTACATTAGCGTATCATCCTTCAAGCGTCATTTGGGACTTTGTTTAAAGAAAGAAAGGAAAGCTGGAAAGGCTGCTGCATTTGCAAGAAAATTTAATTGCTTAAGCATTTCTCCAAACAGTATTGATGCTGAAGATGTTCTCAGTCATGGCAAGAATTCTGGGGCTTTTAATGGTTTCTGAATCTATATCTTGTAGTCTGCTTTTGGATATGTACTTTCCCAGATCAAGCTCATCTGTTTGGAACTAGCCCTACCATGAGGTGGCCTGGGGTGTCAGAGAGATGTTTCGTGCAGCAGATAGTTTTAGGATTTAGGTTTTTCCCAGAAAGTCCTAAAGTGATTTATGACCAAAGCAAGTACAGTGGTGCCTCGCAAGACGAAATTAATGCGTTCCGCGAGTTTTGTCGTCTTGCGATTTTTTTCGTCTTGCGAAGCACGGAGTCGGGAAAGTTTTGGAAAAGCTTCAAAAATCACCAAAGTCTTTAAAAACCTCAAAAAAGGCTACCACACCGCGTTCTATGAGTTGCTCCTCGAAGGCAAGACGCAACTGTATTAACGGTGTTAAGAAAAAGGAAACAAACTTGCAAGACGTTTCCGTCTTGCGAAGCAAGCCCATAGGGAAAATCGTCTTGCGAAGCAGCTCAAAAAACAAAAAACCCTTTCGTCTAGCGAGTTTTTTGTCTTGCGAGGCATTCGTCTTGCGAGGTACCACTGTATTTTTTTTTAAACACACACACACACACACACACACACACACAATCACCTGTGAACCAGAGCACACCTAACATTCTAAATCCATTCAAATTTATTCAGCACCCCCGACCTTCTGGGCCACCTTGCTGGGATGCAATTTGGAGGCCCTGTTTTACAGCGACACCTTTCCTTCCTGGAGAGGCTTCAAAATATGTGTACATTAGTCAAAACTACATATAAGAATGTGTTTATTAGGATAAATTTGCACGAAAATGCTGATGATTCTCCATAAGGATATATATATATATCTGTCAGGATGCTGTCAGCGGCTCCCAGCTGGTTGCCCAGGAAAGTATAAAGACAAGAAAAGTTTCTTACCGTCCTTTTTTATTTCAGTCTTTATGGAGACAGGCTATAGAACCCAGCCTCTTGGATAATGGCGTTGTCCCGAGTGAATTTCCACCCCCGTCTCTCCCACTTCCTCATTCATCACTTCTATGGGTGTTGCTACGTGCCCTCAGTCTTTGAGCTCTTTGCTCTCCTACTTTTAAGGCTTGCCGGGTTCTGGGAGATGGAGGGTCTGGGAAGCTTTATAATGACAACGTGTCAGCTGGGTGTTGCACTGGCTCTCCCATGATTTCCCAGCTTTTCCCCTCATCTGCCTCTGAGCTGCTACCTCCCTCAACCCCCTGTTGTAAATCTATACTGTTTTCCTCTTCCTCCTCCCTGGAAGGGTCGGGATAGGGAGACGGTCTCCATCATTCCTTCTCTGTCCAGTCCCTGACAATATCTCTGTAATCACAAATTGCTTCAAAATGTGGAGCATTGAATTTAAGAGTAGGAAAATGACCCAGTGAGCTTCATGGCTGAGTGGGGATTTCAGTCCTGATCTCCCAGATCCTGGTCCAATGCTTTAACCAGTAGAGGCTGGTTTGGGCAAATGGGGCACGGCCCCACCAGAACCTGTCTTCCTTCTGGCTTACAATCAGTCCAGGGGGTGGTGTTGCCTGTCATTGGCACTGGCACGACTTACCGCTGGTCTCCCTGCCTTCTGCCCCACCAGTCCCACTAGGCACCAGCCACCACTGACTCTAACCACTACACCACACTGTCACTTTGAATGTTGTATTTGAATAAAAGAATGGCCTGAACCCACTGGATTCGATTAGGAATGAGTATTGGTGCATGTAACATTCTCGAAATTTGAAGGCAGGAAGGAAAGGAAGGGAAGGGAAGGGAAGGGAAGGGAAGGATATATGCTCTTAAAAAATGGAAAGCAAGAAAGTTTGAACATTTGTAATGCAATGAACAATGCAGAAGCGAGGAGGGGATATTGCCGGCATATGCTGGAGAAGAAAACAATGTGCTAAAGCAAACACGGCCTCAAAAGACACAGTGTATTAGAGTATTTAATGATCCGGAGGAGCTGAACATCTGATTTACAAGCCAACAAGGGAGAAGGGGAGAGTCACGGTCTGGAACAAGATGGTTTATATTGGATTAGAGGAAGGGAAAAAATGTGCTTGGTGAGAGCAGCCAAAGAGATGTTCTTGAAACAAATGACAGGTGCTCCTGTGGTTAACACCTGCTTGCCAGCTAAGAAGGTGTCAAATGCACAATTGTCCTTCAGCTGCCAAGATCACCTTGTTTCGTTAGATGACACATCTGTCTTTTGAGCAAAGGAGATGTTTGTTGTTATGGCCAGGAACCTTTTATTTCAAAATCATCCAACATACATTCAATGAGAAGGTAGAGGGTTCATCTCAACACCCCTAAAATAAAGCAGATTCCAGCCACGTGAAAGAGAGGTTGTGATGGGGAGCTTAGGGTGTAGGTCTTGGTAAGATGGGGGTGTTACGATCCTACTTTATCTGTGAAATGTTCTTGATGATATTCCCCTCAGCTTTCCTCCTAGGAGTTCAAGATGGTCCACTCGAATCTAGCTCTTCCCATTTTATCCTTGCAAGGTAGTTTAGGCTGAGAGACAGCGACTGGCCCAAGATCTCTCAGTGAGGTCCTCTGCAAAGTGGGGATTTAAACCCTGGGTTCCCAGGTCCTAGCCCCAAACACTAGCCACTACACCACACCACCTTTGCTGCTGGCCACTCTTGCTGGGGAAGGACAGATTGAGTCAATGGAGGTCTCATGGGATTGTGCCAGCTTTGTTGCCTCTTTGTCTCTTGACAGGGGCACAACATCCTGATGCGGGCATTTGAATGATGCTACTAGACTAGGTTCAAGGTGTTGATAAGGACTGCCTGAGCCCTTACATCCCAGCTTGATCACTGAGACCATCTGAAGAAGTGCTGTCATTGGTCCCCTGTGTTACCAAGGCCCAACAGGCTTCAACCAGAAGTTGGGCATTTAGTGTTGCTGGTCCCGTGCTGTGGAACACTCTTCCAGCAGAGATGCGGCAGGCAGCCTCACTTTTGACTTTCAGTCATCTTTTGAAAACTTTCTCTGCCGCTCTTTAATTTTGATTTTTCATGAGTCACTCGCCTTAATGACTATCTGTCTTTTTATTTTTAGATTTGTTTTTATGAAAGATTTTTGTGTGTTACAAAATAAACAAGGAAAAGTCCATATAGCGTCTCCAGTTACAATGCATTGAGTCTTTTTCACACTTTGTTTGCACTTGGCATGAGACACTGTTGTCAGAGACCATTGTGCAGTTGGAGGAAAAGAGAGGGGAGAGGTTGAAGAGGTTGAAGAGGAGAAGAGATGGGGTGGGGGAATAATGATCTTTTGTTCTCTTGCATAGTGTTTGGGCAGGGTTTTTGTGTTAGTGTCAGGTTCTTTTTAAAAAATTGGTGCTTTATGCTTTGATGTTGTAGACTGCCCTGCAATCTTATGATATGCCAGCATAGAAATACTTTGATAAATGAAGGAACGATTGAATGAGCAAATGGCACAGCCACCCTCAAAACTAGCATCTTTTTGCCTCTGCACCTTCCCATTTCTCCTGTCCTCTGCTTACCACGATCAGCATTTCATCATCTCTCCGTTTGCAGACCCCAACAGTCAAACAGCCACATCATTAGGCGGCAGCACAAGCTTGGCAGCAAAACATATTTGGAAGCATTAATAATGAAGCCGGAATCTTGTGTACATTATGCTCACTCACCTGTGTCCTGGGCTTGCTGTAAGTGGCACATTACAAAGGAGCATTTGCAACGCTCATTAAGTATCCCCCAGGCTAATTAAATAATTAAAAGAAGATAATTTTCTATACAGTCCAAAGGCCATTATTAAGTTCTTTTTAATTGACTGGATCCTAGGGTGGCCTCCCCCCCCCTCTGCTTCTGTTAACTCACTGACTGCAAGTCATCTAAGATGCCAAATGAAATCTCCTTTATCAGCAGCGCAGGAGCAATTCAGATGCTGTTAATATATTTTCAGCACATAGGAATATAGGAAGCTATTATTCAGAGTCAGAAAATTGCTCCATCTACCTCAATATTGTCTACACTGCCTGGCAGAAGCTGTCCAAGATTTCAACCTGGGGCTTCTCCTAGCCCTGCCTGGAAATGCTGGAGATTCAAGCTAGGACCTTCTGCATTCAAGGCAGATGTTCTGCCACTCAGCCATGGCCCTCCCTCTTATGCCATTTGGCTTACGGTCATCAGGTAACAGAGCTTTGATAGGTAAACAAATGGATTCCCCCAGGATTGCATTAATAGCTCAGCCACAAATTGTGGGCTGCAGAGCACCATAATCATTCTAAGCTGGCATGTGGCCAAAGAGGCTGGCTCTCAAGGTTGGGCCTTTTGCAGCCTCCACCCCACATATAGAATCCAACTGTGTGGGGAATTATACTTGGGAAAGGGCCATAGCTCAGCATGCAGAAAGTCCCAGGTTCAATTGCTAACATCTCTGGGCTGGGAGGGATCATCTGCCTGAAATCACTGTAGACTGTAGAGAATCCTCAACTGGTTGGGCAGGTGGTGTGATATGGAATAAGGCAGCTTCCTGAGTTTCTTATTCGTGTCTAGATTGGCATATGGATCTTACTTCAACATTGGTGAGAGAGCAGCAACCTCCACCACAACTGGGGGCAGGCTGTCTTAGGGGTTTCATGGGAAATAACATCGTTGAGTCAGAAGGGACCTCAAGGATCATCTAGTCCAGCCATGGCCGAACTTGGCCCTCCAGATGTTTTTGGGACTACAACTCCCACCATCCCTAGCTAACAGGACCAGTGGTCGGGGTGATGGGAATTGTAGTCCCAAAACACCCGGAGGACTGAGTTTGGCCATGCCTGATCTATTCCAATGCCCTGCCAACATAGGAAACCAGCTACTACCGCAGACCTGACTGTGCCTCTTCCTTATCTGGATGGAGGATAGTGGTGTGCGTGTGCGTGCGCATATATATGGCTACTGTACAAAGGTAAAATTTGCATTCCTTGCTCCACCCACCTCTGGCTCTGCCCATCACTGGCATGTCCCTCTCAGCAGGTTGTTCAGACAGGAATGTGGCTCCTGAACTGAATCCCCACCCCTGATCAGGTAGAAAGTGTGAGAGAAGATGGAGTTGCAGCTGCTCAAAGAAGCCAGACAATGTTATGGGCCGTAATCGGAGCTGCAAAAGCACATTCGTCGGTATTTTCTCTCTTTAGTAGAGTTTCTTGGTCCCGGAAGGCCATGTTGATGGATGGCGCGTAATGGCTCTGTGTATTCTACAATGCACCACCGATCAATAAGGGATGCCCGCTAGGTGCTGGTAGCCCCTTTATTAACTTATACATTTCATTCCACAACACGGTTGGTGTTTGTTCAAGCCCTCCTGCCACACACACACACACTCACTATATTGTTTTATTCCTCCCACTGGGTTCCTTTGAAAAATGAGCTTCTTAATGATAGATTAGGAGTGGAGGGCAGCCACAGTCAGCTTGGCACTACCCTAATTAGTTTTATTGCCATCAGTCCTATTCAAACTGAGCATGTAAAGTAACTCTTCACGCTCCTCAGTGTTTTCCTCCTCTCTCTCGGAAAGGAGCAGCAATGCAATGTTTATTTATTGCATTTATATCCCACCATTTCTCCAAGGGGCACATAGTTCTTCCCCTCTTCACTAATCCCCACAGCAACCTGGTGAAGTCGGTTAGGCAGTAATCAACCCAAGGCCACCAAGTGTCAAAAGCGAGCTGGCAGTAAATCACACCGTGCAAGTTGGAGTTAACTCTTTATTAGCAAGAACATGATCTGCTCAGACTTGGCGAAGTGTCAGGCCTAATGAGCCCAGCAGCTCATCTGGTAGGTCTTGCCCCATGCCATAGCTGTCAACTTACAGATTTGAAAATAAGGGCCCAGCAGCCTCGAAAATAAGGGACCAGCAGCCAAAATAAGGGATTTTAGTCAACCAGCTGAAATACGAAGTTAAAAGGGACCAGATAATTTGGGAGAGCAGCGCCGGTTTTTAGCCTTTCGTTTCCAGAGGTTGCTGCTCAAGCCACCAGCTGATGAAACACTGCAATTAAATAACTACAAGCAGCAAGCTTTTCGTGCAAAACGAAGTCCAAGCTACGAAGATGCTGCTGCAGTTCTGTATTTTTTCTCTCGTGCTCCATCTGCAGCTCTCAGTTCCATCAGGCAGGGCAGGAGGAAGAGGGGGGGGGGAATAGTGCCCGAAGTAAACCCGCAGATCAGACCATCTATGCTAGTCTACCACTACAAATCTATGGGAGAAGCACTTGCGGTCCTTCCTCCGCTTTCCCCCTCTATGGTTAGACCTTGGAACACCTGCCCGCACCTCCTCCTCCTCCTCCTCCTCCTCCTCTCTCTGAACTGCTTTCTCTATGGTTGCCCTCGCTCTCCTCTCAAGGCTCCTCAGTCCCAGCGGGGAGGGGCTCCTGGGGGCCGAGGCTGGTGAGAGGAGGCTGGAGGGGGGCGGGCCAGGCAGCCAAGCTGGCTGGCAGGGAGGGAGGGAGAGGAGCTGCTTCCTTTGAAACCTGGGAAATATTGATGAAGGGACAGCAGCAGGACACGACGCTGGGATAAGGGAGTTTCCCGCCAAA
Organism: Podarcis bocagei; assembly: GCF_964188305.1. Lineage (NCBI taxonomy): Eukaryota > Metazoa > Chordata > Lepidosauria > Squamata > Lacertidae > Podarcis > Podarcis bocagei. The sequence continues at coordinate 8,945,325 of NC_138139.1, forward strand.
TAAGGGACGGTTGACAGCTATGCCCCGTGCATCAGTTGCTGAGACTGAAAGTCCCTGCCTCTTCACAGCCATCTAAGTCCCCTCCTCTGCAGGGTTTTCCCCAAGTAATCAGAGACTGTGCCTATGTGAAGCCAACCTCTCCCTTTGCCCTTTTCATGCCTCTTCTGGTTCTGGGAGACAAATGGGGAGGGGAGCTTGTTGCAGTAGGAGGGGCAGACACCCACGACTCTTCACCAGACTAACTCACCTCTTGGCATCCCTCCTTCCCAGTGGAAGTGGGGAGGAGGAGAAAATATTGAGGGGGCTGAGCCCCCAGAAGATTATCGAGGGGCCCATGGGAGTCTGGCCCCCTTGAGTTGGCACCTATGCTTATGGCCAATCAGGGGGTAGCTTTGCCTGTCATTGGCTCTGGCTACATTGACTGTTGGCCTCCCTGTTTTCCAGCCTACCTGTCCTAATGGACACAAGCCACTCCTGCATGTGACCACGGCCATAATTGTATGCTTACATATCTTTACCCACCTCAAATTAAAGATATACTATGCAGCACTGTGGGTTAAACCACAGAGCCTAGGGCTTGCCGATCAGGTCGGCGGTTTGAATCCCCACTACGGGGTGAGCTCCCGTTGCTTGGTCCCTGCTCCTGCCGACCTAGCAGTTCGAAAGCACGTCAAAGTGCAAGTAGATAAATAGGCACTGCTCCGGCGGGAAGGTAAACGGCGTTTCTGTGCGCTGCTCTGGTTCGCCAGAAGAGGCTTAGTCATGCTGGCCACATGACCCGGAAGCTCCCTCAGTCAGTAAAGCGAGATGAGCACCGCAACCCCAGAGTCATCCACGACTGGACCTAATGGTCAGGGGTCCTTTTACCCTTTACCTTTTATACTGCAATCATGTACCTGCTTTGGCACTGGGTGCTGTTTGAAACATCCTGAAAATTTCATGGCATCCATGTTGCCACACAAATGATGAAAAGCTGCAGCAGACTGCTCCTGCTTTGGCCAGAGGCAGAATTAGGGCAGTGAGGTCAGTTTTCCTGCGCTGAGTGCTGAGCTGGGGGGGGGGGGGTTGCTGCTGCTGCTGCTGCTGCTGCTGCTGCGGGGCACCACAACTATGACACAGCACATGCACAGAATGGAAGGCAACTGAGGGGGCACAGATGCTGAATTTTGGCTTCACATAGGATGCCACTGGAATTGGAAAGACCCAAGTCTGCCCCTGCTTCAGCTCTGGAATTTATTTTAGGAAAGTTGCTTTAACTGGAATGCAGGAGGAGTTACATGGAGGGCAGATCAAACCCACAGAAGAGAGATCTGCTCTTGCCTAGTCCTGGGTGATGGCAGACTGGCATTTTCCAAGCAACTGGAACCTGTGGTTGGAGTGGGGGGGGGGAATGAGGTACACCCACAGCCTACGTGCTACCTTGAAGGAAGGCATCCTTGGGCTACTGATGAGTAATACCTACCCATTTATTCTGCTGGAAGCTGATCATCTGGAAAGTTCTCTATTGCCAACTCCGTCAGGGGTGGGGTGGGTGGATTTTAATGTGCCATTAAAACTTTAGTTGACTAATTGCATCAGTTCATTAATTTAAACCTTGCAGCCCCAGTAATAATATGGTGTGGTTTTTTTAAAAGCAGGTGGTAAGGAAAAGTACTTTTCAAAGATAAAATTTCCCAAAATTGCATAAAGGAATGTGCTTCAGGAATGTTTTAATAAGAGATGAGAGAGCTCCCGCTGCTCTTCCCCAGCTCCTGTTGGCTTGGCTCAGAAATCAGCCGAGTTATTGCCACAAAAATCAGGAGAATACCCCAGTGCATTTCTGAGCTATTTCAAAGCCACCTGTGAGCTGCCTAATCTCCAGCCAGCAAGCCCTCCCCCATTACCATAGCTCCTGTCTATGTCCCTCTAGATCAGTGTTTCCCAAACGTTTTTGGGCAACGGCACACCTGTTTACCGGAAAAAAATCTCGCGGCACACCACCATTAAAGCCCCGCCCCGTGACGTCAGCGCGCAGCGTCACGCCGGGAGGGACGCACAAAAGTGAAAGTTTTTTCCCTCCCCCTTGCCGGGGTGGGAGGAGGCAGCAGAGCGAGGGACTGAGGGACGGCGGCAGCTGAGGCGGCGGCGGCTGTTGTGGTGGTGGCGGCGATAGCGGGCGGAGGAGGGGGCGTCGGCGGGAGTTGCTGCTGCTGCTGTTGCTGCTGCTGCCCGGACATGCCGGCCTCCTCCTCCTCCGCTGTCTCGCGCTCCTCCCTTTTGCGCGCGCTGCCCCGCCGCTCGGCACCACCACCGCGGAGCCGCCCCCAGCTCGACGCGGATCCTCGCCGTCGCCGCCTCTCGCCGCCCGACTCCCTCCCACGGCACACCAGCCGATGTCTCACGGCACAGTAGTGTGCCGCGGAACACCGGTTGGGAAACACTGCTCTAGATGATGTTGGCCCCCCAACTCCATCACCTATAGCCAGCCTCCGACAGAGGGGACCAAATTTGGCCAAAACACCACACCATGATCTGTGTTAAAAATTTCATTTAATGCACATTGGAAGCAAACAGAAGCTTATACAGAATGACATGCTTCCTCTTGCTTGTAATATGGATGCTTCCGCATGCCTTGGCTGTGTCACCATCAATGCTTCCACAAGTTTCAAGGGCTCCCTGTCTAGGATGGCGCATTTGCTAAGAAGGTGCAAAGCCTTCCGTGGCAGGAGGCCACTTCAAATGGGCCAGAGAAGAGTCAGTGTCCTTCTCACAATTGGTCTTCTCACGGTTATGCAATTAGGTTTGGAAGGGTCCCATCCACACTGCCATAATAATAATAATAATAATAATAATAATAATAATAATAATAATAATTATTTATTATTTATACCCCACCCATATGGCTGGGCTTCCCCAGCCACTCTGGGCAGCTTCTAACAAAATATTAAAATACAGTAATGCATCAAACATTAAAAGCTTCCCTAAACAGGGCTGCCTTCAGATGTCTTCTAAAAGTCTGGTAGTTGTTGTTCTGTTTGACATCTGGTGGGAGGGCATTCCACAGGGAGGGTGCCACTACCGAGAAGGCCCTCTGCCTGGTTCCCTGTAACTTGGCTTCTTGCAGTGAGGGAACTGCCAGAAGGCCCTTGGCACTGACCTCAGTGTCTGAGTAGAATGAGAGGGGTGGAGACGCTCCTTCAGATATACTGGACCAAAGCCGTTTAGGGTTTTAAAGGTCAGCACCAACACTTTGAATTGTGCTCAGAAACGTACTGGGAGGCAATGTAGGTCTTTCAAGACTGGTGTTATGTGGTCTCAGTGGCTGCTCCCAGTCACCAGTCTTGCTGCCACATTCTGGATTAGTTGTAGTTTCCAGGTCACCTTCAAAGGTAGCCCCACATAGAGCGGATTGCAGTAGTCCAAGCAAGAGATAACCAGAGCATGCACCACTCTGGCGAGACAGTCTGTGGGCAGATAGGGTCTCAGCCTGCATACCAGATGGAGCTGGTAAACAGCTGCCCTGGATACAGAAGTGACCTGCGCCTCCATGGACAGCTGCGAATCCAAAATGACTCCCAGGATGCACACCTGGTTCTTCAGGGGTACAGTTACCCCATTCAGGACCAGGGAGTCCTCCACAGCCACCTGCCTCCTGTCTCCCAAAAACAGTACTTCTGTCTTGTCACATGGCTTTAAACACATGGCTTCTCCCAAACAATCCTGGGAACTGTAGTTTACCCTTTACACAGCTACAGTTACCAACATCCTTCACAAGCTACAGTTCCCAGGAAGCCCTGTGCTTTAAAGGTCCTTCAAATGTGAGGTGTGGATGGGACCTTAGTTTCATGGGACTCACATGCTTTGCACCTTGCTTCCTGCCACTTGCCTGGAGCTTGGAAGAAGAACCTTTTCATAACATGGTGTTCTCAGGATTTATGGACTCCGACTTCCATCAGCCCCAGCCAGCATGGTGAACGATCAGGGCTGATGGGAGCTGCAGTTCAAAATACCTCAAGGGCACCAGATTGGGAAATGCTGGTGAAAGCTGTTATTATTTTAGCGCAGTCCTTTGGCATTTTCATCAAGGTGGTTAAAGGGCTCCTGAATGATTTGACCCTTTGTAGGTTGGCACAAGATGTGGGGGGCAGTGCCAACAAACAGCAGGGCTGGAGGGTGTTTAAAAATTGATCTCGGCATTCCCATACTAAATAGGTACAAAAGAACAATCATGCATCGGTGCTGTGAATTATTCACACTGTTGTGCATGTTCAGGCAAATTGCTACATGCCTCTTCTCCTCTCTTTACCCTCTTTTATTACAGCACTATTTTAAACCCAGGGATTACATCGGGTGGAATTAATACAGAGCAATATTTTAAAACTCATTTGTTCATAGTGGAGTAGCTGATGAGATGAGAAGATCAGAATGTGCTGGCTGGTAATCAGATAAATGCAAATACCAGGCTGCCAAAGATTGTGCATAGAGAATACGGAGGCAATCGGGTTTAAGGTTTTAGGAGAAACTTGGGCTATTAAAGGGGGAAAGGAAAAGGAAAAGAAAGGAAAGCAAGCAAGCATTAGTGGCCAAGTACTTAAAAGGCTGAGAGGGAAGACCTATGACACATATTCACATAACATTTGCATAGGGAGTTTAATTTAGGTTGGTGGGGTGGAAGGCAGAGAACCCAAAATGGGGGGGGGGGGAGCCAGAGGCAAGGACAGGCAGAACCAACTAAGTCTAGTCCCCCCACCCAATTTCCTTCTCCCTGCTGAGTTCTATCAGGAGAACACTAAGGAGAAGGAAGTTGATAGCCAACACTACTCACTGGCCTGATTGTAAGAAGGCAGGCAGGTGGTGGTTGGCTGAGGGATCATTGAGGTTGGGTATGGCATTTTCCCATTCATCCTAATGGACCAGCCTCCACTATATGTCTAGATCCGTGGTTTCCAATGTGGGGCACACGCCCCACAGGGAGGCAATTTGATTTTTAAGGGGGGCAATTTGAGAATGAGTTATTAACAGTTAGTGGCCTGTTAGGCTTCCTCCACGTGAACAGGAGTTCATTTTTTTAATAATAAGAATTATATGTCACGGGAGGGGGGCGGATCAGGATTTTAGAGATGCTTAGGTGGGGCATGGCCAAAAAAAGGTTGGGAACCAATGGTCTAGATCAGCGTTTCTCAACCTTGGGCCCCCAGATGTTGTTGGACTACAACTCCCATCATCCCTGACCACTGGTCCTGTTAGCTAGGGATCATGGGAGTTGTAGGCCAAAAACATCTGGGGACCCAAGGTTGAGAAAGGCTGGTCTAGATGCTTCTGGAAACTGAAGATGACAGATTGCTGGGGTCTCATCAGGAGGAATTCTGCACACAAGAGTATCTTGCATAATTTAGGTTTGTGGAAGTAGACTGGATTTAATTGCAATAAAACCACTTTTTAAAATTGAAAAAAACCTGACTTTTGTGCTGGGAGAAATGCACTAAAAAGTGTGGGCTGAACAAAAGATCAATGAGAAGATAAAGCAGGAAACAGTCAAGGGCAGTGGTTTTCAACCAGTGCGCCGTGGCACCCTGGGGTGTCTTGAATGGTAGCCAGGGGGTGCCGCGGGCCATACTGGCCTCTGCCCCTCTTTCCTTCCCTCTGTCCTCTGATGCCCTCTTGCATCTCTGCCTCCCAAAGACTTGTGCAGCTGTTTATTGCTGTGGCCCTGGATACAATAAGGAGAGGGGAGAGGGGAGGAGGCTGAGGGAACACCTCCCAAGGGAGGGTGTTCGAAAAAGTGTGAGAGGCTGCCAGCTCTGCAGGCAGGGGCTGACACAGCTGGGCTCCTGAGCCCCACAGGGGTGCCGCAGAAAGAATGTAGTTGTTCAAGGGAGCCATGGACTCAAAAAGGTTGAAAACCTCTGGCCTATGGAGATGGTTGGTCCCTTGGATGACAAGAGAGTCAAAGGAGTCCCAGTGGAGGATAATGTGAATGCAAAGAAGCTGAATGAATTCTTTGCAGCTGTCTTCTCAATGGAAGATACAGGGCAGATCCCAGTGTCCGAACTAACTTTTGCAGGAGGTGAGTCTAAGGAACTGAGGCAGATAATGGTGATGAGAGATTTAAGTTCTAGGCCTGAGAGGCAAAATAAAAACTGACAAGCTGCCATGTCCAGATGGCGTCCACCTGAGAGTTCTCAAAGGACTCTGATGTGAAATTGCTGGCCTTCTAACAAAAATATGTAGCTTGTCCCTCAGATCAGCCTCCATCCCTGTGGATTGGTAAGTAACCAATGTAACACCATTTTTTTTAAATTGGAGAACCCTGGAAATTACAGACCAGTTGGCTTTATGTTGGGTCTCAGGAAAATTGGTGGAAAGTATTGCTAGATAAAATAACCAAGCATATAGAAGAATAAGCCTTACTGAAGTAGAGTCAGCATGGCTTCTGCAAGGTCAGGTTCTGTCTCACAAACCTATTAGAGTTCTTTGAGAGTGTCAACAAGCATATAGATAGAGATGATTGAGTTGACATAGTGAAACTGGACTTTCCAAAACCTTTTGACAAAGTACCTCACCAAAGACTTCTGAGCAGGTTTGAGAGGGATGTAGAAGGTGGAGTCCACCAAGATTTGACATTAAATTGTTCAGGGTAATTAAAACAGAAATTGATTGTGAAGCGCTCCAAAAGGACCTCTCCAAACCGAGTGAATGTGCAGTGAAATGGCAAATGCTATCCAATGTAAACAAGTGTAAAGTGATGCATGTTGGGGCAAAAATATCTTAATTTCACACACATGCTCATGGGGTCTGAACTGGCCTGAGCAAGAATGGGACCTTGGGGTCATTGTAGATAGCTCAATGAAAACATCAAACCTGTGGGTGGCAACTGTGGAAAAGTCAAGTAGCTCCCACTACTTTTTTTTAAGGAGCCCCCAACATCTCTCTTAAAAATGGGACAAAACAGGGACGGTGACTTGCTAGAAGCGTCGCCATCCCTCTGCTCCCCAGGCAAGGCACTTGCGCCTGAAGGATGAGCTTTTTAATTAAGCAGTAATATTATTGCCCTTCTGCTTTATGAGACTGTAATACAATTGTGGAGTGGATAAACTTACATGGCTGGAGGCAGAGCACTTCATCACGAGGGGATTTGATTATTGCCGAGCAAGAGAGTGGCAAATAATATCATCACAACGGGGAGACAAGGTCGCTTGCACTCATTTCCTCACCCCTTCCTCTTTCCATTAATGGCAAAGATGCTGAAACCTCTGTCTCTTTGGATGTCACGTGACTACAGCTCCCATCATCCCCGCCTACTGTCCGTGCTGACTGTGGATGATGGAGCCTGGAGGACCACAGGCTCTGCACCACCATTTTATGAAAGGGTTGTCAGGCAAGAGCCACAACAGGAAATGCTTTATCCCTCGATGAGGAAATTGAAGTGAGCAACCAGCGATTAGTTTGAGACAAAGATTATTCAAAGCCAGACTTGAAAATTGTTTTTGTAGACTGGAGCTGAGCCCTGGTACACATCAAATAATAAAGGGAGCATCTGATGTATCTTCCCCCACATATGAAGACAGGATCTGATGGATTGAGTGGATGAGACCAATAGTGGGTCCAAGGCAATTTCTACACATGCTGTACAGGGAAACATGGGAAGGGAAGAAGAAGAGGAGTTTGGATTTGATATCCCGCTTTACCACTACCCGGCTAACATTCTCCTTTCCCTTCCTTCCCCACAACAAACGCTCTGTGAGGTGAGTGGGGCTGAGAGATTTCAAAGAAGTGTGACTGGCCCAAGGTCACCCAGCAGCTGCATGTGGAGGAGCGGAGACGCAAACCCGGTTCACCAGATTACGAGTCTATTGCTCTTAACCACTACACCACACTGGCTTCTGTCTAGGAGAAGGAAAACTCTGATCCTAAACTTCTGCTGCCTTGCAGCTCTACTGATTCTTGAGAAAAGCTGTGGGAGTAAATCCGAGCAAAAATCCTTACCCACTGCCTTGTGCTGCATCTTCTGGAGAAGAAAAGGCAGAGGAGTAAACTCCACATAAATCTGGAGTGGAGTCCTTACAGCACTTGGAGGGATGCCTCCTTTCAGCAACTCCTGCAGACAAGCTAGTGTAACTTAAAAAAAATATGTTTTGAGCATCAACTTGGGAAACAGTCTTGAGTGGTCAGGAAGTTCACATATCACACTGTGAGCTTTGGTTGTCCTATTAAAGGTATCCTTTAACTATGTATTCGAATTTTGCTTTAAGAGAGAGAGAGAGAGAGAGAGAGAGAGAGAGAGAGGCGCCAATCAACAGCTTTCCTCTCCCCCAGAGGAAGCTACATTTTTGCTGATGAGATATCCGTGTTGCTAATGTAGCACCATGGGGTAGCAGAGAGAGTGAAAGTTAGAAATATTTAAAAGGACTCTAGGTGCTCTGTGCCTTGAAGAATATTCATGCCCCCAAATGATTCTGTAGCTCTGGTTATAATAGCATTCCCCCCCTGCCCCCTTAAAAAGGCATCATTCTCTTTGCTCCACGTCGGCAGTTTTTGAAAACAGTTCTCGGCGAGTGGGAGGGGGGACAGTTTGGGGGAGCTGTGAGGGGGGAAATGAGGAAAATGAAATAAATATTTCATCAGCAGCCAGCCTTTCAAAGGCACCAGATGAGTAGCCTAATTCAATCAAACATATGCTTTGAACAGCCGCCTTGTTATTTTATAAATATGGGTTTAAAAGGACGTGTGAAGTGGAAGAACATCTGGTTAGAAAGAAGCGACTTGGTTCTTTTTTAATGTCTCGTCCTGATCACTGCGTGTAGTTTTGCACAGCAGTCGGCATTTAGGAGGTGTTTGCCACACGCAGAGAAACGGGAAAGACGGAATCCAGTGTGGGAAAGGAGGGCTCTTCGCTGAGCCTGAGTCCGTTTCCCTTTCCTGCTCTCTCGTCCCTACTCAGGGCAGTCCTTACACCAAGGATATACCCTCCAGATGTTGTTGAACTTAAATTCTCATCAGCCCCAGCCAGGAGACCTCGGGCAGAATTTTCTTGTTGTTGGACTACAACTCCCATCATCCCTGACCTCTGGTCCTACTAGCTAGGGATCATGGGAGTTGTAGGCCAAAAACATCTGGGGACCCAAGGTTGAGAAAGGCTGATCTAGAGGCTCCTTCAGCTCTGTGGTGGCCAAATTACCTAGACCATAGCTTTGGGCTTCAGGACTTTAAAGCACCAGTGTGCGCATGCTACTCATGTGTGCCAGCCTCCTGTCAGCTGCCGGCCAGCATTTCACTCCAGCCAGTTGGCAGCAGCTCTTTGTCAGGATCAAATGGGAAGGATCTACAGAATGAAGCAAACAGGAAGAATAATGTTAAGCCCGTCACCTGCCTGCCTCTTTCTGGGTGTGTGTACATGCTCACAACTCACTTCCAGCAAGAGCTGTCAGGAGTACATTGTAATTTACCTCCCAATTAAAGCAAGAGAAATCCAAAGAGCAGGCAGGTAATTGATGGACGTCAGGGCAATAAGGCCTCATTTCCATGCAAAGCAAGTTTTAAGGTTTGGCTGCGGCCGGGAGAGCAGCGAAGAACAGAGAGAGCTTGTCTTACATTAGAGCTCTCTGATTTAATAATCTGTCTCACAGAAGATGGAGCAAGCTTGTTTTCTGCCGCTCCAGAGGGTAGGACCGGAACAGATGGATTCAAATTGCAAGACAGGAGGTTCTGGCTAAACATTAAGAAGAACTTTCAGACAGTAAGAGATGTTTGACAGTAGAAAGGACTCCCTCGGAAGATGGTGGCCTCCCCTTCACTGGAGGTTTTTAAACAGAGGTTGGAAGGCTGTCTGTCTGGAATTCTTTAGCTGTGATTCCTTGGGGTCCTTTCCAACTCTACAGCTCTATGATTCTACAATTCTAATTAAACTCACGCATTCTCGAGGGAGGGAAGATGGATGAGCCTTCTGCCTCAAAATGGGGGAGATGATGAGCAGAGATTGGCACCCCCACCACAGAGGCATTAACAGGCCAGAGAGGGGCCTTTGCACGCAACCCTCTGGGGGACCCCAAACTCTGGGTTGCTTGCCATTGTTTCCCCCAACTCTGGTATGCTAGCTAAGTTCAATCGCCTTAGTCTATATCCAAGCCAACTAAAACCCAACAATTATGAGCAACACAGCTATTACACTTGCTCACCTTTGAGAGCTGGTGTGGTGCAGCCTTTAGAGCAGGGGTCAGCAAACTTTTTCAGCAGGGGGCCAGTCCACTGTCCCTCAGACCTTGTGGGGGGCTGGACTATATTTTGAAAAAAAAAATGAATGAATTCCTATGCCCCACAAATAACCCAGAGATGCATTTTAAATAAAAGCACACATGCTACTCATGTAAAAACACGCTGATTCCTGGACTGTCCATGGGCCAGATTTAGAAGGTGATTGGGCTGGGTCCAGCCCCCAGGCCTTACTTTACCTACCCATGCTTTAGAGCAAGTATGGCTAACCTCAGGTCCTGGGGCCAAATGTTTCCCTCCAATGTTTCCCTCCAGTCCTCTCTCCTTGCCCTTGGGACTCACTCCAGACCACCCCTCCTCTTCTTTCTGGCCTGCTCCGCAGCCTCCTCCAGTTCCTTTCTACAATGTGTCCCTGACCGTTAGGCTTGGGGAATTCTCTCCTCCCCCAGTAGCATCAAGGATCGAGGAAGAAACAAGAAAGTTCGCATTTATGGTTTTATTCAGTCATCGTGGTGCAAGACAAAGAATCCAGTCCATAGGGACGTTGCTCACTCTGAGCTCCTCCCCTTCCTTCCCCAGCAACAGCCCTTGACTCTATGGGGGGGGGGGGGCTCAGGAGTCAAATGTTGATGAGTCCTTTGCTCTTGAATTCTAACTGAGCAGCGAGTACGCGGGGATGGTGGCGCTTCTATGCTTTCGAAGGATGCCTCTTCTGGCAGTTCTTCCCCTCTTTCTCCTAACATCTCATGACTTGGCAACTCCGAGTTCTGCTGTAATTTAATCCTGTCAACCTCTTCTCTTGAAACTACTGGAGGGGGCGCGCAATCCCCTCACTCCCCCTCCTCCGAGGGAAGCAGAGGAGAAGGAGGGGGCAATCGCCAGCCCTCCTCTTCAGTCCAGTCCCTGACACTGACCTACTTCTTAATAATGCCTCTTGCTTGCTTGACTAGAGAGATGCACATGTAGAAGCCCCTGACTTTGGCATGGCTGGAGTGAGGCCTACCATATAAGGATAAGATTTGCATCTGTTGCCCCACACATTATGGCCATGTAGCCCATGGAAGGTTCCCTATGTGGCCCTCAAGTTGAAAAACTGCTGGGCCCAGGGGTAACCCCAGAACCACAGTCCAGGTCTGCTCCCGAATCCAAGGGTTCCATGAGGAGTCAGTCTGACAGGGCCAAGGCAGGACACAAGGCAGGAAACCAGGCAAGGTCAGGCACAGGATCACAGGCGGTTCTGGCAAACAGCAATGTTATTCCCGCAACCTGGGGCGGGGTCCAGCAGCCTTTTATCTCTGTCGGGGTAACGGCCAGTCCTGATCCCCCAGTGACTCACCTCCCTGTCTCGCCCGAAGGCGAGCACTCCTCCTGTGAGTACTTAGGTCTCTCCTTCTCTCAGACCTGAGTCTCTGCAGCTCGGGAGATGTCGGTGGGTTACTAGACCCAGAGGCCGCCTCAGCCTCTCCTGACCCAACCGGTAGTGGAGTAGCTGTAAGTGATTGCCCAGCTGGAGGCAACAAGGTAATCCCTGCATCTGGAGCCAGGGCAGGCTCAGGCCCCTGACTCGGCCCAGCTGGTGCTTGTTGTAGGGGAAGCTGTGCAGACTGGGGCTTTTCAGAATCAGGCCCCAGACTAGATTCAGATGCCGCCTGAGGCAAAGGATCCAGTGCAGACTGAGACTCCTCTGGCTCTGAGTCCGAGCCCAAGTCCCAGGCCATCACAAAAACGTCACAAAAGTCACCATTCCATCACCCGAGCAAGTGCTGGTCCCATGTTTCGGAAGCTCCTTGGCAAGACCCTCCCAATGTCTCCCTCTCCTAGAAAACCCACTGCTCTGATCCCCAAGTACTGCTCCTCTTCCTCCTCATGGGCTTGCTTGCCAGGCAGAGAACCAATGAGCAAGCAAACAGCGACACCCGCGGTTCCTCTTTCTCACCACCAGTGTTGCATTGGCCACAGGAAGAGGTGGGTGAACAAGCCAACAGGTTGCAATGGTGAACAATGGTGAACAGGAGGACCAATTCCACAGTAGGCTCACTTTTGGAGTGTGGGCCCTCAGCAGATGCCCACCCCTGCTGACTCTTGAGGCCGGCCCTTACCTTGGCCCTTACTCAGATTTAGGAACTCAGACAAGAAAACACACACTTCCCTTGGGAGGGCTGTGCACTTCTGTGTGGTCAGTATATGGCTCATAATTCTTATTTTCATAGTGCACGCGCTCCACTAAAAGATTTCATTTTACAGCCTGGAGAGAATGCATCAAGCACGACTGACAGGACAGCATATAGGTAATGAGCTGAGAAGGGAGCATTTTCCAGTGCAATTAATTCTCAAGTGCTCTGCAGCAGGGCTAGGATCTAATATTTGTTTTTTTGCTCCACCGGATGAACTGAAGTTGATACAAACAATTACCTTGCAAAGATCCATACGTAGAAAGTCCTATGGATTAAGGTGTCCAGCTAATTAACGATTTGTAGTTGCTTTATCGCCTGCCTTTACAATGATTCATTAACTTTAAATGCATTTGCATATTACTAAAATGGAAAGGCTCGTTTGAGATGTTGAAGGAAGCGTTAGATAGCATCACTTAATATACAAAAGGGATTACCATTGTTCGAAGGAAAGGTCATATTTGACGACGCCCTGGAACCAAAAATAGACTCAGATATAAACAAGGATGTCCTTATCTCTCAGCTGTCCTGATCACTGTTTGTGCTCACAGATTAAGATTCTCTCCCTCACCCACGCTGACCACTAAAGCTCTAATGCAGAAAGATGAGGCCAACAGGAAGTTCAGGTGTACCTTAGCAGCATTACCTAAGGCAACGTTTTAAGCAGGGATTCATGAGCATCCATTTGCTCCCTCTGCCAGGAGCCAAACAGAAACGTAAGAACATAAGATGAGCCCTTCCAGATCAGACCTTGCTGGTCTAGTATCCTGTTTTCCATTGTATCCACCCAGATAGATGCCCATGGAAAGCCTAACAGCAGGGCATGGAGGCAATAGCCCTCTGCTCCTGTTTCTCCCATGCAGCTGGTATTCAGTGGTAGGGATGGGGAAGAAATTCTGTTTGCATTTTGCTGAGAAACTACCTAACCCACACTTCTTGCACCAATACCAGAACCAAAACAAAACCGTCATTTGAAATTCACCCTTCTCTCAATTTTGCAATGCAGTTCGCAGTTCGTCTATGAAAACTGCATTGATTAGAGGAAAGTGTGCATAAAAATGTACCATATTTCCCCCTCTATAACACGCAGATTTTTTCTCCTAAAAAGGAAGGGGAAATGTCTGTGCGTGTTATTGAGCGAATGTGTGGTCCCTGGAGCCGAAAAATCAGGCAAAAATCAAATCGGGCTTCACGGAGAAGGGAAACCTGAAAAGAGGAAGTGGCTGCTTTCCTGCATTCTGCCTCAGGGTCTTACTGCCCACCCTGCTCTGTTTCGTTGCTGTGTTTGCTGAAACGGAACAAAGAGCAGGGAAAGCCCCTCCCCTCCAGGCAAGCAGAGGGGAAAGCAGAGTGTCGTTCCTTCTAATTCCTCTCTGTGCTCCAGTGCTGCTGGGGGAGAGGGAGAGAGAGAGGGGGAGGGAGAGAGAGAGAGGGGGGCGGGAGGGAGAGAGAGGGGGAGGGAGAGAGAGAGAGAGAGAGAGAGAGAGAGAGAGAGAGAGAGATGGCTGGCTTGGGTGGGGAGAAACTTTTGCCTTTCTTTCCTCCCTCCCGTTAAATCCCTCTCCTGCATTCTTAACCAGCTGCTTCTCTGCACACCCCTCTCATGTCCCTTCTTTGTTTTTCCTTCGCTCCCCACTTAAAATGTGGTTATGAAGCATAGATCCATATGGATCCTCAGGATCTTTGCATTGGGTCACCCCAAATTCACCATCAGATCACATAGCATGTCCATGGCTACAGCCTGCACCAAAAAAATCACGCACCCACTTTTGCCTGGGGCTGCAATGGTGCAAAAACATGGTTACAAAGCATGGATCCACATGGATCCTCAGGATCTTTGCATTGGGTCACCCCAAATTCACCATCAGATCACATGTCTGTAGCCACAGCATGAAGCACAAAAATGATACATCCACTGTTTCATTCAGAATGTTTTTTCCCTTGTTTTCCTCCTCTAAAAACGATGTGCGTGTTATGGTCAGGTGCGTGTTATAGAGCGAAAAATATGGTATTATATTAGGGGAACTCGCTTGCAAAAAATGTGTATATTGTCAAGCAAAGCTACTTTCAAAAACATGTATTTTAGGAGATATTTGCACTAAGGTGTTGATGAATTTTCTTGAGATAAGACTGATTCTTTTGACAATGATTCATTACGTTTGAGAGTTTTTAAAATGTTTTTATACATTATATTTATTATTGCATTTATATCCTACCTGTTCTCCTAGGAGCTCAAGGGGGCACGCTTCGTTCTCCCCCACCTAATCTGATCCCCACAATAACCCTGTGAGGTAGGTTAGGCTGAGAGGCAGTGACTGTGAGCTTCATGGTTGAATGGATATCTGAACCCGGGTTTCCCAGGTCCTAGTCTGACACTGTATCCACAACAACACACTGACTCTTACAGTCTTATATTTCTGGCGCTTGATGTGTGGAAGTCACGCCATCTGCCCCCATAAGTCTTTCTTTTTCACTGAAAGTTGTGCATGCTCAGTGGAAATAGAAAAACATCCTCTGTGTGCCCAGAGACCTATTTAATATTTTTCCAGCAGGCTAGAAGAAATAATCTTTGGCTACCAAACAAAGCCACAAATGTTAAATTTTCTCCCCCCCTCTTCTTTTTAATGCCTTTGCTTTGGACTTGATTTTTGTCTCGTGATGGCTTTATTTTCATCTCAATCTGTTGCATTTTAAATCTGCTTTTCTAGTTTATTCTTGTATTATTTTGGCATTCGTGTGTATGATGCCTCAGGTGATGGAAAAGTGGAGTGGAAATATTTTAAACAAATGAAAAGACCACAACGATTTGTTTCCTCCCAATAATTGGCAGAAACGCCTCCTTCTTAGCTTCAGAACTTAAAGACATGGCAAGACTTAAAGTTGAGACAAGGGGGAGCAGGAAGGAAAGTAAGGAGAATCTCATTTGGGATTAAAGATTGTTGCCCGATACATTGGGGGTGATTCTTCACCCCATCTTGTCCTCTGGAATTTTGTGTCGCGCAGAGCATCATTAACTGTGAGAATGAACAAATGTGAAGAATGGCTGTACTTATGAGGGAGAATGTGTTTGAGTCTCCAGGGTTTAGACTTACTTCACTGCCTGCATCTAAGCTCCATTAACACTAAGGAGAGGCTAGCCGGATGAGATGTGCAGCTAGACAGGCGTGTCATCGTGGGAAGAGATGTGAAATTGGGAGTGAGCTGTAAAAAACCAAAACAAAACCCCCTGAAAGTTAAATCCCCTATCTATTGTCGCCAGCAATTATTCATAAAGTGTTTTTACTTTGCAGAATTCTTTGGCATTCTTGCCAATGTTGCCTCTACAAATACCTTGTGAGGTAGGACAACAGCAGTCTCAAGGAGGGCTGCCCCAAGATGTTGTCTTGCTGGATATAAATTTAACCCAATTTAATGCATTAATTTAAAACATTTATATGCTGCTATAGGCCATAAAGGAGACGTTGGTGGCGCTGTGGGTTAAACCACTGAGCCTCTTGGGCTTGCCAATCAGAAGGTTGGCAGTTTGAATCCCTGCAACGGTGTGTGAGCTCCCATTGCTCGGCCCCTGCTCCTGCCAACCTAGCAGTTCGAAAGCACGTCAAAGTGCAAGGAGATAAATAGGTACCACTTTGGCGGGAAGGTAAACAGCATTTCCGTGCACTGCTCTGGTTCGCCAGAAGGGGCTTAGTCATGCTGGCTACATGACCCGGAAGCTGTACGCCGGCTCCCTCGGCCAGTAAAGAGAGATGAGTGCCGCAACCCCAGAGTTGTTCGTGACTGGACTTAATTGTCGGGGTCCCTTTACCTTTATATACTATAAAAATATATGCTAGTTGGAAACAATATATCATATTTTTCTGTGCGTAAGACTATATTTTTTCCTAAATTTCTGAAGTTTAAAATAAGGGGTCTTCTTATACACAGATAGTGCACAGTGTATTTTCTTAATTTTGAGTCCCAAAAATTATGGGTCGTCTTATACATGGGGGCATCTTATACACAGAAAAATACGGTAGATGTAATGGATAAGATACGAGATTCAAAAATTAAAACTAATCGCAAACAGCAGTTAGCCCAAGAAGGAGCATAAAATTAAGTAAATAATCATAAAACACAGCTGACAGCCCAAGCAGTTCCTAATTCAAGAGAAGGCAGTTGTGAACAAGTAGTACTTTAGAGCTTGCTTGGCTGGCTGCAATCATAGAATTGTTGAGTTGGAAAGGACACCAGCGGTCATCTAGTCCAACCCCTGCAATGCAGGCGTGTAATAATGGGGTGTTACATATTTCAGCTGGAACAAACTCCCACAGGCATGGGGTTACAACTGAAAAGGCCCTGACCGCTCCCTCTCAACTGCTCAGCTGCTCTCACATGAAATGCACCGTCAGCCTAAAATGCCCTTGAGATAGTAGCATCATCCAGACACAGAGGGGTGGGAAGTGTAGTATTATGACAGCTGCCTCCATTCCCAGTTTAATTAAAAAACAATCAGTTTAATTAAAAAACAAAACAAAATAAAAATTACTGATGGAGAGGTGTCTGGCTAGCTATTAGTACACTGTAGTGAAAGAACGGCATTCTACATATTCTCAGAAGTGTTTTCATTATTATTTTACAGCCTGAAGGCCTGTATCCTCTTATTGAAAAGGAAGTCTCAGGGAAAGCTGCATTTGGCACTGATTTTCATGAATGCAATTAATGTGGGTTTTAAAAAAGTCCCCAGGGGCTGGATAGCTCAGCTGGTTAGAGCATGGTGCTGAGAATGCCAGGCTTGCAAGTTCGATTCCCATACAGGACAGCTCCATATTCCTGCGTTGTAGGGGGTTGGACTAGATTATCCTCAGGGTCCCTTCCAATGCTATGATTCTACGACCTCAAAAGGGGTCCCAAGTACAGAATGGGTGAGTGTGCAGAGCACGAAATGCTCGCTCTAATTTGAATTATCCAGTTGTCTAGTGGTCGGTTTTTCGAAAGCAGTTGAAAGGGCCCTGTAGGGATTGCATGCATTTCACGAGATTGTTCTTTAAAGGTCAGCAGAAACGACATTGGAAGGAACCACCAGGAGTATATTTATAAAGGTTGTATCACCAGCTGCAGTGAGAGGGCCTGGCGGGGCGGGGCAGGTGTCCGTTGCACAAGCGATCTGTTCCCATGAGAAAGGTCCTTGACAATTGTGTTTCCTTGACTCATCCAAAGGCGGAGGTGTAAATATCAGGGCTGTCTCGATAGTAGGGCAAGTTCGGATGCCGATGACGGGTGCCATTTATCAGAGCCAGGAAAAGGGGAAGGCGCGTCAACCTTTGCGATGGCACAGCTTGGGGGCATTTGTCTGATTCAGGAAACAGAGCAGGGGGTGTCCTTCTTTCTCTCCTGATCTGCTTCTCCCATGCCAATGAGACAGCCAAAGGCCACCGTCACCCATGTGGTGCTCTCTAGAGATGACTGAACTCCAACTTGCATCAGCCAAGGCAGTTTTAGTTCAACAGGTCCAGTATACCTGAAGGAGCGTCTCCACCCCCATCGTTCTGCCCAGACACTGAGGTCCAGCGCCGAGGGCCTTCTGGCGGTTCCCTCGCTGCGAGAAGCCAAGTTACAGGGAACCAGGCAGAGGGCCTTCTCAGTAGTGGCACCCACCCTGTGGAACACCCTCCCACCAGATGTCAAAGAGAAAAACAACTACCAGACTTTTAGAAGACATCTGAAGGCAGCCCTGTTTAGGGAAGCTTTTAATGTTTAATGACAATTGTATTTTAATATTCTGTTGGAAGCCACCCAGAGTGGCTGGGGAAACCCAGCCAGATGGGCGGGGTATTATTATTATTATTATTATTATTATTATTATTATTATTATTATTATTATTATTATTATTATTATTATTATTATTATATTTGCCCATCCCTACCTGTGGCAGAAAAGCCTAAAATCCTTCACTCCCAATCCTTGTGAGTAAAAATGAGCTGCCTGAGGTGGTCACATCAATCTGCTAAATGCTAGGGCTGGTCCTGGGTCCAGATTTGCAGACAGCCATGAATGGATCTCCAGCCATCTCAGGATGAAAGCCTAGAATCCGAAAAGCCTACCCACAGAACATGAAGCACAATTGCTTCATTTGACACCCATTTATGTGTCTATACATTCAGTAGGGGAATCATAGACTGATAGGAAGCTAGAATAGCCAACGTCCCCTGGGAAGTGGAGGCACTTTTGACTCACCTGTCTCTGGTAGCAAACAGCCATGCTATCCTGTGCATGTTGACTCATTAGGGAGTCTTACAGTGTCCAAAAGGACTTACTTCCTAGTCGGTGCCTTTAGGATTGCAGCCCCAAACTGTCAACATGGGGGAGGGGGAGATTGGTTGCAGATCAATATTTACCCGGGCCTTTTAGAGGAGAAGCACAGTTATTATTCTGCTTCCATTGCTGCCTCTATTTGTCTTGTTTCTTGGTTTGTGATTTTTGGATCTCATCGTGGCTGTTTTATTTTCCCCTTTGTAAGCCTCGAGGATCATGGAGGTCAGAAGGGTTGGCTATAAAAAAGTGAAGCAAACCGATAAATAAATAAAAGATGGCGATTGTGGCTGTCCATCTAGCTTAGAGGTGGTCAACTTATATATTCTGGTTTCAGACAGCAGTATGGGGGGGTTGGTGGGCTGCGAGTGTGCTTTTGCAGCACAACCTCGTTCGCCAACAAGCGAAGCGGGCAGCCTCTGCAAGAAACCCAACAAGAGGCAAGCAGGAAAAGGCAGCTCAGAAGTGTGTTCTCTGAGCGTTCATTTGAAAAACAAAGGGAGACGAAGCAGGGCAGCTGCCGTGGGAAAATATTTTTCAGCTCAAGGGTCTATGCCCTTTGGGACAACCCCCTCTGAGGGCCACATGCCAGTGGGGGGGGGCAGATGCAAAAGTAGGCAGAGCAATGGGTGTGAATTTTACCTTTGTACAATCCCACATAGGATACGGGTGGCGCTGTCGGTTAACCACAAAGCCTTGGGCTTGCTGATCAGAAGGTCGGCGGTTCAAATCTCCGTGACGGGGTGAGTTCCTGTTGCTCAGTCCCTGCTCCTGCCAACCTAGCAGTTCTAAAGCATGAAGTGCAAGTAGATAAATAGGTACCGCTCCGGCGGGAAGGTAAATGGCGTTTCTGTGCGCTGCTCTGGTTTCGCCAGAAGTGGCTTAGTCATGCTGGCCACATGACCTGGAAGTTGTATGCCGGCTCCCTCGGCCAGTAAAGCGAGATGAGCGCTGCAACCCCAGAGTCGTCCATGACTAGACCTAATAGTCAGGGGTCCCTTTACCTTTACAATTCCACACACAATCCCACACACCTCTTCATCTGCAACCCAGCAAATATGACCAGAGTTCAATGACCCATTCCAGCCAGGCAAACACTTTCAGGATTGTGAAACAGGGCCAGGCATGGCCTGGGAAGAGGGGAGGGTCACGTAGACAGGCTTGGAAGGCACAGTCATTCTCTGTGCCTGAAGTTCTTCACCATTGCAGTACTGTATAGCATTTCTCTTCCTGCTCCTTTCAAGCACACGTGTTGAATACAATTTTATTTTCCTTCTGCATGAAACTGTGGGCAGTTTGTTACCTGCTGAGTCTTGGTTAGCAGGTTCCACACAGGTTAGTAGCTAAAGACTTTTTAAAAGAGGGTTCTCTAATATACCATTGACCATGGTATCCTTCTAGAGTGGCTGTTTGAGTTAGGAGAGGCTGGCACCACTTTTGTGTCAGGGACTGGGCAGAGGAGGAATGGTGGAGACTGCCTCCCCAGCCTGACCCTTCCAGAGAAGAAGAAGACAGTTCAGAATTACAGCAGGGGTTTGAGGGAGATCACAGCTCAGAGGCAGATGATGGGGAAAGCAGGGAAATAATGGGACAGGAGGAGGGGGAAGAGGAAGCACCAGGGGAGAGACAGCTGAGGGACACAGTTTCTTTAGAAAGCATTTCAGGCCCTCCACCTTCCAGAACCTGGTGAGCATTGAAAGTAGGAGACCAAAGAGCTCAAAGGCTTTTCAGCACCCATAGCAATGACTCATGAGGAAGTGGGAGTGGAAAATCACTCAGGACAATGTCGTTATTCGAAGAGGCCCCATTCCCAAGCCTCTCTCTGTAAATATTGAATAAAAAGCAGATGGCAAGGACTTTTCCTTGTCTTATCCGTTCCTGGTTCCTCTGCCGCCTGACACTTTGAGGTGGTTCTGGTCCTGCTTGGATGGTTGTTTCCAGAGGGTGATGCTTGGGAAGTGTTCTTCGGCCCCACGGAGTCTTCAATGTGGGGTTCCTGAGGGTTCAATTTTATCCCCTATGCCGTTTAACATCTACTTGAAACCACCAAATGGAGTCATCTGGAGGTTTGGAGTACCTTGTCAGCAATATGCTGACGACACACAACTCTGCTTTTCCTTTACATCTGCAGCTGTGACAGTGGATATCGCTGTCTTGACTTGGTAATTGACTGAATGACAGCCAACAAACTGAACCTTAATCCAGATGAGACGGAGACACTGCTAGTGGGCAGTTCCCTAGACCAGTTGGCTGGGAGGTTGCCTGCTTTTGATTGGGGTAACATTCCCAGGTACACAGCTTGGGGGTACTCCTGGATCCTCTGCTGTTGCTTGAGGCTCAGGTGGCTTCAGTAGCATGGAGCGCCTTCCATCAGCTTTGGCTGGTGACCTAGCTGCACCCCTATCTGGACAGGGCAAGCCTAACTACTATGGTCTACGCTCCAGTAACCTCTAGATTAGATTACTGCAGTACATTATATGTGGGGCTGCCTCTGAAGATGGTTTGGAAACTTCAGCTGATGCAGAATTCAGTGGCCAGGTTGCTCATCAGGGACAAGATGGGTTGAGCATATTACACCGATCCTGGCCCAACTGCACTGGCTGCCAATTAGTTTCTGGGCTCAGTTCAAAGTGCTCAGGACCACAATGCCTCAAGGATCGCCTCTCCCTATAAGAACTAACCCAGACCCTCCACTTATCATCTGAAGCTCTTCTTTCTGTGCCTCCTCTACGAGTGGTCTGGAGAAAGGACCTTTTCTGCGGTAGCTCCTTGCTTGTGGAATACTCTCCCCAGGGAGGGTCTCCTGGCACCATCATTATATATCTTTAGGCACCAGGCAAAAATGTTTGTTTTTTGCCAGGCCTTTGGCTTTTCATTACCTGTGGCCTCCTTGCCTGGGTGAGATGTTTCAAATAGGATTGTCTTTTTTAGATTTTTATTTGTTTTTCTTTCATGCTGGTTTTAACATTTTCACTTGTTTGCTTATACAGTGGTACCTCTAGTTGCGAACTTAATTCGTTCTGGAGGTCCGTTCTTGACCTGAAACTGTTCTTAACTAGAGGTGTGCTTTCGCTAATGGGGCCTCTTGCTGCTGCTGCGCCGCCGGCACACGATTTCCATTCTCATCCTGGGGCAAAGTTCTCAACTTGAGGTAACTCTTCCAGGTTAGCAGCGTTTGTAACCTGAAGCATTTGTAACCTGAGGCATTTGTAACTCGAGGTACCACTGTATAGTGTAAGCCACTTTGAGTTACCTTGGAAAATGTGATCAGAAAATCTAATAAATAATAAGCTATCACTTTAGCAATGGGCAGCCTGGCTGCCCTATCCTTCTGGCAACGATGATAACCATCTCTATCAGCGGGGAAGAATAGCAGCTTAGTGGCAGAACAAATGCTTTACATGCAGAAATCCCCATGTGCATTTGTTGGTATTTCCTGATAGGGATGGGAAAGTTTCGTGTCTTTTAACCTTGAGTATTTGCTGCTAGAGGGTGTATACAGCAATAGTCTGACTTAGTATAATGGAGTTTCCTGTATTTCTACTGGACTTTTAACCCACATCCTTGGGGCTGATAGGAAGGTGTCCTTGTGAGCCACCAGGCCTACTGAGACAATAACTTTGGACGTGAGTGACGGTGTCCACACAACCTGGCCGGGCAGTACAAGGAACTGCTAAAGACCTTCACTTATGGAATGAGAGGACCATGGATGGAAGAGAGAGGTTCACTAGGCTTTGCTAAATCATCTTTGCTCCATGTCTCATTTTATCTTTCCTCTTGCAAAAAAAATAAATAAATCCTTGAGTAAGCAAGTCAAAGCCTGACACTGGAGTTAGCTAAAAATACCAGCCCACAAATCCTCTCCAAGTCTTGCACTAGAAGAGCTGCCTGGGAAAGTAGGTCAGGATGAATCACCCTCAAGTTCCCTCTGCTTCACCCTGCTTCAACCTCTTTGGGTCTACTTTAAAACTGCTTTCAAATGAAATGCCATTCCACAGTTTTCTCTTTGTCTTAGTTGGCGGTGGCAGGATGAACCCACCATGGAACGGCTCCCTCATCATCATCAGTCAATGGGCTTTGGGAGGCAAATCCATAACGTAGTTTGATTCCTAGGGGTGACAGGTCTCAAAAAGGGTAAAAGAGAGTTCTCCTAACTCAGGGATGGGGGATCTGAGGTCCAGGGTTCAAATGCACCCTTCCAGGGCTCCCTATCTGGCTCTCAGGACTCTCCCAAGGCCATGCCTCCTTCCCAGGCCACACTTCTTAATACTATTCTCCACACACTCCTCAAGGGCAGTGTGGAACAGTGGATAGAGTGCCAGACAATGACCCAGAAGACCAGGGTTCAAATCCACACTCAGCCATGAAGCTCACTGGGAGCTCTTGGACCAGCCACTGTCTCTTAGCATAACCTACCACACAGGGCCCAAGGGGAAGGGGGACAGTGGCGTAGCTAGCTGCTTGGGTTCCTGTGGCGGCGTGCGTGGCCTGCAGCTGGGGGCGGAGCGAGCTGCCCAAGGGGGCGGGCCGAGCCAAGGCAGGGTGTGCTGTGTGGAGCCTCTCTGCAGCCTCAGGAGAGACGCTGCAGGCCCCACGGTGTGACGCCCAGTGCCCCCCACCTGACCTAGCTACGCCTCTACCTTCATGCTCACCTAAGTCTGGATCTCCAAACTCTTCCCCCTCAATTCCCAAAGCCCTTCCCCCATTGTTCCCTACCATAGGAGCTAGCGGCTGGACGTATGCTGGTGGCGGCGAGAGGAATGCAGCCTGCTTATGGCCCTCGTATTTACGGGACCACCTCTCTTGGTCTGCCCCGCAGAGGACCTTAAGGTCCATGAATAACCATAGTTTAGAGGTCCTGGGCTCTAAGGAAGTCAGACTATCCTCCACCAGGGCCAGGGCCTTCTCAGTGATGGCTCCGACCTGGTGGAATGCTCTGTCCCAGGAGACTAGGGCCCTGCAGGATTTAACTTCCTTCCATCGGGCCTGTAAGACAGAGCTATTCCGCCTGGCCTTTAATTTGAATTCAGCCTGATCTTTTATTTCCTTTCCCTTCCCTCCCCCTCCCCTTTTATGAAGATTACCCACTCTGAGACCCCACAGCTAATTCTCCCCTGGCCTCCTTGCTGGCCCAATTCAGCCAGCTAGCCCTGGGGATTATCTGATTGATTTTTGATTCTTGAATTTTATTGTTATTCACGTTTTTATACCGTATTTTATGCTGCTTTGACAATTAAGTGTTTAAAGTGTTTTAAATTTGTTGTTAGCCGCCCTGAGCCCAGTTTTTGAACCGGGAAGGGTGGGGTATAAATTATTATTATTATTATTATTATTATTATTATTATTATTATTATTATTATTATTATTATTGAGAGGGGAAGAAATGGGGCCGGATGGTAAGTTTCTGGCTTATTGCAAAAGCTGCTTTTTAGGGCAACGAACCTCCAAAGGCGGCTTCCACCATGCAGTCATAAAACCCAGAGCAACCCAGACCCAGCAAAAAGTATTACCGTATTTTTTGCTCTAGAAGACTCACTTTTTCCTTCCTAAAAAGTAAGGGGAAATGTGTGTGCATCTTATGGAGCGAATGCAGGCTGCGCAGCTACTCCAGAAGCCAGAACAGCAAGAGGGATTGCTGCTTTCACTGTGCAGCAATCCCTCTTGCTGTTCTGGCTTCTGAGATTCAGAATAATTTTTTCTTGTTTTCCTCCTCCAAAAACTAGGTGCGTCTTGTGGTCTGGTGCGTCTTATAGAGCGAAAAATATGGTAACTCACTCCCACACTGCCCCTGATAATACCAGAAAAGCAGCCCTCATGGAAACCTGTCCCAAGCAGCCTCAGCCCATTTCAGCCCGATCAAGCCTTGGAAACCTTCCAGGCAGTTGAAACCTGGCAGGAAGATCCCCACCACCCCTCCTGGCCTCCAGGGGGCGCCTCGCTCTCTGCCCAGCTGGCCGTGCAGGGACTCTCCCGGTTCTTGCAGAGGGAAGTGGCTTTCCTCCGCGGAGACTTACTGTGCCAAAGCGAGCAGGCGAGGAAGACGGAGAGGCAGATTCCTGGAGGAGAGGGCTGTTGAAGGCTACTAGCCATAAAGGCTGTGCTCTGCCTGCAGTAATGCTTCTGGTTTCTGGAAATCACTCGAGGGGAGAGTGCTCCTGCAGTGGCGTAGGAAGGGGCATGTGGTGGGTGCGGGAGTTATTTTTTGTCACCCCCCTCAGTAATGACACCCGTGGCACCCCCCACCCCCCACAACCTCCTTCCTACGCCACTGAAGGGGGAAGAACCATTTCATTATCATTACCTTTCTGGAGGAAAGGGGGTTACAAATGCAATAAGGTGGGATACAATAAATTAATTTTGCTTAGTCCATTTTTGTTCTTTGTCAATTTAGTTTGGCAAATTTTGTGTCGTTTTGCAACTGTAAGGCCATTTCCTGCCATTTTTTTTAAATAGAAAGTGCACCTGAAAATTTCATTTAAAGAATATGAATTTTCTCCTAAAATATGCAATTTCCCATATTTTATTTATTTAACAAAATTTAAATGCCACTGGATCGTAAAGCGACAAAACGAAAACGCCACCATCGGTTTGCAAAAAATATGTGCCTTGAGAACTGCATTGCAAAATGGGGAGAAGCGTGGAAGGAAACTTGTATTCCAACCTGTGTATGCACGCAAGTAGTGAGCACATTTGGCTGGTTTGCTTAAAATCAAGAAAAAGTCCCTCTTTTTGGATCGGCATATATAATTTCCAGTTCCATCTTTCTCCCTCTTTCTGCCCATTCCACAGTCGTGCTTTCGTCGCTTGCAGAAGTGATATTGGCTGCTCCGTCTCCCTCAAGACTCCTACTCCCAGGACGTTTATCCCCTTTGCCCTATGGGTGGGCCGGTACTGGAGTGACTTTACTTCCCCCTACAGCATTTGGAAGCCTCATAAGCTCTTTCTCCTTCATTTAACACTGAGAAACATAATCCCAAACCATGCAGAACAAAACAGTCTTTCCCTCCCTCCTGCCCTCCCTCCCTTCTCATAGCTGCCTCCAGAATTTCAACGTCTAACTTGCCCTGTTTTCCCTTTTGCTATTGAAACAGAAAAACAACTGAACAAACCTCTCCCTCCCGCCCTCCGATTCCACTCGCCACATCACGGTTTCTCCTTTCCCACCAGCAGTTCAGTAAGCCATGTTTTGTGTATCTGGCCCCCCTCTCTTTTGCTTTTTCCTTTTCTGCTATTGATCCACACAAAGCTCCGGGTTTTTAATCATCAGAAAAGCCTGAACGGAAAATGCGAGAGGAATATGAACAGGTGCAGGAGGGAGAACTGCGTTCTTGGCGAAAGGTGTGTGCATGTTTGCGCATTTCGGGGAAGGAAAAGAGGAGACGGTGGGTGGGTGGATCTGACTAACAGAAAAGGGTGCAAGAGAAAAGAAGCTGGGATGGCAGAGACAAAAAGGTGGAGAGGAATTTATTCCCGTGGCTAGTGTGCAAATGGGGAAAAGAGTACTTTGTCAGCCATTAAGAGCTGCAAGGGTGTGTGTGTATGTGTGTGTGTATGTGTTGCATCATTACAAGGGTGAGCAACCTCAGTCCCATGGGCTGAATGGGACCCTCGAAACTGCTGGATCCATTTCTTGGGAGTCCTCCTTAGGCCACAACTATTTCCGAGGACACAGCCTTCACTGGCCTTCCTCTGCTGCTGCCTGAAGTGTGCGCCAGTGTGCTCTTCCATGGTGATAATACCTCTTGCTTGCCTGGATATTGGCATGTGGCCCTCAGAAGGTTCTCCAAGAGGGAATGTGGCCCTCAAACAGAAAAAGGTTCCCAACCTCTCTATTATCATATACAAAATACATATACATATTCATATACACATCTCCCTTTAGCCACAGTAGGAATTTGAACATGTACTTCCTTGGCTTAAGCCCAACGCACTACCGGCCTGCTACACTCTGAATGTTCAAACTCTTTATCAGAAGGGAACTGTTTTCATCTTGCATTTATTTGTTAAGGAAGGAACCACTGGCAGAAGCAAATGAAGTTGTTTTCTACCAAGACCATTTGCTGACGGACAGCAGTTCTTTGGCGTCTCAGATACAGGAGTCCCACTTAACATGAGATCATTTAAAGAAGAAGCGCCAAGTATTGAACCAAAGGTCTTCTGCACGCAAAAAATGAATTATGTCTAGGGATGGAGGAGGAACGCGATTCAGTATGCATTTAAAGTAAAAGCTATCCAATTTGTACTTTCTGAAATGATATCTTTGAAATTTGTGCTTACCTGAATTTTGCAATGCAGTTCTTCAAGCAGCTGGTGTGCATATAATATGTGTGCATGTAAAAAATGTGAATGGTGAAAATAAGATACAAAAATGCATTATGTGTGTGTGTGTGGGGGGGTTGCTTCCAGAAATGTGTACATTAGCCAAAACTGCATATTTAAATCTGTTTCTTAGGATAAATTTGCACTAAAATGCTAATGGATTTTTATGAGAATATTTTTGAGAAACAAATAAAACTCAGATTACTGCGAAATGTGTAGAACTGCGTTTTAGATTGACAACATGAGAAACCGGGAGAACTGAAATGGACAGATCCTTCCCTCTCTACTTATTGTCTCTGCCCTCAACATTTGTTGGGGAGCCCAGTTTCAGACACTCCAACTAGCGATGGATGGATCGCCCTCCTTTCAGACGAAAAAGAATAAAGTCAAGGGACTAAATAAACAGCATGTATTTCAATAACATAACATAGATATGAAAAGCTTTAAAAACTTTACGATCAATAAGTCCATTGCCTGTGGCCAACAGACTATATGATTATAACCAAAGAAATCTTATTTGGCTTTGAGACACTGAAATGCAGACACCAGGTGGTGTTGAATGCTAGTTCAACTTAGAGAAGACCCATTCAAGTTAATGGGCATAACTAACTAAGGTTCATTTGATTTAATTGGGTCTCCTCTGAGTAGAGCAGCCCACTGTGTGTAAATATCATATTGCAATGGGCGGAAATGACCTTGATGTGTTTTAAGTTGCTAATAGACATAGCCCTAGAGTACTCTTCAGGGGCATATAATTGGAAAAGAACATCTCCTTGTGTATTGTCTGACACACACAAATTTATCTCATGCATCATTTCCTTTTAAAAACCCTAGAAACCCCAGTAATCTGAGGTGCCCCTTTAAAATCTTTCATATCTATTTTCTAGAACTGCATGAGATTTATTTAGTACATTGGCATTACTTATTCTTTTGCATCTGTTGATTGGACAGGGAATATATTCTCTATGCTTGGTTTTTGACTCAGCCCATATCAGTTTTGCAGAGGTCCCTTCATAAATCTATTCCGTCCCATTGCAGCACTAATCTGTGGATTTTGAATGCCGAGCTCATCCCAAAATACATATTTAAATACGTATGTTATCTCAAGGCATGCATTTTGAATGCACACAGTATGTTCTTCGAGCCCATAACTGTATCACAAAATTCAGAGGAGTGTCAAATCTGGCAAATAATTACGTTCCAATCTGCACATTAGTCCAGGAAGGCTGGAGCAAGACAGCACCCACTGGAATCAGCAGAAATATAATTCCTCCAGCATCCCTTGCTCAAACTGCCCCCTATAGAACACTAGAAGGTTCACCCTACTTTCTGATTTGTGTCCATGGGAAGTACTGTTTCCATGCCAAAAACGGGTCACTCTCTTATTAAAATTCTATTAGCATTGCCTTTCCTCAGGGTTCAGGTGCCTTTTCAGAATCCCTAGAACACACATGTGCCAGTGAGCGGTGCGCATGAACACTAAGGCACCAACCGGCACATGCCTGGCTACCTCACACACTGTTAATTTTTTTTAACCCATTAACATTGCACTTTTCATGCATTAACATTCACACAGATGTTTTAAAAAATGGACCTCCCTAATTAAAACACACACTAGAACCATCCCAGTAAAACATTAAGATATATACATCCATAATTAAAATATGCAATAAAACAAACCCATTAATGCAACACAGTAATTAAAACAGGAGGCTTAGATTGAGAGATCAAGGGTCTGCCTGTGTAAACAGGTACCGTATTTTTCACTCTATAAGACTCACTTTTTCCCTCCTAAAAAGTAAGGGGAAATGTGTGTGCATCTTATGGAGCGAATGCAGGCTGCGCAGCTATCACAGAATCCAGAACAGCAAGAGGGATTGCTGCTTTCACTGTGCAGTGATCCATCTTGTTGCTCTGGCTTCTGAGATTCAGAGTATTTTTTTTCTTGTTTTCCTCCTCCAAAACTAGGTGCGTCTTGTGGTCTGGTGCGTCTTATAGAGTGAAAAATACGGTATGTCTTCAATAGTTGGTAGAATGCAGGAGATTCTGGGGGGCATTTTCAAGGTCCCATGCTCAGTTTATATAGACCAATGTCACAGACTGAGCAGGCTTAGTGCCTCACACGAACAGCACATGCTTCCTAGAGTGAGCACTGGAAATCTTAGCCCTGGCCCTACCATTTGGCAGAAGGACAGCTAATTTTGGGTGTCCAGAAAGGGATACAGGTTGAGTTTCAAAATATATTCTTATTGCATTGTCCTCCATCAGTAGCAGGGGAAACACAAACCTTACTGGGAGTTTGTGTGCATGTAAGGGAGTTGTGTGCATCAGCAGCACTGACTAAACACCAGAAAAAAAACTTTCTGACAGTAAGAGCTGTGGAATGGTCTCTTTTGGGAGGTTTTTATGCAGTGGCTGGATGGCCATCTGTCATGGATGCTTTAGCTGAGGTTCCTGCATTGCACGGGGTTGGTCTAAATGGCCTTTGGGGTTCCTCTCAACTCTACAATTCTATGATTCCCCTCCTCCTCGTCTCCCTCCTCCTTCAATATGGTACACTCTAAGATGTCATGCCCCAAATCTGCTCTGTAGATGGAGGCAGGTTTGGCAGAAGGCCACTTGTGAGCTTTATGGTTTGCCTCCGTTTGGATAAAGCGTGTTTCTCAGCTGGGTCACAGCACCGGTCTCCAGGCTCCTGTTGCAGTATGACAACCCACTGAACCATGCAGCCTCTGTCAAAGGCCACTGGTTGGTATTTTCTGTCAGCAAAAAAGAGAAATGAAGCGGAGGTGGGGTTGGGGGAAGAGGCCGAGCCACAAATCCAGCAGCCTCCAAATACACCCCCAGCGTCTTCAGAGAGCTTATCCCAAGGGCACGGGCTCATCTTAAAAGGACGGCATTCTTCATCCCATCAAACCGATGAGGCCCAGAGACAATGTTTAACTCAGCAAAGGGCAAAATGGATTCTTTTGTATTATGCTTAAATCCAGAACTTCTTATCATCCAAGATATTTTTTATACAAATCCCATCATTTAATTATTTTTCTTATTAATTTTTGTTAAAAAATAAATATAAAAAACCCTCATTCATTTCAAACCTGGTGGATTGATGCCCACAGCACAATGTCGGGTATTACTTTTCTTACTGCTGCTGGCTTCCAATTGTGAAAATTAATATTTAAATTGATTTAAGGCTCCCTCCTCCTTTAATCTATTTTCTTCTGCCTTCTAATTTCACTGCTTTCATTTCGGTTTGTGTTCTGTACATTATTTTCTCTCTTTCTCTCTCCCTCCCCCCCTCTTTTTTGTATTATTGTTGTTAATAAGGACATCACATTCCTGGCAGTCATTTGCTCAGCTTGAATGGATTCACTTCAAGTTTTGCCGGGGGTGGGGGTGGGCGGGTGGCGGACTGTTCTTTTTAATGATAAATGGAATAAACAGACCAAACTGAGGGAACAACCCAAACCCATGATCAGTGGATGAGGGATGAGGGGAGTTGGGAAAAGGTGGATCTCAGATGGAACCAACTGCAGTCCCCCATCACAGCTCAGCCAAGGGCAGAGTAAGTTCCCAAAAGGGGCATTCTGTGGCCAGGGGTGCCAACTTGAGTAAAACATTGGGGACGGGCAGGTAAGCTCTGACCCACATACCGTATTTTTCACTCTATAAGACGCACCAGACCACAAGACGCACCTAGTTTTTGGTGGAGGAAAACAAGAAAAAGAATATTCTGAATTTCAGAAGCCAGAACAGCAAGAGGGATCGCTGCGGAGTGAAAGCAGCAATCCCTCTTGCTGTTCTGGCTTCTGGGATAGCTGTGCAGCCTGCATTCGCTCCATAAGACGCACATACGTTTCCCCTTACTTTTTAGGAGGGAAAAAGTGAGTCTTCTAGAGCAAAAAATACGGTAATTGATCGCATGACACAGCACACACACTGTATTTGAATGGCAATTCCTATCAACTTTGGGGGCCTTTGGCCCCCTCAAATATTTCATCAGGGGCCCGAAGGAACCTTGGTCCCAGTGCCAGATTTATATATAAGTTAAAGAAGCTGTAGCTTAGGGCTCCGCTCTCTTGGGGCCCCCAAAAAAATCTAAAGGAAAAAACCAACTGGATGTACATTTACAAAATATAAGATAAAAAACAAATAAAATAAAACCTACATACAGCAACAGTGTTTTGTGTTGTGTAGGCTCCTATGATGTAAGTCATGGGCCCCACCTGCTCCCTAAAATATCACTGGTTTGCTCATTTCTATATATAGGGTGCCTACATTCTGCATGGACTGGTTGCACGGCAACATGTGCAAATGGCTTTGGATGCCTATTAGGTCCATAAATTACCATATAGCATATATTCAACACAAAGAACAGAGAAAATTTGTTGTTGACAGAGGATAGCTGGACATATAAAGGGCCCCATCAAACCTAAATCCGGCCCTGCTTGGTCCCTAGGAGTTGTGGTGGTGCAAGGACAAAACTCAATTTTAAAGGCTGGTTTTCCCTCTGCAAGGCTTAGACCAGGCAGCAGCGACCCAGTTCCTGAAAGGAGTGAAAGGAAAGGGACTCAAAATGTAGAACATCCTTTTCTGGAAGAAGCGTAGGTAACTTGCTTGGAAAGTGAGGGTCCCTCCCGATGACCTATTTGTTTGAAGAAAGTTTTCATGGAGGTTAGAGTATACCCTAATGTTTAATTCAACATTTGTTCTGATTTGCTTGTGGGGCAGTTATATGACAATGGCCGTTCATCCTGAACTCATCCTGGTTTGCTTGCTGAGTGTTTATACACCGTGTCCCGAGTCATTTGTTCACACCAAACTTTTAATGCATTTCCCTATCATTTTCCAAATCTCACAAAGCCTGGCAATTATTATTTTTTAAGTGATTTTGCTGCACAAGGGTGATGGAGCACTTTGACCCTCTTAAAACGCACAAACCCGAATTCAGGTGCGTATCCCTTCCACAAAAAACTGATAGTCTGGTGGGGGAGAGAAAAAGAGAGGAAATGAAACAGAAATAATTTTTCCTGGTTGATTAGGACTCAACTTAGTAGAGCATTCCATGGCAAAATGGAAAATCTCGAACCAATACTCACATTGGTGGCAGGCTTTAACCTCTTGGTAAAATTTGGGGCTCACTTCTTAATTCATATGATTGTAGGACCAATGGCTGTGACCCACCTTAAAATGAATGGCAACTCAGTAGGGAATCTTGACCCAACCATTGAAGACCAATGCTACTGACATATGTTGCTCATGTAGTCATGATGGTATTGATTGATTGCATTTATAACCTGCCTTTTTCTCTTAAGGAGCTCAAGGTGGGTTGCAGGGTTCCCCTCCTCATTTAATCCGCACAACAACCCTGTGAAGTAGGCTAGGCTGAGAGATTGTAACTAGCCCAAGGTCACCCAGTGGGCTTCATGGCCAAGTGGGGATGCTAACCCTGCTCTCCCAGGTCATAGACCAACACTCTAACCACTACACCACACTATCAGAAGACTGATAATGACCACACTATGAACACAGGGCACACTGCTGGACAATCAAAGGTAATTTATAGAAAGAGTTGGCAATGATTCCATAGTCCATGTAGCTGGTGGAAATTTCAGGTGTCTTCTTGGCCAGCTGAGAACCTCCTGGAGGTGTTTCTTGGGTCTCCTGGTGTCAAAAAGAAGGTACAAATGGGTCTCTTAACAACCTAGACATAATTTAGTAATTTGACTATATCCAGTCTAGATCTAATGGGCTTAAGTCATGGCAGAGATTTTGGTTGAACATCAAGAGGAACTTCTTGATGGTAACAGCAGTTGAACACCATGACCTAGAGGGACGGTTGGTGGTTGGAGGTCTTCAAGCAGAAGCTGGACCACCATCCGTTGGGGATGCTGTGCCTCTGGATTTCTTGCACTGAGGCCTCATTCAGCTCCATGAATGACTGCACCTAGCCCAAACCTGCATGCAGTGCATTTACTCAAAAATATTTCCATTTAAGGGAAGACCACTGAGATGATCCCTGCAGCTGAGTAGATGCCATAGTGGGCATTCTTCTAGGATGGCTGTGATTCCTCCTATGAAAGGGTTTTTTTTTAAATTCACCGACATTAATTGGAGTACATGGTCCATGTTTCTCTATAGGGTCAAAGTGCCCTTTGCAGAAAGGCTCCATAGACAAATAATAGACTCAGAGAAAGAAGGCAGAAAAGAGGAATTAGTCAACTGCTGGACTCCCTCTGCCCCGCCACAAACACCTAATTGAAGTCAAATGACCACCAGTAAGCACAGGTCTGGATTGCTTAAATTGTACAAATAAAGCACCCTGTGGAATGAACAGACACATATGACAGAGCCAAGCAGCCAAGGCAGCCCTAGTTATTTATTTCAAGCGTCCAACTAATCCAGCTGGGGTATCCAGAGCTGCTCGTAAGCAAGGCAACCTTAATTACCACCACACATCTTTTGGACAAGACAGAAAGCCAAACCGCGGACCACTTGTCAGAGTTAAAGATCCTGCTTCATCTAACTTTAACATTCTTTGTTTGCTTGTCCTCAACTCATCTTTGCCTTACTGTAATTGTATTTTTCTCTGATGCCTTATATTGGGGGTTGCCATGTGTGAAAGTGCCCACGAATGAGAAGATACAAATGATGGAAGCTATTTAGGCCTAGGATCAGGGGCAGCAAACTAGTGCCCCCACCATTATGGTTGCTGTTGTTATTATGGCTTCCACACAGGTGTCTGAATCTGACATATAAAAGGCAATACCTTGGCCCTACAAGTGGCCACTCTTCTTCCTCTGTCCATCACAGCACTTCTGGAGGCTACGTCTGTGGTGCTGGCAGTGGCAGAGGTCACACCAGCTGTGCCAGCTTCTCCTGCAGCATCTTCTCCCAAGGCTGTGCCAGTCAACGTGGCTTTTTCCAGGGCCAAGCCAGTTGGTGCTGCTTCCCCCATGGCTGTGCCAGCTGGCGTGCCTTTGGCTGAGGTCTTCACTTACACCCAGGTTGGATTGGGTTGCCCAGAGTTGGGTGGCCCAGGGGGTGGGGCACTAGGCAGGAAGGAGAGTCAGGCTTCAGGTGGGAAGGCTGAGACCTACCTGACTTGCAGATACACTCCACTTCTCCGTGGGGAGGAGTTGCGGTGGACCGCATGGCCACCCACTCTTCTCTGGGGGCGGGGGACGTAGTCCCGCGTTACCCAGGGGATCCTGGCCACATGGGGCATGGCCAGGACCATTTGAGCAGGGGCGCAAGCTGGAGGGCTTCCTCTTTGGCTTACTTCCTCAATCACTCTCCCTCCCTCCCTACTTTGCAGGTTTTAGTCATTGGCCTTGCTATGGACCTTGGTTGGTCACCATTGAGGGGCCTGGTAGGAATTTTTCCACTTGGCAAATTGGCATGGGCCATTTGGTTTTGGCCTACTTCGTAGCAATTGTCACAACTTTGTTAGGGTTGTGGTTAGGCATTGTTTGACCTTATGATGGGGGAGGGAAAGTGTGGCCATCACCTGCCCCTCCAAGCTTAAGGGTATTCCATTAAAGGAATCCGGGGGTGTGGATCTTGTCCGAAGCCCGGGTCGGGGGCTAGGGCCATGACACAACCCTGATGGGATCACCTGGGGGAGCTCAAGTTGGTCTGCATCGACGGGGCTCCCCTTCCTGGTGGTTTACACTTACCGGACTCCCTGCACAGTGGGCAGGAGTCAGATATAGTAGGGCCCATTCAATGCCTAAGCCAATACCACTCACATTCTGTAATCGAATAAAGTTGTGGCCAAAATTTGCCCAATGACCTTAACCTAATATCGGTGTGCTTGTGTGTGTTATTTCTCAACGAGGGGGTGGCTGCAGGGTCTCAACACGCAACTGTGTCTTCCTGGGAGAAGATAGGAGACCTGACTCTCCTTCTTGCCTCATGGCTGATGTCTCCATGCAACAGCTGATGAGTGGAGGTATCAGTCTATGTTCTGCTGCTTGAAAAAGAGCACACTTCTGAATTGACCTCCTCTGTTATGGATCCCTTAGTTTCTGTCTTTAGAATGCTACCAGAGGACTATGAGATTTGGCTAAATAGGGAGAGGGGAGAGTCATGGGCCAGGCTTTGGGCCCCCAGTGTTCCCTGACTTTTTCGAGCACTGTAACCTACCGTATTTTTCGCTCCATAAGATGCACCTGACCATAAGATGCACCTAGTTTTTAGAGGAGGAAAACAAGAAAAAAAATATTCTGAACGAAACAGTGGATGTATGATTTTTGTGGTTCATGCTGTGGCCACAGACATGTGATTTGACGGTGAGCTTGGGGTGACCCAATGCAAACATTCTGAGGATCCATGTGGATCCGTGCTTTGTAGCCACGTTTTTGCGCCATTGCGGCCCCCTCCCAGGCAGCCTCCTTTATCTCTAACACCCAAATGATCGGCGGATTGTTTCAACACCCACTTCCCTCTTTTTTTTTTTTAAAAAAAGCATGATCTGCTTTTTGCCCCTGGGCAATTCGGCTCGAGGGACCATGCATTCACTCCATAAGACACACAGACATCCCCCCCTTACTTTTTAGGAAGAAAAAAGTGTGTCTTATGGAGCGAAAAATACGGTACTTCATAGGGTAATTCTGTAGATAGGATGTTTGTGGGGGAAGCACCAAATAGGCTGCCCTGATCTTCTTGGAGGCAGAGTGGGATTGACTGAATAAACACAAAAGCCAGATAATAATAATAAAAAATCACATGTTTTCTGAGCCTTTAAGCGGATATTGCTTTTTTAATTTTTAAGAAAGTTGTTTATATAAGAAGCTAAAAACCCTCTCTCTCCTCTAATTTTAAAGAAAAGCCGAGCGAGTCTCAGAGTTTTGCAAGATGCAACAGATTACGTGATGGAAGCCAGATTCAATTATTTGCAGGGTGATCACACAGCCATGTAGATTTTGAGCCTAACTTCATAAAACCGCCTTCCTTGTGTCGCTGGGAGATCGATACGGTGATGGAGGAAGAAACACGGCACAATTGTGATGTGGCTGTGGCCGGGCTGTGCTGCTGAACAAACAGTAATTAAATGGGAAAAGGGCAGCAGAGGGAACTCAGCGAGGCTTAATTTCCCACCAGCCGGGAGAATCGGAAGGTGTCCTCAAGTCGGCGGTTGCAGCTCTCTCTCTCCAGACAGCTTCAGGGGCTCCTTTGTGCATTCTGTCCCTCAGCCCCTGAATGATTTTTGCCAATGCTGTGAGTTAATAAATAAGTGCTTTATAGTCCGTTCCAAAGGCCTCTTTAATGGATCTGTTTAAGGGCAGCCTGCGGCTCCTTCTGTAGCAGAAGCCAGGGTGCTGAGCCACAGCAGCTGATGCTGTAAGTCAGCCAGGCAGAAAGGCAACAGGGATGGTAGGAATGGAGGACTAGGACTGGGGAAATCTGGGATCATATCCCAGCCAATCAGCTTGACCCACCTCACAGGGTTGTTGTGAGCATAGATCACGTAGGTGAGAATAGTGTAGGCCACCTTAGTGCGAAAGCAGGATATCCCCAAAAGCAAGCAGTATCTTAAGAAAAGGGGGTTTCTTTAAGACTGCAGCAGGGTTGAATTCTTCACACCATGACTCCTCTGTTTCTGTTAATTATCCCTACCCAGCTCCAACACAATTTACATTTAAAAACACCAGCTCCACTCTGCAAAGATCTTGTGTGGTTAGGGCCTATGAATGTTGGGCAGTATCAAAGGAAAGGAGGGGACTGGACTCTCTCTGTTCTTACAGAAAGGCTGTTTCACATATGATGCTTTTCCTACACAGAGGTCATGTACACGCAGGGAATAGTTCCAACCCTTGTGCTCAGATGATGAGATATTTATATACATTTCATTGTGTGGATGTATGCTGGGGAAATTCACAACTGTAGAGTTAGTGTGGTGTAGTGGTTAGAGTGCCAGGCCAGGACTTGGGAGACCAGGGTTTGAATCCCCATAAAGCTCACCAGAAGAGCTTGGGACAGACACCACTTTTTGGCCACACCTACCTCACAAGATTGTTGTGGGGATTAAACAAGGAGTAAGGGGTTGGGGTTAGGGCTGGGGTTGGGATTGGGGTCTGGGTGGGTTAGGTTTGGTTAGGGTTAGGTTTATGGTTAGAGTTGTTTAGGGTTAGGGTTGGGGTTGGGGTTGGGGTTAGGCTTAGGGTTGGTTAGGTTTAGGTTTAGGGTTAGGGTTAGGGTTAGGGTTGGTTAGGTTTAAGATCGGTTAGGGTTAGGGTTGTTTATGGTTAGGGTTAGGGTTCCCGTTGGGGTTAGGGTTAGGCTTAGGGTTGGTTAGGTTTAGGTTTAGGTTTAGGGTTAGGGTTAGGGTTGGTTAGGTTTAAGATCGGTTAGGGTTAGGGTTAGGGTTGTTTATGGTTATGGTTAGAGTTCCCGTTGGGGTTAGGGTTAGGCTTAGGGTTGGTTAGGGTTAGGTTTATTGTAAGGGTTAGGGTTGGTTAGAATTAGGGTTGGTTAGGGTTAGGGTTGGTTAGGGTTAGGGTTGAGTTCCCAGGTTGAGTCTGGCATTGTAACCCACATGCCTCACATGTATTTTTCGGGACACCATTTCCCCTAGAAAAAACATTTTTAGAAGCCATTTTCTAGTAGCGGAATCCATTTTGTGCCTGTTATTTTCACAAATATGCACATTGCTGCATGGATTCTTTGGCTGGCAGAGTGCATCACACAATTTGGAGAAGTGCGAGTTTCTGTGGAGAGTTGTGTTTTGGTTTGCATGTTGGTCCAGGAAGTGAGCAAGGCTTTTACCTTCTGTATGAAAATACCCACAGCTCAGCCTCAAGGATCAGCCTCTCCCTCTGATTCACCTTGGAACAAGGAAGGAACACAGAACAAACAGATGTTGGAAAGGGAGTCTCCGAGCCTTGATTTATGCCTGACTTCTTCCCAGAGGGCAGGGGATGAACGAGTGTGCAAGGATAATAGTTCCTCTGGCATCCTTTCCCCACATTTCTATTAAGAACAAATTTACAGCAGCGCGAGGTTTATCCCATGCTCTGCAATAAATCCAGGAAACAGAGGCAGTACAAACAATATTAACCTGAGTGATCAAGGCAAGGGAAGCTCCCACAAGGTATATAAGAGTATATAACCCAAGGGAGGAATGTTGCCTCCTCTCAAATGTATGGAAAACGACTTCTGTTGTCCAGATATGTGTGGCTGTCTTCAGTAGCAGGAGGAATCATGCATGTGTGAGAGTGTTGCATGTGCTCATTCCTGGACATTTCACAGATGAAGGTAGACACGCACTTGTGGTACCCTTCAAGGACATGGTTGGAATATCCCTCAGACCAGGGATTGCTGCCTGAGGCTTCCATCATTACCTGCAGCAGGGGTGGTTAATCTGTGTATTTAAAAAGAAGCAGGCTTTACCAGCTCGGTCTATATGATAATAATAATAATAATAATAATAATAATAATAATAATAATAATAATAATAATTTATTATTTATACCCCACCCATCTGGCTGGGCCTCCCCAGCCACTCTGGGCGGCTTCCATAGAAACCAAAAATACAATAAAATATCACACGTTAAAAACTTCCCTGAACAGGGCTGCCTTAAGATGTCTTCTGAATGTCAGGTAGTTGTTTATCGCTTTGACATCTGCTGGAAGGGTGTTCCACAGGGCGGGCGCCACTACTGAGAAGGCCCTCTGCCTGGTTCCCTGTAGCTTTGCTTCTCGCAATGAGGGAACCGCCAGAAGGCCCTCGGCACTGGACCTCAGCGTCCGGGCAGAATGATGGGGGTGGAGACGCTCCTTCAGGTATACTGGACCGAGGCCGTTTAGGGCTTTAAAGGTCAGCACCAACACTTTGATATATTTACATGCACACACAGTCAAAGAGCAGCAGCACATGCCACAATGCCAGTTTTAGGATCTGCAGACAGTAATCGAATAGGACTTCCTCTGTGCTAATCTCTCACGAACAACAGCAAAACTGAAGAAGTAGTGAAGAAGTGTATCTGAAGAAGTGTGCATGCACATAAAAGCTTATACCCAGAACAGACTTAGTTGGTCTCTAAGGTGCTACTGGACAATCTTTTTATTTTTTTATTCCCTTCAACTGTGTCAGACCAACACAGCTATCTACCTGAATCTAACAGCAAAACTTGAAAGAACCGTCACTGCCTAATTCACTCGCCAGAGGAGCGAGAGCTCATTGGCCACCCTAGTGCTCCGGCAGATGATGTAATTGCTACTGCTCTGAAAAATAGCCTTAGAGCTGCCCTCCCTTTCCATAGCCCTGCTTGCTGCATAGCACCCAGAAGAATCACCATCAATGCTGCAGAATAAGATCAGTGATGAGCTCTAACGTGTGCTTGGTAAGATCCGGGGGTGGGGGGGGAGAGAAGGAGGGGGGAGGACATTTTGGCTATTCAACTTTCAGCGGCACCCTGTGTGAGGCCAAAATTCAGCCCCCCTCACTCTCACCTGTTCTGCTCAATTCACTACATCATAGTTGCAACGTCCCCTAGGCTCAGCACCCAGTGTGGTGGAATCAGTTGCGTAGCCCTTAATCCACCTGTGGTTGGATTCAGTAGGAGTCCTTCTCCATTTTTAGCCAAGGCATCATCCCTCTTTGCTTCATTGCCCTGAGCTGAGATGTTTGCCAGGGAGCTGCCCAAGTTATTCTGAGAGACAGAGAGCCCCTGGGTGTGACCGATCATACCAATCATCTAAGTCATCTCTATATTCCACAGAGTGTTTAGGACTTCAACCAGAGCGCCAGCCTGACTAGCAAGACCAGGGGTGCCAACTTGAATAAAATATGGGTAGGGGGCATGTAAGCCCTGCCCTTCATAATAAATCACATAATAAAGCACAGACACCATTTGAATGGCAATATCCATCAACTTGGAAAGCGAGGCCCCCTCAAATATTTTATTGGGGGGCAATGACCCCTTGGCCCCTGGGAGTTGGCTCAATCCTCCAGTGTCCTCCAGAATCCATTGGAATCCATTAGCTTACAGCAGGGGTGTTCCTGGGGGGGGGGCGATCCACCCCGGGTGCCATTCCAAAGAGGGAGGGTGACAAGATGCCGACCCCCGATCGGCGGCACCCTCCCCAGGCCGAGCACCGCCATGGGTACCAGAGCAGTTCGCTTCGCCTCTGGCTTCCGGAGCTTAATATGTTCCTTAATCTTGCAGAGAGGAAAGGCAACTGCAAATTGAAACCTCAGGAGGGAAATGGTTCAACTGTAACAAAGTGATAAATGGTAAACCCTCCCACTTTTGGATCACCACACTTCTACCTGCTCACAGCAGTGGTTGGTTTCCATTGATACGAGAGGCCAACTGTGGGTGGAGCCAGAGCCAATGGCAGGTGGAGCCAACAATTTATAGATTTGTCCCCATTGTCCTCCCTGCTACAGGGGCAACATTGAGACTGAGGAGGATAAATAAAGGATAATATTAGAAATATAATAGACATAATGGAATATCTACAAGTAAGAAGAGATAAACAAGCAGCCCTGATTTCAATCGATGCGGAGAAGGCTTTCGATAAAGTCTCATGGGAATTTATGAAAAAACTATTAAAAGAATTGTGTCTAGGCGAAAAATTCCAAAAAGGTATAAATGCAATATATAACCAACAGAAAGCAAAAATTATTATTAATGGAGAATTTGGAGAAGAAATCAATATCTTTAAAGGTACAAGACAAGGATGCCCCCTATCCCCAATGTTATTTATAATAGTATTAGAGGTTCTATTAAAGAAAATAAGGCAGGACAGCCAAATAAGAGGAATAGTAGTTGGTGAAAAAAGATACAAGTTAAGAGCCTTTGCAGATGATGTTATGATCACAACAGAAAATCCCCTACAATGCACACCTAGAATATTGGAATATATAAATGAATATGGCAGATTAGCAGGATTCAAATTAAACTATGGGAAAACCAAAATACTAGTGAAAAATATGGAAGAAAAA
Organism: Podarcis bocagei; assembly: GCF_964188305.1. Classification (NCBI taxonomy): domain Eukaryota; kingdom Metazoa; phylum Chordata; class Lepidosauria; order Squamata; family Lacertidae; genus Podarcis; species Podarcis bocagei. The sequence continues at coordinate 8,986,246 of NC_138139.1, forward strand.
GATAAAGTGAAATTACAAGAAATTACAGGATTGGAAATTAAAAAGAAAATAAGGTATCTTGGAATAAATTTAACATCAAACACTATAGATTTAAGTAAAGAGAATTATGGGAAAACATGGAATGAAATAAAAAATGATTTGCAAGTATGGGGGAAATTAAATCTTTCCTTACTAGGGAAAATATCGGTAATAAAGATGAACATATTACCAAGGATGATGTTTTTATTTCAAAGTATCCCAATACTAGGAGGAGATAAATGTTTTAATAATTGGAAAAGAGATTTGGCTAAATTCGTATGGTCAGGGAAAAACCCAAGAATAAAACACAAAATAATGATAGATAAGAAGGAGAGAGGAGGATTTGGCCTCCCTGACATGGAGTTATATCATGATGCGGTGGGTTTGACCTAGCTAAAAGAATGGATCAAATTAGATGACTTGGATGTATTGGATTTAGAGGGAGTAGAGACGAGATTTGGATGGCATGCCTATCTAATAGATGAAAAAGTCAAAGTGCATAAAGGCTTCCTAGGGCATATAGTCAGAAAGTCTATATATAAAATATGGGAGAAAAATAAAAGACTCCTAGAACCGAAAACTCCTTGGTGGGCATCGCCAGCAGAAATTGTCGCAGTGAAAAAATTAAATATGAAAGAAAACTGGGCTACCTATAAAATGGTATTAAAGGAAGAAAACGGAGAATTGGAATTAAAGGACTATACAGAAATTAAAGCTCATATTAGTGATTGGTTTCAATATATTCAAATTAAGTACAGATTAGCGAAAGACAAAAAGTTAGGATTTGAAAAAGAAATATCAAAATTCGATAAATACTTAATACAAGAAAAATCAAAAAATATATCTAAATTGTATAATTTGATCTTAGAGTGGGAAACAAAGGATGAATTGGTTAAAGCATCAATGATCAAATGGGCGCAAGATATTGGGAAAAATATTATGTTTGAACAATGGGGGAAATTGTGAAAAATATGAAATTCACTATGTGTTATACATTGAAAGAAAACTATCTCAAAATGCAACACAGATGGTATTTAACACCTGAAAGAATAGCAAAAATGAATAAAAATTGTAGCGATGTCTGCTGGCGATGCAACACTGGAAAAGGTACTATGATACATATATGGTGGAATTGTTTAAACATCAAACAATTTTGGGAAACAGTATATAACGAAATGAAAAAAATGTTCAGATATTCATTTAGGAAAACACCAGAAGGTTTTTTATTGGGAATAGTACCAGGAAGCCTAAAGGAAGAAGACAAGACATTATATTTATATGCAACAGTAGCCGCAAGGCTATTGATTGCGAAAAATTGGAAAAGTGGCACTGTACCAACAAAGATAGAGTGGCTTGCCAAATTATTGGAGTACTACAATATATCCAAAACAATGGGAGAAATTGGAAGGATCTCAAAAGAGAAGGCAGACAGGGACTGGAAGGTGTTTAAAAGATACTTGCAAAACCATATTAAAAAATCAGAACTCCTATTAGAATAAACAAGTTCCGTTTAAAATACTGAAATACTAAATAAGATGGATAACAATGTGTAATAGAAAAAGAAGCATGAAATTAGGTTAAAGGTGTGTGAAAGAAAGTAATAGAAGTGGAAAGAAATTGCAATTGAGTAGATTGGAAGTCTAACACAAAGGGTGAGGGGTGGTGGATGGTGATGGGAATTATCTGTGGGATTGAGTGTAGGTATGTTGTAGATATGTTGTATGTATGTAGGTATGTTGTATGAAATGTATGTTTGTATGTGTATTAATGTTGAATTATTTTAACAATAAAAATGTATTAAAAAAAAAGAGAGAGAGACTGAGGAGGATGAAGGTGGCAGGCTGGGCCACCCCCTGAACTGGATGGAAGTAAGAAGGCAGGCAGGTGGGGGTTTGCTGATGGTAGACTGAGGTTGGTGGGGCAGTGCCTCATATGCCCTAATGTGGGTGGCTCTGTGGTCTAAACCACTGAGCCTCTTGGGTTTACTGATCAGATAGTTGGCAGTTCAAATCCCCGCGACGGGGTGAGCTCCTGTTGCTCTGTCCCAGCTTCTGCCAACCTAGAAAATCAGAAGGCACACCAGTGCAAGTAGATAAATAGGTACCACTGCGGCAGGAAGGTAGATGGCGTTTCTGTGTGCTCTGGCTTCCATCACGGTGTTCTCTTGCTCTAGAAGTGGTTTAGTCATGCTGGACACATGACCCGGAAAGCTGTCTGTGGACAAACACCAGTTCCCTTGGCCTGAAAGTGAGATGAGTGCCACAACCCCATAGTCACCTTTGACTGGACTTAACCATCCAGGGGTTCTTTGTTGTTGTTGTTGTTGTTTAGTCGTTTAGTCGTTTCCAACTCTTTGTGAGCACGCCAGGCACTCCTGTCTTCCATTGCCTCCTGCAGTTGGGTCAAACTCATGCTGGTAGCTTCAAGAACACTATCCGACCATCTCGTCCTCTGTCGTCCCCTTCTCCTTGTGCCCTCCATCTTTCCCAACATCAGGGTCTTTTCCAGGGAGTCTTCTCTTCTCATGAGATGGCCAAAGTTGGAGCCTCAGCTTCAGGATCTGTCCTTCCAGTGAGCACTCAGGGCTGATTTCCTTCAGAATGGATTGGTTTGATCTTCTTGCAGTCCATGGGACTCTCAAGAGTCTCCTCCAGCACGCACTGCCTTATTGTGGCAAAGGGACTTGAATAACTCAGAGAAGCTATGAGCTATGCCGTGCAGGGCCACCCAAGACGGACAGGTCATAGTGGAGAGTTTTGACTAAACGTGATCCACCTGGAGCAGGAACTGGCAAGCCACTCCAGTATCCCTGTCTAGAAAACTCAATCGACAAAAACAACAGGGGTCCTTTACCTTTACCTAATGGACCAGAAAAACAAATATTACCACAACTATAATAATAACAGCAGCAAATACACATACCTAGAAATAAGCACCAACATATTCTGTAGGACCTGATGAGGGTAAAGCATGCATGGGATTTGACTGTATGGTAGTCAATGAGAATAGATTTTTGTTTTAAAAAAAGATCCCCTCAGCAGCCCTCTGAGCTTGTAAATCAATTTGGATGAGAATGAAATGGATCTATTGAGCTCCGTATTGACCTCTCCATGATGTTAATCAGATTCACCGCCTGCTCCCTGAATAGGCCACAAATAACAGCTTCTTTTCCAGAGCAAATAATAGATGGGGCAGGGGGTCTTGTTTAGAAAAAGGCACAGGGGGAAGACCTGTCTCCTTGCTTCCCCCCTCCCACCTTATTCATATCGGAGACTAGAACAGGGATGGGGAACACTTCTTCAGTCTGAGGGCCACATTCTCAAGGGAAAGCTTCTGGGGGGTGTCACATGGCAGTGGGGGGCGGGACTAGTGGCAAAAGTGGGCGGAGCAACAGACATGGCTCTTATGAGCTACATTCCAGCCCGGCAAAAGTCAAAGGTTTTACGTATGCACCTGTCCCTCTATCCTGGCATGCAAGAGGCATGTTCACAGTTCAAGGATGTGTTCCCAAAAGCACTTGAGAAGTGGAGGGAGAAGTCAGGGGGGGAGAAGCATCACCTGGGAGAGGCAAAGGTGGCCTCAAGAGAACCCAAAGGCTGAATAGAGGGACTTGCAGGGGCTAAATATGCTCCTCTCCCTATTTTGAATCAGAAAATATTGGCCCTTGGTGAGGCAGAGAGTGGATGTACAGAAATGTATCTTAGGTGAGATGAATCTGTCTATTTTGGTTTCTCTTGATTTCTCATTTTTCTACTCCTAATTTCAGTTCCCCATATTTCCACAGCAACTTTTTTTTAATAAAAAAGTAATAAAATTAAAAAGTATCCTCATGAAAATTCACCAGCATTTTAGTGCAAATGTCTCCTGACAAACCCATTTTCATTTGCAGCCCCCCTAATATAATGCCTTTGTGCGTGCCATTTTCACCAATATATGAATTTTAAATGCACACCGTATGTGCATTTTTTGCACATATTATTTGGTTGAAGAACTGCACCACAATATTCGGATAATATTGAAGGATAGCTGTGTTTTGATTCTTGTGTTGCTCTGAGAAGCGTGAACCAGGTAGCTTCTCATTAAATTGTGACGGAAACTGAATACCCCCCCACTCCCAGTCCCTTGTGAGGTAGAGAGTGGAAGTAAAGAAACATAACTTAGCAAAGCAGAAGATTCTTGTAGGCAGTGCACTAGGTGATTGGACTGCAAGATCCTAATTTGATAGGGTTCCTCATGGTTTCTTCAGGTTCACAGTCACCTGCAGGATTCTCCCCCAACGTATTATCAGGTTTAACTCTTTAACTGATGCAGATAAGGAGGTTTGTGGCATTCATACTTTTCTCAGCACAAAGCAGCACTTTGCTGAAATCTGCAAATGCCTCACAGTTAACCTGTCTTATAGGTGTGTATCAGCCTAGCATCGGATTAAAGTCTTGATTTAATTTTGCCATCAACTCTGACTTCCCCCAGAGCGGCACCTGCACACTCACTGTGAATGTTTTATTTCTGCTTTCAAGATAAAATTCAGGCAGTCTCAGGGATGTAGCAGCTGCCCTAGGTTTTAGTGTGGATGAACTGTTAGGAAATAAGCTTTCTTATTTGGAACCATAAACAAAAGCATCTGCTTCCCCCTTACCTTTCTGTGTCTGGGAGGGGAGTCTGGGGCTGAAGTGAAGCTGCATATTCTTTTATCACTGTTCATTAATCACTCCATAAAATGGATAAACTGGAAATTCCCTTAAAATGTCCTGTTTTCCTCAATCCCCCTTTTTTTTTTCATGAACAGAAAGGGTCAGCAGAGCCATGTCAGGCGATTACGCTATAAACAGTGGGAGCAAATTCAATCTGTTGTGAGCTTGGTATAGGCAGCGTCTATAGCTGTTGCTCAGACCCTACTGGGGAAAATGACTTGCTATCTACTTGCCTTAATACTCCATAGTGTGTCAGTCTCTCTAATAATGAACTCATGTGTTGAGTGCCAATGGCTATTTAGCATTTGCCCTTATGATTTGCAGGTGGTGAATTAAGCTTGGGTGGAAGGAGAGTAATTCAATCCAGTTTTCATTTAAAGGGAAATCTCCCTCTTTTACGCTTCTCTGAATTCTGCAATGCTGTTCTCCACCCAATTAATGTGCACAAAAATTGCTTAGGGCTGTATTCAACTAAGTTATATACATGGTAGACCCACTGAGATTAATTGATCTAAGTTGGGTCTGTTATTCTTGATGCATCAGCTCTGAGTAGGACTAACATTGGCTACCAGATATATTATGTGGTAAAGCCTTTATAAAATGCAAATGTTAACATGGCTGCTCCTACACTTTGGAACTCCCTGCCTATTGAGACCAAGCAACTGCCTTCACTGTACACTTTTGGGTGCCTGCTAAAAACATTCCTGTTTAGACAAGCCTACTCAGATGCTACCGTATAGTTAAAGCTATGGTTTTCCCAGTAGTGATGTATGGAAGTGAGAGCTGGACCATAAAGAAGGCTGATCGCCGAAGAATGGATGCTTTTGAATTCTGGCGCTGGAGGAGACTCTTGAGAGTCTCATGGACTACAAGAAGATCAAACCTATCCATTCTTAGGGAAATTAGCCCTGAGTGGTCACTGGAAGGACAGATCCTGAAACTGAGGCTCCAATACTTTGGCCACCTCATGAGAAAAGAAGACTCCCTGGAAAAGACCCTGGTGTTGGGAAAGATGGAGGGCACAAGGAGAAGGGGACGACAGAGGACAAGATGGTTGGGCAGTGTTCTCGAAGCTACAAACATGAGTCTGACCAAACTGCGGGAGGCAGTGGAAGACAGGAGTGCCTGGCGTGCTCTGGTCCAGGGGGTCACAAAGAGTCGGACACGACTAAACAGCAACAACAAAGGACCCCTGGACAGTTAAGTCCAGTCAAAGGTGACTATGGGGTTGCAGCACTCATCTCACTTTCAGGCCAAGGGAGCTGGTGTTTGTCCACAGACAGCTTTCCAGGCCATGTGGCCAGCATGACTAAACCGCTTCTGGAGTCGGACACGACTAAACGACTAAACAACAACAACACTCAGATGCTTAGAAAATTGAGGCAATTTTAATCTTATTTAGTATTTTAACTTTTGTAAAAAGTATGATTGTGATTTTTTTATTCATTTAACTGCTTTGTCTTTTGTGAACCACTTTGAGGTTTTTTGTTTTTTTTTTACACTCAAGCGGTGTATACATTTTATGAAATAAAAATAAACAAACAAACAAAATGACAAAAATTAGGGGAAATTGCTTTTACGAAATGCGTATATTAGGCAAAGTTGCATGCTACAATTTGGAGAAATTTGCATGAAAAGGCTGATGAATTTTCATAATGACCTATTTTAAAAATCCTCATGAAAATTCGTTCTCCTAATATACAATTTTGCCTAATACACAAAGCAATTCCCCTTAGTATGATTCATTTTTTAAATGTTACTTTCACTAATGCATGCATTGTTCTACACACTTCCTCCTAACATATGCATTTTTGTACACATGACTTAGGTGGAGAACTGCCTCTCAAAATTCAGAGAAGCCTGGATTTCAAAGGATATCTGTGTTCTTGTTTGCATATTGTTCGAGAGAGAGAGAGAATGGGGTAGGGTTGCCTTTAAATACTGTCTGAATCGAAATCCTCTCCTTCCACCCCTATAGCTGGGCAATGTTTGTATTGAGCACATACGGCACACACACACACACATCCAGCAACCCTATGCAATGGTCATTTGTCGTGCAATCGCTGGCAGATTTCCTTAAACCAAAATGGGTCAAATTTTGCTCAACATTTGATGTGATGGGGATGGACTGGGACATTTCCTCCTCATTAACACAACTCTCCACAAGTCCTCTTTCAGCCTGTCCCCCAGCCTGTTCCCTTCTGCTCTAGGCAGGCAGAAAGCAGCTATGAGGTCCCTCTGTGTTTCCATTGACAGTTTTTGATCAGTCAGATACTGCTGTCAAAAGCTTCTTGGCTAAGTGCTGGGCAAGGAAGAATCTATCTCCACCAATTTGTTTCGTTGACAGGCCTGCCTGCCTAGAGATGGCTATTTGACATGTTGTTTGTTTGGAGTCTGGGTAAGGGGAAAAAAAACAAACAAGAAAGAACCTGCAGCCTCAACCCCTCCTCATCCGACTCTGCTTGTCAACTCAGCTTTGCTTCACTTGATTCCTTCCAGACCTCCTCAAAGTGCAGAGAATAAGAGGACTCTTTTCCTCTCCATCTCTTCTTGGGTTCGGTTGAGTTTGCTCGAAGATGCTCAGGGGCATTTCGTCATATTTATTTCTTTAGCATTTTTGGGGGGTGGGGTGGGGATATTTATATTCTACTATGCCTTGAAAAACCAAAGCGGTTTATAGCGATAAAGACTTAACAACCACAAGAAGTGAAAATATGCATATGGGGAAAAATCTCTGGCTTGGTTTTCATATTGTAACTTGTGTAAAGGCCTCGTGCCTGCTCTTCTTCCATTCCTCAGACTTGATTGCTCCACTGACCTAGACTTCACTCTATACAAAATGAGAGTGTGCTATGTGGGATGTAAAAATGTATTGCAGTCAAATACAACATTCCTACAATGCACATGCTGGGGAATGCTTTGTATCACTCAGGAGAAAACTTGCTGGTTCCTCCCGAGCTAGGACAGACTTCCTGTGCATGTGATTTAATGTGGGTGTGGACTGTTCTTGGACAGAGGGGCACATGGCCTCCATGTTCTGCTCTTCTTGTTCTCCATTTCTGTATTCCTAAGAGTTAGGAGAGAGGGACGTGGGTGGCGCTGTGGGTTAAACCACAGAGCCTAGGACTTGCTGATCAGAAGGTTGGTGGTTCGAATCCCTGTGACGGGGTGAGCTCCCATTGCTCGGTCCCAGCTCCTGCCAACTTAGCAGTTCAAAAGCACATCAAAGTACAAGTAGATAAATAGGTACCGCTCCGGCGGGAAGGTAAATGGCATTTCTGTGCGCTGCTCTGGTTCGGCTTAGTCATGCTGGCCACATGACCCGGAAGCTGTATGTCAAGGGAATTGGGGTTGCTTGTGTGTAAACCTCTAGCTGTTCCAAACTGCTTAGGGGCGGTTGTGTCTTTCCCTGACTGAGCAGCCCTTGGCGCTACTGCTCAGTCGCTAGCAGAATCCGTGAGTGGGCGTCTCCTAAATTTCCTCCAGCATAAGAATTCCTTAACGGACAACCTTCGCCTCGCCTCTCTGCGCGGAAGCCTTCTGCGCAGAGTGGGCGTGCCGAGTGGTGGTCCTCCACCCTCCTCACTAACTTCACTGGAAGAGTCTCGGAGCCTCACCTCCGAGATGCTCTCTGTCTCTCCCTTCTTCCTGGTGTCACCTGGACTTCCTTCCCCAGATGACGTTCTCTCTCTTCCCTTACTCGTTCCCTCTACTGCAGAATCTGGGAGCCTCGCCTCTCCCCTCTGCTCAGATGTCAGTTCCCTGACACTGTACACCGGCTCCCTCGGCCAATAAAACAAGATGAGCACTGCAACCCCAGAGTCGGCCACGACTGGACCTAATGGTCAGGGGTACCTTTACCTTTAAGAGTTAGGAGAAGTGACTGCTGAGACACAGTCATTTGAGACTATTACCCTTATGGGATAGTTCACATAGTTATATGTTGTTCTGTAAATTAAGTCTGCCTTCAAAGATCTTATTGTGAACTGGATGATTGTAAGTAAACTACTTTTATGTTAACTTTAACCAGATGGTCATGACTATTCTTTTAGGAGGGATATAAAAAGGGATTTTACCAGGAATCCAAAATAGTGAGGCTCAGACGAGCCTGCAACTAGCTAACTGCTGTCTAATTTAAAAGGGGGGTTGTTTAACAACTCTGCTAAGTTATAGAACTTGGTGACACATGTTAGGAATGATATCATAAAATAATATATCCTCTCCTGCCTCCCTAAGCATCCCCAAATGCTATGCCCAGAATGACGGTGAAGAGAAATCTAGGGCACACTTGGTTTGCACACCTTGCACGCCTTCCCTTCTCTGTGCTTTGTGCAGCTTCCCAAGTGTGGCACAGGCTCACATTGGGGACTCCAGCTCCCATCGTCACTCACCATCATCCATGCTAACTGGGGCTGATGGGAGCTGGAGTCCAGCAACATCTAGAGAGTTGTAGGTCCCCACCCCTGCCATATACAGTTGCAGGCATTCCAGCTGCATCACAACACAGCTTGTCACTATTTTGTGGAAGGGATTCACTTGCATATTACATACCCTCCAAGGGTCGCGATTTTTCAGGGACAGTCCTGGAATTACAAAAGCCACCCAAGCTTCTGATTTGATCCTGGAATGTCCAGGCTTGAAGCATGGAAATGATAGACAAGAGCAATAGTTTGGCTTTCCCCCCTTACTTTCTTGTGCTCTGAACATATTCATTCTTTTTACAGTGTGGAAATGTCAGAAAAGAAAGAGATGTGTGTGTATGTTTGTGTGCATACAGTTTGATATTAAAGGCTTTGAATTCAAACCTTGATGAAGACTATCTGATTTATTCAGTTTTAAAATGTTCAAAGGGCGGTTGTGTGATTAATGTTCTAGGCTGGAAAGGAACCATAAAGGAAAAGCCCTCAGTCTTCTTTGTAAAAATACAAAAGGGAGTTTGCAGAGAGCTGCTTCCCTCTGAGACAGAAATGCCAAAGAGAATATGGGAGGCAAAACATCACAAGAAAGGCAACCAGAACTCAGCTTACTCCACAGCTGCCCTGCGTGTAGACCAGAGATTTGGAGATCCACAGGGCCTTTGTGTAGATTTCAGGCAGGGGTAGGGACTCTCATAGATATTGCAAAGACTCCAAGAGTTGGAAGGCACCCTGCGGATCATCTAATTCAATCCCCTGAAATGCAGAAATATGCAGCTGTCCCTTACAGGGATCAAATATCTGACCTATGATCCAAATGTCCTCTACTGTAGTCCTCTCCGACTGTCTTGTGGGACTCTTCTGAAGCCATACCCTTTCTCCCCAGGCCATAGTCCCCACTGACCCTGCTTTGCATCTTCCTTGAGATATTGCCTGAATGAAGGATAGGTGTGTGTGTAGACCACTCTATTGTTGTTGTTGTTGTTGTTGTTGTTGTTGTTGTTGTTGTTTAGTCGTGTCCAAATCTTCATGACCCCATGGACCAGAGCACGCCAGGCACTCCTGTCTTCCACTGCCTCCTGCAGTTTGGTCAGACTCATGTTGGTAGTTTCGAGAACACTGTCCCACCATCTCGTCCTCTGTCGTCCCCGTCTCCTTGTGCCCTCAACCTTTCCCAACATCAGGGTCTTTTCCAGGGAGTCTTCTCTTCTCATGAGGTGGCCAAAGTACTGGAGCCTCAGCTTCAGGATCTATTGTACACTGGTCTAATTTACAACCATTGCTCTGGCCAGTTTTGCCCCTGGCCCCACCCACTAAAATGTGGCCCATGTGGGAAGGCAAGTCAGGCAGGAAAAGGTTCCTCACACCAGTCTCAGTTGAGATTGTTCCTGCTGACAGAACATGTCTGTCATTTGCAAAAGCTTCTCCACAGGAAATGCCCACAGCTGATTGATCAGTGAAGAAGCTCTTTCAGGTGGTAAGCTGGTCCTTCTTTCTCATCTCCATCCTCTCATTTTCTGTCCTTAATTCCACACCTCGGCTTCTTCTCCCTGCCCAGTCTTCTGACTGTCTTTCTCATCTCTTTGCTGCCCTCCCCTTTTCTCCATCATAGTTTCACACATTCCTGTTCTTGCTTTTCAAATCAGTTCCCTTCATCCTTCCAACTTCCCCCATCCACTCTCTCACTTTGGTGGTGGGACAACCTGTGGTACAGAGCCCATCTTCAAAAGCAGTCTTCAAGTTGATCACTCAGGTAGGAAGACTGATCTGTTCATGACCCCCCCCCCGCCCTCTGGCAGCCTGTTTGGTAGGGAAGAAGATGGATGTGCACACAAGAGAGAGAGGAATGTCAGAAAGAGAAAAAAATGGGAGTTTTCAGACCTGCCCCTTCACTTTGTCTAATAGTAGGGCCTGCTCAGGATGAGTCAGCCATTATTAATTGTCACCACCATCTGTCCCCCAATAGAGAACATGTGAGAGGGCCTCTCTCCTGTACATGAGGAGAGGACATGAGTGGGTCCTCTCTTCTGCCTGCTCCAAAGTTTAGGATGACTCGAGGGGGGCTCAGGATGAATGGCTCCATGTCAGCTATAGGTGGGGCCAAAGTCAGCAGTGGGCAAGGCCAGAGTCCAAAGTGGGTGGGTCTACCCCCATTTTGCTGTACTAAACATAATGGGGAGAGAGGATGAAGGAGGACATGTATGACTACTGCTCTTGGTTGTGGCTCTGTAGTCTCAAGATCTCAATACAATACAACTCTTTATTACAGTCATAAAGTAAAGGTAAAGGGACCCCTGACCGTTGGGTCTAGTCACGGACGACTCTGGGGTTGTGGTGCTCATCTCACTTTACTGGCTGAGGGAGCCGGCGTACAGCTTCCTGGTCATGTGGCCAGCATGACTAAGCTGCTTCTGGCGAACCAGAGCAGCGCATGGAAACGTTGTTTACCTTCCTGCTGGAGCGGTACCTATTTATCTACTTGCACTTCATGCTTTCGAACTGCTAGGTTAGCAGGAGCAGGGACCAAGGAATGGGAGCTCACCCTGTCACAGGGATTCGAACCGCCGACCTTCTGATCGGCAATTCCTAGGCTCTGTGGTTTAACACACAGCGCCTCCAGTGTCATAGACCAGCATAAAATGGTGGGTGGCTCTGTAGTCCTGGCCTTGGCCATCTCATTGCTTTGAAGGCATCTCCCAAGCTTTATTTGCTCACGTGATAGAGAGGAGATGGGAGAGAAGCTGAAACACAAATTTCCATTGTGCAAATGGCCCGATCATGGAATCAGGAACCCTGTTCTGTATGTGTGTGGAACTGCCTAAAGTCTGGGCTGCAGTTTGTTGCTGGAAGGTGCCAATATACCCAAATGCTTGTTCTCCATCTCACTCACTCGAGCACAAAACAGGAGTCATTATGGAAGGGCTGAAGAGAAACCCTTATGGATCAAGCTGAAGAACCACTAGCCCCCGCATCCTGCCTCTACTACAGAGACGGGGAACCTGTGAACCTCCAAATGTTCCTCATCCTTGGTCTGTTATGTTCACAGCAAGCAAGTGACCAAGGCAATGGGCCTTTCTTGCTGTTGCTGGATAACAACTGGAATTCGGGTTAGAATGATGCAGGATACAAAGACAACATGGCATTAGTAACCCAGCTGAAAGAAATATGAAAATAATTGAACTATAAGAACAAAGATGAAATTTGAATAATATTATGTCAAGTTTAAATATCTAGATATTTGATAACAAAGGATAAAATTGGAGACATAATAGTTGAAATGATTAACTTAAAACAAACTCTGAGAGAAGGTGAAGCATTGCTGAACATGATTTGGTACATGGGAACACAGGAAAGGGAGATGTGAGGAGGTCAAGAAAGAGGGTTATGGAAATTTGGTTTAACTATGTTGTATGTTTTATGTCTGTATTTTTATATTGTATTGTTTTTTGTTTTGTGTGACTTTGTATCGTGCTGTGTTTTTTTATTGTTTTTTATTGTGAAAACTTAATAAAATATCTTTTAAAAAACAACAACAACTGGAATTCGGCATTTAGCCATCAAGACTAGTAGCCATTGATAACCTTGTCCTCAATTAATTTTCCTAATCCCTACATCTAGGAATGTATCCTGTTCTCATCGTGACCAACCAGATGTCAGCCTGAGCACCCACAGCATTCTGCTCACTTGTGACTCCATTGATAGCTTTGGTCATTTGTCTAATCTTTTATAGCTATCCAAGCTTGTGACCTAAGTCTTGCTGAAGTGAGTTCCACAGTTTAGTTATGTGCTGTGTGAAGAAGTAGAATAATAGGATTGCAGAGTTAGAAAATATCCTGAGGGTCATCTAGTCCAACCTCCTGCAATGAGGAACTACATTCTTTTGTCTGCCCTGAATTTTTCAAAATTCAGCTGCACTGGAAGGTCCTGAATTCTAGCATTAAGAGAGATGCAGCAGTCTGTGTAAGCTTCTAGTGCTTTAAAATTAGTTTAACAGCCCAGAATCACTCCCCGCAGCCTCAAATCAATCCCTGAATACCAAAGCCTGCCAAGAAACATTTCTGTATTTTAATTTTATTTCTTTTTTTTTTTAAAAAAGTGAAGTTGTCTCACGTGTTCCCTCACTCTCTTGTTTGTAATAGTCCTGTTTCCTCTCTCTCTCCCCTTCTCCCTAATTTGTTAGGGATAGCAAAAAACATTGAAGCCACTTTAAAAAAATAAAATCAGTTTGTGGATTAAAAATAGAAGGAAAATGCACTTTAATAAGCAAGCTGGTCCCCAACTGGATGGCTGAAGATTTTTGTGTGTTTATTTTTGAGGCGAAACCACAAACCACTGCAAAAAATACAATGGTCCATTCTTTCTCCTGGGACAAGGGATGGAAAGTGCTCAATGCTTATTAGTGGAACAAAGGCTTTGCTTCTTACAATAATTGGTTTTATGCCATGGAGGTGATGTGACGCTCGTCGATTCTGCACTCTATGAGGCTGATCCTTTCTTAATGCAGCATAATCACCATCAGTTGACCTATTAGGGACCATGACTGTTCTTCTGAAAGCTCCAGCCCATGCTGAGATTATTGTTCAGTGCTCTCCAAAAAATGGTCATTAAGCCATGTGATGGAGGAGAGGTCAGCCCTTCACCCAAGGAGGAACCTTACCAATGGTCCCATAACAGGACTGGCGTGAATGCATAGGAATGAACTGCATGGGGTGAGTGCCTGGGTTGGAAGAGGGACTCTGGACAGGAACACCAGCCTTCTAAGTGCAGTGCCTAGTGGGTGGGCAGATAGAATCAGCACAATGGAATCATTAGACTCAGGCTAGGATGACGGGAGAGACCCGGGTTCGACTGCATTTTGTACATTCTCCAGACATTGTGTCCTGGGGAATGTGCATCTCAGGAGAATGTTGGAGTTGAGTTATGTGCATTCCCCAAAGCCTTTTGGAGATGAGGTATGTTGACCAGGAAATGTGCACATTCTCAATGAAATGTGAGCAGGGTTGGCACACCAATGAGGGAAGGTGAGGCAGTTGCCTGAGGGCAGCAGGTTCCAGACAGCTAGGATGGGGGGGAACATCTGGCCTTCAAGAAGCATGCTGCTCACTATCTCCTCCTTCTCCTCCTCTGCAGCATGCCAACTGCTGTGTACCAACTGCTGCCAGTTTTGTCTGGCCTCCTACCCTGCCACCCTGGCCGGGTGGGCTGTGGGCATGCAATGGAAGAGGAGGAGTGTGGGCTGAGGACAAGGAGGCAGCAGCACATGGGGTTGCATTTTCTGTCTCCTGACAAAACATTTTGAGCCAGCCCTGGGAATGGGCAATGTCTACAATATCAGCTTCTTATGCGCATTAACTTCTCAATTTACATTCATATATACCTATATCAGCATCTATCAGGTGTCAAAGGCCAGGGTTAAGATTTGCACCTTTGGCACATAGTGAAAGCTGTATGACAAAAATTGTAGGTGCGTCTCCGAGGGGAGGGATTTTCACAATTTGGGGGGGTGCCTCAGAAAAAGGCCTGTATTCCCTGCACTTCAGAGGGAAGTGGAATTGCCAGCAGAGGTCCACCTACTGATCTTTACACATGAGAAGCTCTGCAGGGAACGAGGCAGTCTTCATTTATTACATTGATATCCCAGCTTTTTCTCCAAGGAGCTCAAGGTGATGTATGCAGTGCTTTTTTTCTTTTTAAAAAAAATGTTTAGGGGTACTCAAGAAAACCACCATTTTATAGTTCAGATCGGGAAAAATAAATACAGTAAATGGACAAAAGTACAAAGATTCACAAAATGTTTAGGGGTGTGCGTACTCTTGCATCCCCCCAGAAAAAAAACACTGGGTGTACAGGGTTCTTCTCCTCCTCATTTTCCCCCCTGCGACAACCCTGTGAGGTAGGTTAGGTTGCGAGGCAAGGACTGGCCCAAGAGTCACCCAGTGAGCTTCATGGCTGACTGGGGATCCTGGGTTTTAGTCTCCTGGGTCCTAGTCCAACACTCTAACCATTGCACCGCACTGACTTTAAGTTGTTTATGGCTTTAAATACTAACGCGAGCACATTGAATCGGCAAACAGTTTTCAGATGGGTTATACAGTCATACCTTGGGTTGAATACACTTCAGGTTGAGCGCTTTCGGGTTGCACTCCACAGTGACCCGGAAGTAACGGAACGCGTTACTTCTGGGTTTCGCCACTCGTGCATGCGCAGACGGTCAAAATGACATCACACGCATGCGTGGATGCAGTGAATCGCGACCCGTGCATGCGCAGACGCGCAGTCACGGGTTGCGTTCACTTCAGGATACTAATGGGGCTCCGGAACAGATCCTGTTCGCATCCTGAGGTACCACTGTAAAGGTAAAGTTAAGGGACCCCTGACCATTAGGTCCAGTCGTGGCCGACTCTGGGGTTGCGGCGCTCATCTCGCTTTATTGGCTGAGGGAGCCAGAGTACAGCTTCCGGATCATGTGACCAGCATGACTAAGCCGCTTCTGGCGAACCAGAACAGCGCACAGAAATGCCGTTTACCTTCCTGCCGGAGCGGTACCTATTTATCTACTTGAACTTTGATGTGCTTTCGAACTGCTAGGTTGGCAGGAGCAGGGACCGAGCAACGGGAGCTCACCCTGTCGCGGCGATTCGAACCGCCGAGCTTCTGATCAGCAAGTCCTAAGCTCTGTGGTTTAACCCACAGCGCCAGCCGCATCCCGAGGTACCACTGTACAAACTTTAAATGAAACCTTGGCCAACAGCCAATAATCTGGCAGCTGCATTTTGGACCAGCTGAAGTTTCTGAGTTGTCTTCAAGGGCAGCCCTGCCCAGAGAGCATGTTGCAGCAAAATAGTGTGAAGGTCACAGGGTGACCTTGGGCTAGTTGCAACCCCTCAGCTTAAACTACCCCACAGGTTTGGTGCGACGATAAAATGTGCAATGGAGGTGGGGAAAGGAAAGCTATTTAAAGAGGAGTGGAAAAAATTTGTCGAATATTTTGAAAACAATTGTATACAGTTGGAAATGTTGGCAGCATTAAAGTAAAATTCAACAGAATGATATATATTGAAGTGATGTAAGATAGGGAAATAGAATTGGATGGATATATCAAAATATGCAGGAATGGTGGATAAGTTAAATGAACCTTGGAAGGGGAGGGAGGGAAGTTAATGAATGTATGGTATAACAGAAGATGTTCAATTTGAAATGTAAAATTTGAAAAGTTAATAAAAATTTGAAAACGCAAAGGAAAGCCAAGCCCTTTGGTGGAATGGATGGGGAGAGGAATATGAAAAAGAAGAACAAATCGCATGCACCTTCTCATTATCTTCCTGGTTTTCCAAGATGATAGTAGAGCAAGCTAGCCCAAATGTGGGCTGTGGAGTCTGAGAGGGATTCCTTTAGCATTTATGGCGGAAGAAACTCACAAACCTGTAAGTTGAGAGAGTCTTAGGATGTGTACATGCCATACATTAAAAGCACAGATGGTATGCAACTGCACTTTGCTCAGAGTAGACCTGATTTCAGTGCTTCTACTCTGAGTAAAACTTTGTTGAATATCTATATCAATAGCTTCCCCCAAATCATCCTGGGAATTGCAGTTCGTTGAGCTATGTGAGGGGTAAACTGCAGTTCCCAAGATCCTTAGCAGAAAGCCATGTACCTTCAATGTACAGTTTGTATACAGCCTTAATATCAACAGATACTGGAGGATTCACAAGGCAGGTCAGAGCAACAGAGTCATCAGCTTGTCGTGGCTTCACATTGTATAAAAACAGGGAGCCTAAATTCCTTCCATATCACCTGCCCATCACCAGCTTTCTTCAGCCTCTTGAGATCAGTCTTGTTTCCCAAGATCTTTTGGGAGAGAGTGCTTGCCAATCACTCTGTTCAGAGAAACTTGGCTGATCGTCTGGGGCATATTTTCGGAGCTCTTTCAAGAAAGCCAAAAAGCACCTGCATCCTAAAAAGAGGTGTGTGTGTGTGTTTGTGTTTGATATTTGTGAATAAGCACCACACATTTACTGAGCTGCAAAAAAAGGGAAGCCATTCAATAAATAAAACAGATCTTTTTTTTCAAAATAATCCCTGAGTCTCAACATTAATGGTTAGGTAGTTCACGATGATATCCTGCTACCATTTTTTTTTTGTAATCATATCATTATCATTTATTGACTTAAATATATAGAGAGATTTATATATATCTGCAGCTTTCCCCTCTCCCCCAAACCCCTGCCCAGCTGGCGCTCAGTTCTTGCCCTTCGCTTTCTGTTTCCCCGAGACATAGGGCAGCACCGTTTGCGTGCTTTTGTCCGACACCGTTTGGGTGCTGCTGTTCCGCGTCAGCTTCCGCTGCTGAGCGCTACTCAGATGAGGCGACCGCCGCAGTGCTGCCTTGACGGCGGGCGCCGCCTTGAGTGTCGTCTCGCTCAGCTCCTCAGGAGGGTCCTCGGGAGGTGGGACATTGTCTGCTTCCTCGTCGTCGTCGCAACACAGGGCGTGGTAGAGGACTTTGTCACTGAACCGCACTCGTTCCCTTGTCCCAGGTGTCCTCTGGTGCTGGGCTTTGTGGCTCAGAGCAGAGCTGAAGGCCTCCTCGCTGGAAGAGTCTGGGGTCTCCACCCGGGGTCCATTGGGGGTCAGCACCCCGCCATTCATCAGCCGGTAGTCAGGCTGGCGCCCTTGTTGCTGCTCTGACCCATCGCCCGAATCGGACGGGGTGGAGGCTTCCAGGAAGGAGCAGAACTCCCAGCTGTCAGAGAGGATATCGGAGGTCATGAAATCAAGGTGCCCGAGGTCAAACATCCCACCTCCCTTCTCGCTGCTGGATGTGCTGCTCACGGTGGCTGTGGTCCAGTCGTCCGGCTCCAGCTCAAACTCAAAGTCCGAAGTCAGCTTGTCAATCTGGCTCACCACCTTGGGGAGAAAGAGAGGGAGAGGGGTTAGGGAGCAGCTGCCAGCAGATTGGGTCACTTCCGCCAGCTTCTTCAGCATTTCAAGGCCCTAATTCCATTGACTGATTTTTATTTTTGTTAACATCTTTATTGAAAGTTCAAAAAGTACACAGCTATAGGTGCACTAAACATAGGTAAAGGGACCCCTGACCATTAGGTCCAGTCGCGGACGACTCTGGGGTTGCGGTGCTCAGCTCGCTTTATTGGCCGAGGGAGCCGGCGTACAGCTTCTGGGTCATGTGGCCAGCATGACTAAGCCGCTTCTGGCGAACCAGAGCAGCGCATGGAAATGCCGTTTACCTTCCCGCCGGAGTGGTATCTATTTATCTACTTGCACTTTGACGTGCTTTCGAACTGCTAGGTTGGCAGGAGCTGGGACTGAGCAACGGGAGCTCACCCTGTCGCGGGGATTCGAACCGCCGACCTTCTGATCGGCAAGTCCTAGGCTCTGTGGTTTAACCCACAGCGCCACCTATGTCCCTGCACTAAACATGGTGAGACGTAAATAAAAGAGAGAAAAAGAAAAACAGAACCTGTGTAGAAGGAAAAATAAAGCCCCCCCCCAAAAAAACTATACTTTACAAGGTTGTTGTTGTACTTCACCAGATCTTAACCTACTGCTTTTTAGGGAGGGGATGCAGGGATACAAATACTCCTAAACATTTTGTGAATCTTCATTTCGCCTCATTGAGGGGCAGTATTTCAATATGAGTAGGAAAATGAGAGTACCCCTAAATACCTTTTTAGAAAAAAGCACTGTCTTAACATATTAAAATATTTGTAAGAATGATATTTGGAATCCATTCTCATAATTCCATTGACTGATTGATTCCCAAAAGTATTTACATAGCAGCGTAACATAAATTGATTGAGTTACAGATAGGTAGCCGTGTTGGTCTGCCATAGTCAAAATAAAAAAATCCCTTCCAGTAGCACCTTAAAGACCAACTAAGTTAGTTCTTGGTATGAGCTTTTGTGTGCATTTCGTGGTATCTGAAGAAGTGTGCATGCACACGAAAGCTTATACCAAGAACTAACTTAGTTGGTCTTTAAGGTGCTACTGGAAGGGATTTTTTTTATATAAATTGATTGGTTAGTTGTGTTTATAATCCCACCTTTTTCACCAGGACAGTCTGAGACAGAAGAGGCCATGCAAAGCACTGATTAACTGGGAGCCCATCTGCACTATATATTTAAAGCGGTTTCATACCACTTTAAACTGCCACTGCTTCCTTAAATAGCTCCATGGGAACTGTACGTCTACAATACCCGGAGTGGTTTAACAATCAATGCCTCTTCCCAGGGAATTCTGGGAATTGTAGCTCTGGGATGGGAATGGGGTGTGTGTGATAACAACTCCCAGTATCCTCTTAACAGGCTATACTACCCAAGCTGCCTGGGTGTGTGTGTGCCTCAACTGTTTTAAGTGGGATGATACTTCTTTAAATGCATAGTGCAGGTGGGGCTTGGGTTTCTGTGACATCGGGAAGAGCCCTGCTCATAAGTTAGACCATTTGCCCATCTAACTCAACGTTATTTGCAAGGAGCAGAGGTAGATCTTCAGGGTTTGAGATGGGGCTCTCTCCCAGCCCCCCCTTAGGGAAGCCAGGGATAGAATCTTGATGATTTCGCATGCAAAGCATGAGTTCTGCTGCTGTGTTCTGCTCCTTTCTTTTCTCTCCCTGGGGCAGACAAGAGACAAACAACTGGAGGTTTGTTTTTTTTTTTTTAAAGAAAAGGTGCTGTGACTTTTTAAAATAAAAAAGGTATAATAGTACAAATAGCATTTTCAATCAACCTGAAAAGACAAACAGCTCATCAGAAGCATGGGAGAGAGAGGGAGAGCTGAAAGCAGGAAGGGATAACCTTTAGCAGTGGAAGGTATGTCTGGCAACTGAAGAGGAAAGGCTGAGCTTATTATGGTTTAGTTCAGGGGTCAGCAAAGTTTTTCAGCAGGGGGCTGGTCCACTGTCCCTCAGGCTTTGTGGGTGGCTGGACTATATTTTGGAGAGAGAAAAATGAATTCCTATGCCCCACAAATAACCCAAAGATGCATTTTAAATAAAAGGGCACATACTACTCATGCAAAAAACATGCTGATTCCTGGACTGTCCGCAGGCCGGATTGAGAAAGCGATTGGGCCGCATCTGGCCCCCGGGTCCTAGTTTGCCTACCCATGGTTTAGTTATTAAATTTCTATACTGCCCACCATCCCAGGATCACAAGATGGTTTACAATATAAAAACACAAAAACTCAAAACAAATAAAAAAAATACCCACCACACTATAAAAGGCCGTAAATTGTTTAATTAGCCAAAGGCCTGGGAGAGGAGGATTATTATTATTTTTTGCCAGGCAGCTGAAGATCTGTAATGACAGTGCCAGGTGAGCCTCTTTGGGAAGAGCATTCCATTCCATCACCTCCTTTGGGCCAGACTTTAAAACCCTGCACTAACCAGAAGAGCTCTGCTGGACACCACAATGAGGATGCAATGGAGGTGGCAAAGTATGCCTTCTTTGTTGCCTTCACTCCTAACATGAGTTGGGCAGATGGTATGTGGGGACAACCCCGTGGGCAGGGCAACAAGGCAGTGGTGTAGCGTGGGTTGTCAGGGCCCGGGGCCAGGCAGAGTGGGGTGGTGTCAGGGAACTGACATCGGAGCTAGAGGTGGAGGGAAGGCTCTCAAATGATGCTGGAGAAGGGCCCAGCAGGGAGAGAGGCAGCTCAACAGATGGGGAAGCAAATCAGCGCAACACCAGGGATAAAGGGGGGCAGATGGGGGAATCGGAGAGAGGGCTCCAGGACTCTTCACCGGACATCAGCGGGGAGAGCATGGGTCCTCCACTACCCACGCCCTCCCTGCGCAGAAGACTTCCGCGCAGGGAGAGTAGGAGCAGACTTGGCGTCAAACAACTTTTATGTTGGAAAAGGTTTAAGAAACGCCCACTGACGGATTCTGCTAGCGACTGAGGCAGCCACGAAGTGAAGGGCTGTCCAGACAGGAAAGGTTTAACAAGGCAACACAGCCAGGAGTGGCGGTAACTTACGCACGAGCAACCCATGCTCATTACAGGTGGGGAGGGAAATGGAGGGAGTACACATGCGTGTTCAGCTCCTAATGTCACCCAGGTGATCTCAGCCACAGAAATAAGAAAAGAAAAATTGTTCCATTGCCTGGAGAGGTCACTTTCTGGTTTGTATAGATAAACTATTTTCAGTGGAATCCAGCAATGGAAGGGTGCAGCTGTGCTGAGGCAGCACTACGTGTTGAAATTTTGGAGCCCTGTGCCTGCCCCCCCATGCTATGCTACTGCAGTAAGGTGGGCAGTAAAGCAGCAGAATCTGTAACCTGTCTCAATTGTCCACAGACAGCTTTCCAAGCCATGTGGCCAGCATGACTAAACCACTTCTGGCACAACAGAACACCGTGATGGAAACCAGAGCACATGGAAATGCTGTTTACCTTCCCTCCTCAGTGGTACCTATTTATGTACTTGCACTGGCGTGCTTTTGAACTGCTAGGTTGGCAGAACCTGGGACAGAGCAATGGGAGCTCACCCCGTCGCGGGGATTCGAACCACCAACCTTCTGATCGGCAAGCCCAAGAGGCTCAGTGGTTTAGACCACAGCGCTACCCGCGTCCCTACAAGATGGATGGGTCCACAGTCTGACTCTGTATAAAGGCAGCTTTCTGTATTCCTACATACAGTGAGACAACTCATGCTGGCTCTTGATTTTATGTACATCTACCCACACTCTGAGAATGATGAAATATCTTATTGCTTGTATCAACTTTCCTCAATGTGGGTTTGTGTATTCCAACGATTTATTTTTTACATGCTTTGTCCCTGTGTGTGTTATCAGGCACCACCTACTCTGGGGAATTAATATCCCACGTGCAATTCTTTGAGATGCTTCTAATTGCAGAGATCTGTAGTGTTACAAGCAGGCGTAACTTGGTGGTTGGTTTTTTGTTTTGTTTTTTGTTTTGCATTCTATACCAGTGTGATATTATCACGCCTCCAACATGGGTGTTGTACCATTCCCGCTATTTACAATGTTCAGGCAGTGAGTGTTGTTACTTATGTAGCCAAAACAGCACCACCCACACACAAGAGGAAGGGATCTTCTGACTCCAGGGAATCCCTAAATATGGAGATTCCCTATGCAATTGATGTAGCTGTCTTATTAGGAGTTTTCAAAGCACAGAGAAACTCAAGATTTAGAGAGGAGGAGACAGTATTTGGAGGAGAATGTTACAAGGATGAGCGATCCACATTAAGCCGAGGTATAGACTGGCCCTCAGTGCTGTATTTCAAACTAGCATAATATTACAATGCCAGCAACATGGGTCAGTGCCCATCAATAGCCCTTTCCTCCATGAATTTGACCAGTCTTCAAGCCACCTCTCTTTTAAATCCACCAGTCCTGCAGGGGCGAGTTCCATAGTTTATCTATGCACTGAGTGACGTACTTTCATTGATCCGTCCTCAATCTTCCAACATTCAGCTCCTTGGATGTCCCTGAATTCTAGTGTCATGACAACAGGAGAAAAAACTTTTCTCCATCAACTTTCTCCATGCCATGCATAATTGTATAAACGTCTATCATGTTGCCTCATACTTGCTTTTTCCCTGCCCTAAAGGTAAAGGGACCCCTGACCATTAGGTCCAGTCACGGCTGACTCTGGGGTTGCGGCACTCATCTCGCTTTACTGGCCAAGGGAGCCGGCATACAGCTTCCGGGTCATGTGGCCACCATGACTAAGCCGCTTCTGGCGAACCAGAGCAGCACACGGAAACACCGTTTACTTTCCCGCCAGAGTGGTACCTATTTATCTACTTGCACTTTGATGTGCTTTCGAACTGCTAGGTTGGCACTAAAAAGTCCCAAATGCTGCAACTTTTCTTCACAGGGAGTCCTCCATCCCCTCAATGCAATGCAGGAATCTTTTTTTGCCCAATGTGTGGCCCAAACCCAAGACCCTGAAATTATGAGTCTCATGCTCTACCGACTGTGCAGAATGAAACAGCTTTGAAGAAATAGTTCCACGTGATTCAGGCATCACATGATTCCCCTCCTTTACTCTCCCATCTGTTGTTGTTATGGGTTTAGATTGCTGAAGAAGGCCCAGTGGAATCTGGGTAATGTCCCTATTGCGCCATGAAGCTCTTGGGATAGTCAACAACTCTTCAGCTTAACCTATCTCACAGGGTTGGTGTGAAGATGATTGAAATATACTCAGAGTCGCAAAGTGATTTCATGCTCTTTATTCAGCTCATAGTGGTGAGGAGGAATGAATGGAAGTCCCCTCACAGTATCTGCTTTATATACATTATTTACATAATGGGCTGCACATGATTGGCTAATTCCGGAATTTTACTGTAAGCCAATCAGGTTGTGGATTCACTTCTATCTGGAGCAGGATTGGGTGGTTCCTGCCAACCAATCATACTGCTGCATTGTTCTAGGACCAATCAGACTGCTGCATTTTGGATCCTATTGTTCTAGGACCAATCAGACTGCTCCAGTTTGGATCCTATTCAACTCAGTACATAACAATGATGATGATTTATCAGTTGCTTGTTATCAAGTTACACGGGACGCGGGTAGCACTGTGGTCTAAACCACTGAGCGCCTTCGGCTTGCCGATCAGAAGGTCGGTGGTTCGAATCCCAGCGATGGAGTGAGCTCCTGTTGCTCGGTCCAAGCTCTTGCCAACTTAGCAGTTTTGTTTTTAAAAAAATGATATTTATTAAGCATTTTAGAATTACAGAAAAAACAAAGAAACAAAGAAGAAGAAAAAACAAGGGAAAAACAAACAGCAATCAAACAATACAAATCAATAAAAATCAAAATCAAAAAGCAAAACCAAAACCCATAACACATCCAAATCAAAAAACAAAAGTAAACCACAAAAAATTAAAAACAGATCCAATATTCTCAAATCCTTAACTGTCATTACCTTATTTCATCGACCTCCTCACACCTCCCTTTTTTGTATTCTAGTTATTAATTATCACAGCAAATCCTTCCCATTTTTCATAATATTCTGTCATTAAATTACCTTAATCTATTTTAACCTTATCTTACTATAAAAACCCTAAAACTTAAAACTTAAATCTTATTTATACCAATTTCTCATAACCATAACATATTCTTGCATAGTTCTTTTTATCATTTCTGCTAAAGCCAAATAATTTCGTTCCAACATTTTTCTAATACTCATTAATTTTACAAAACAATCCTAAATAGAATTTTTTTAAAAACTTTCTTCCAATCTTCATCCAACGTCTCTTCCTCCTGATCCCGGGTTTTGTCAGTCCTTTCTATCCCATCCATCTAGTTCATTAACCTGGTAATCTTATGTCCGAGGCCCTTAAGTATCTTCCATGTCCCTTCCGCCGATCTTCTTCATATTTATACCTGTACTTTACTTTGTCTCCTGGTCCTCTTACTCGTGGAAACTCCAACTTGACAGTATTTTTATCCCTTCTTGACAGATCAGCCCCTTTTCCATAGTCCACACTGAGCTCCATGTGGTATTTAAAAGCATGTTTCAAGGTCCCTACAGAGTTGAGGACCCCCACAACCCCAAACTCCTCACGGCCCATTGCCAGACTTGAAAAGTCAAGACATCCCTGCATAGGGGGGTCTATCCAGCCCCCCATTTCCAAGCCAAACAAAACTCTATCTCTCCAAATCTGGCTTTTTCCAAGTTCATTTGTCAGATCCAACAACTCATGTTCCTGCTGGGCCACAGCTCCCTCCATCTCTGCCACCCGAGGTCCAGCAACAACCTCCTCCCTCATCTGATCTGTCAGAGCACACTCCTGAGTTGATTCCTGGGTGGGCTCTATATAGATACCCACTACCTGTCCAAAATTTCTAATCGCAACAGTCATCAAATCCATCTTCTCATGTAACTGTTCCAATAAAGCACTTGTCTTGCAGAAAGCACGCACCAAAGCCTCTGAATACATTGTTATACTAGGTCAGAAGTCTGTTCCTACGATCTTAATCTGTTTGCAGCTGCGAAGCTCCCCAGTTCAAATTTAATAACAGTTTCACAAGCTCCCTCTAGGGGAAGAACTTCTATTTGTATCAATCTCTTTTCTTTTCTTTTTTCTTTTTTAACAGCAGATCTAACAACAAAGTTTCCTTTTTCAGATATTTTGTCAATATTTGTTCCTTTAAAATGTGAAAGAGGACAATGGAATCACTATGTTTCTCTTCTTTTAACTGTCTGTCAAAAACATTTGTCTATAGTCAATGAACTTCCCAAAAACGTCTGTCCTGACACCCCGCTCCCAGGTTCAGGACGGTGGAAAATTACTTTTCTTTACACTCTCTTCTGCAGGTTTAAACAATCCAGAAAAAATCCCCCCTCTTCTCCTGCTTCCGAAGGGGGTTCAGTAGTTTTAGATGATGAAAGTTGATCCTTTACAAATGATTTTCTAAACTCTAGTTTGCCATGTCTTTGCTTTAATCTATCTACAAGAAATGGAAGGCTGACTTCCTGTTTAGACCTTCCCGCTTCAGTGCCAAATTAAGAGGAATTTCTTAATCCAATTTTCCGTTCTACTCACAGATCGTTGTTTAAAGTCCAATTGTCCAAATTTGATCTGCTCATCTGCCAAATTGTCCCAGGAAAAAGGTAGCGCTCTCCGGCAATGGCTGTGTGGCTTCGCTCCACGGAAGAAGCAGTTGACTCTCAGCATCACGCCACTAGCCCCTCTTCACTCCGGAGCCCGTAATTGGGTTCCTTTACAAATTGGGGGGGGGTGTGCAAAAGGTGCCCGCCGAATCCCATGGTCACAGGCTTCATCCGCCTGTGATTTTTTAAAGGGTCCCCGCTTCGCCGTAGCGGAACAGACCCGTTTTCCGTGGAGCCAGTCCCTCCAGATCAGAGGGAATCCGCCATTACCGATGGTGCCACCCCGGAAGCCCCTGCCAACTTAGCAGTTTGAAAGCACGTCAAAGTGGAAGTAGAGAAATAGATACCACTCCGGTGGGAAGGTAAACGGCATTTCCGTGTGCTGCTCTGGTTTCACCAGAAGCGGCTTAGTAATGCTGGCCACATGACCTGGAAAAACTGTCTGCGGACAAAAATCAGCTCCCTCAGCCAGTAAAGCGAGATGAGCGCCGCAACCCCAGAGTTGTTCGTGACTGGACTTAACTGTCAGGGGTCCTTTACCTTTTTTTGTTTGTTATCAATTTCTCCTAGAGACTTTCAGAACAGAAACTAAGCACACCACTGCGCTCCTTGTTGGAGCTCATAAAATACTGCTATTACTGCCATTTAATTACCACAGAACCAGACATTGATAATAACCAGTTGAAAGAAAAAAGTTCCTGCTTCAAAACTCGCAACCTAGCGAAGGCCACACAATTAAAATACCGCTTAGGCTGCAAAGTTCCATATACCAGCATTCCTCAGTGCTGGTCAACGTGATCGATGTTCTCCATGGTATATGGCAGCCTTCCCCAACTTGGTGCCGTCCAGATATTTTGGACTACAACTTCCGCTAGCCCTAAGGCAGTTGTAATCCAAAACATTTGGCCAATGCCAGGCTGGGAATCACAGGCGTATATCATGGAGAACATCAATTGGATTTCCAACCAAGTATGCAAGCGACTCTTGGAGCATCAGTAAAACAACTGCCATTTCCCTTCCCTTCCTCGCCCAACCATAAACATTACACTTATGCAAACCACCACCATGACCACCACAAGTCAGTAGCCCTTGGGGTGGCTTCTGGTTGCATTCCTTCAAATGCCCAGTAGATGGGGATGCTTATCTGCCAAGCCAAGCAGAGCTGATCGCTTCTGGAAGAGGAATAAGGCTTTTAACAATTGCCTCAAGTATACCCTGAGCAAATGCCATTTGTGAGTAATTCCTTTTTGAGCATCCTCATATCCCCCAAAAGAAAGATCGTGAGCATGCATGCAGTCCGAGAGTCATGTTCAATGCTTTTCACATTGCAGCAAAGCCACAGGCTGGCAACTGCCCCAGTGGGGATTGCCATGAAATAGCAGAGGGGCAAGTCTGACATGCAATGGATGAATGCAATGGTTAAGCACTTGGTCAGCTTTTGTCAACCTGGTGTCTTATCTGGGTTGTAGACCCATTGAGATTAATGCCCGTGAGTAACTTGGGCCCATCCAATTCAGTGGGTCTGCTCTGAGTAAAAGTTAGCTGAATACAACCCCATATGGACCTGGAGGACCCAGAAAGCTGTTTGTGCCAGCTGGCAAAGGAGAAGAGGGAAGGGAGCTCTGCCCAGCAAATCTATCTGCAGGTCTCTGCCTAACAGCCTAATGGATCTTAGGGCCCATGAGCTTCCTCAGGACTGGGAAGGGGAAAGAAACACCGGTTGCGGCTCATTGGCAGTCTATTTATCTTTCCAGTATGCTTTTTGCTCTGTTGCTGCTGTGGACAAGCGGTGAGAGATTCCTGCATTGCAGGGGGTTGGACTATGTTTGTGGGCAACGATCCTGCCACTCTACTTGGGTTGAGAGCCTGGATTGGTTGGAGAGTAAGGGGGAGGTGAAAGGAGTTAAGTTACCCAAAAGCCAAGGCGTGAGAATCTGCTGGCATGGAGAAAGGCCCCCTTTGGGTTAGAGACATAGAGGGAGGCAGTGGGCTGCCGTAAGTGGGGAAAGACCTGTTTAAATGTCTCGTTTGGTCCCCCCCCCCCCAGGCTTTTGGTTAAACTTGAAATATTAATTTTTGCTATTGTGGTTTTGCTTCTTTCCCTTACGACAGAATTGCTATTTATGTTATTTTGTAATTTTTGTCTCTTGTTTTTCTCTGTTTATTTGGATTACTCTGTAACCTGCTCTGCGACTAAAAACATTCCATGAAGAATAGGCTATAAATACTGTACAGTAAATAAATCAATAACAATAATAAAAATGTGTTTTGGACAAGTGGCTCTCATCTGCCCCAGCCATCGCAGCCAGTGGGGGCTGATGGGAATTGTAATCCAAACCTGTGGAGGGGCTGTGAGGTTTTTTTGGGAGGGTGTCAGTCAGTATGATGCCTGAGTCCCTTCTAATCCCTGGGATCCTGGATCCAGCAAGGGTTAAAACTCTAATGGAGGATCCCTTTGTTGAACTAGTGGGTCAAGTTTCTTTGTGAGTTAATGGCCCTAAAGACTGTAATGAAAGACAAAAGGGTAGGCCCTCTCCCTCACCTGGCTGGTAGTGGGGAGACAAGAGACATGCAGTTGTGTGTGAGAGAGGGGAGGCTGCAGGCATAAGCTAGAGAGACAGAGTCATGCTTGATTTCTGCTCAGATCCAAGGCTGTGACTGTGGGAGAAGAAAAGATCATCTGGAGTGTTAATGCTATGAGTCCACCCATCTTAGGCTCAGGTTGTAAAGGTAAAGGTAAAGGGACCCCTGACCATTAGGTCCAGTCATGACCGACTCTGGGGTTGCTGTGCTCATCTCCCTTTACCGGCCGAGGGAGCTGGCGTACAGCTTCCGGGCCATGTGGCCAGCATGGCAAACCAGAGCAGCGCACGGAAACGCCGTTTACCTTCCTGCCGGAGCGGTACCTATTTATCTACTTGCACTTTGACGTGCTTTCGAACTACTAGGTTGGCAGGAGCAGGGACTGAGCAACTGGAGCTCACCACGTCACGGGGATTCGAACCGCTGACCTTCTGATCAGCAAGTCCTAGGCTCTGTGGTTTAACCCACAGCGCCACCCATGTCCCTAGGCTCAGGTTGTATATATGTGTAAATAAACCATACACAGTGGTACCTCGGGTTAAGAACTTAATTCGTTCTGGAGGTCTGTTCTTAGCCTGAAACTGTTCTTAACCTGAGGTACCACTTTAGCTAATGGGGCCTCCTGCTGATGCCACGTTGCTGACGCTTGATTTCTGTTCTCATCCTGAAGCAAAGTTCTTATCCCGAGGTACTATTTCTGGGTTAGCGGAGTCTGTAACCTGAAGCGTCTGTAACCCGAGGTACCACTATATCCTAAAGACACCAAGTCTCCACTGTCCCTCATTCCAAGGAAACCAAACCCTGAAGAAGTGTCTGGAACCCCAAGAATCTTGCGCTGCTTGGAGATTGGGGTGCTTTGGTAACAGAGGGCACCAGGCTGGCAAAGACTAAACTTAGCTATTCATGAAAGCACTTGATACATTTTGAGACAACGGGATAAGAAATGCATCAGGACATTAATAGCTTTTAACAGACAGTGACTGGATCCCAATAGTTCATTTCTTTGATTTTTGCTTTTAAAAAGTGTGTATTGCTTACAAGATGAAAAAGAGGAGCGCAGTAGATGAAATTTATGCAGGGTTCCCCCCCCCCCGCTTGCTCTTATGCAGAGGGTATGGTTATGCAATTAATTGAACAGGCAATCAGGGGGAATTTAAATCAAATAACGTTCCCAGTCAGAGCACATTATAGGCCTCATATGAAGAGTTAGCACGCAAAGCTCTGACAAGGGGGAGGTTGAAAGCTTCCTGGAGGAGAGGGCTGGTGTGAGAGAGAAGGGAAACACCTGAGAGACTTCAGCCTACGTTCTGAGCTTGAGCTTGTTCCCCCTCAGGTATTTATGGGAGCCACCGCTCAGAGGTGCAAGAAGTCTTGATCACGAATCAGCCGAGCAATCCCTGTTGACCCTATGCTGTGATGCACTCTGGTTCTGGTTGGGTGTGGCAGTTTTTGTATACCTGACGTAATGGCATGCGAGTTGTGCATTTTAAACTGTGAAGCGTTATTGTCTTGTTCACATTCATTATGGTAGATTGTACACCCTTTGCGGAAGAATTCTTAATTTGATTATGTGCAGCACAGTGTACACTGATATGTAAATAAATTCACTGAATGGCGGTTTTGTGTCGCTCGCCATGAGCACCAACCTTCCTGTGGCAAGTTTTGTTTGCCCTTTCCCCCTCTCTTCCCTATGGGATGGCATTACGGTAACTATGCCAGCTCCAGGGCACCAGCTCTAGGGGAAGGGTCAAAGCTCAGCAGCAGACCAACTTCCTTGCATGCACAAGGTCCCAGGTCAATCCCCACCATCTTCAGGTATGCCTACGAAATATTGGACATTTGAGAACCATCATCATCATCATGAAGCACAATGCAAATGAAACACAATGCAAATTGTGGGTGGGTTGGGGGAGTAATCAGTTACTTAGATGACTTGAAAGAGGTTTAGAGACATTCATGGATGATGAGGCTATCAACCAGATGGACCTTTCTTCTGACCCAACAGGACACCGGAATGCACATGACAGACTGTGCCACCAGTAAATGCATGGGTACCATTGGATATAGTCAGTGTGATAGCTATCTTGAAGATCCACAGCTTAGTGGTAGAGCATCTGCTTTGCATGTAGAAAGTCTCAGGTTCAAAGCCCAGGTAGACATGAGAGAGACCCCATCCGAAACGCTGGAGAGCTGCTGGCTGTCATTGTAGACCAGGCATAGGCAAACTCGGCCCTCCAGATGTTTTGGGACTACAACTCCCATCATCCCTGACCACTGGTCCTGTTAGCTAGGGATGATGGGAGTTGTAGTCCCAAAACATCTGGAGGGCCGAGTTTGCCTATGCCTGTTGTAGACAATACTGAACTAAAAGGCCCAAAGATATGACTCAGCACGAGGCAACTTCCTATGTATGTCCCATGAAAGGTCACACAAGTATTCCAGCCCCGTCTATTTGCTCCCTCTTGTAATCATTATGCATTATGTTTTCATTATACACATCCATCACTGGTCAGTGCTGACACTGCACTCAAGGAGAGCGAGTCTGAAGTTCATCCGTGTAGTTGTAGCATTGCTCTCCTGCACCGGGCAGTTCAGACGCTCAAGGAGAAAGTGACTAGGAAACTACAAGGCAATTAGCTATCCCTCAGCCATCACTTCTAGTTTGCAATCGTGGGAGATTTAGGGACTTGTTTGGCATGAGGCTGAATCTTCTGAACACCCCGGCACACTAATAACCATCCAAGGGTGATTGCTTGTCCTCCATGGATCTGACTAATCCTCTTTGAAAAGTCAATTATCCTATTGGCCTTCATAAGATGCCACTGAGCGTCACAGGTAGAGAGGTGCGTCTGCATGTGTGTCTCTGTGCTTGCGCAATATGAAATGCAGTGACAGTAACTTAAAACTGTCTTGTTAAATCAACTGCCTGTACATTTCACGGAGTCCTTTTTAGATCTACTTTTATGGCAGAAAGCAAATATACTAGCTCCCCGTTCCTGGTAACAGCACCATTAATTATCATATTGTATCTTCAGTCGGTGTACTTCTTTGACTTGAAAGCTCTCTTAGTTCTTCATTTTACAAGAATACTCTCTTTTCAGGTCTTACATGTCCATAATGTTCATTCTAGCCATTTATAAAGCACACGTGCTTCTCTCAATGTACATATTCTTTTGAAAGCTGCCCTTTCTCTTATGTACGAGTTACATTAAGTTTGCCCATTTCTGCCAGTTCCAGCTGGCTATTCCCATACAGTGAGGACTAGTGGCTTCCCGCTCCATTTACATGTCTGCCTATCTGTCCTTCTGTCATTAATATGTTTCATATTTGGGATTTTAGTCCATTTGAAATCTCCACCCCAATCCAATTAAACAAAATTAACATGGGATTTCAGCTGTGTTCAAACTTCCATCTACTGTGCACTCCACTGCTTTTCCAAGGCTGGACTTTTAATCTGTATTTACTTTTGTTCTCTAAAATGCATATGCACCTTACACATAACTTTGCCATAAAATGCTACTGTTGGATGTGTTCTTTCTCAAGCCAGCTTCATGCCGATCAGAGTCCTTAAGGTGTTCCTAATTCATCTCCAGCCAAGGTGTGAAGACATCCCTGCCCCATCAATGCTGCTTGGTGTGTACACAGACAGCAGTGAATCTGAGACTAATGAAGCCGTGCTGATGTGAGCAGCTTGGGGTGTATTTGTGTGTTGAGTGGGAAGAGCCGTGAAATGCACCAAGGGAGAACTTCACTGTGGTCTACAGTTAAAGTGAGCACACCCTTAATTTGCACCCTGTGATTTGCACCATTATATCTATGCTTTGTCCCCAGGAATAATATTTATATATTATAATTATATTTATATATTTTGATTTTGTTCTGTGAACTGCCCTGAGACCTCTGGGTATAGAGCAGTCAGTAAATAAATAAATACATAAATAAATAGGTTTTTGGCAATCCAACCATATATGAACCAGATGCCCATTCATAGCTAGAAACGTCCAGCACCTGAACCTCATATCTGAATAGATCTTATCCAGCTGAGCAGGTGTTAATAAATACCATCGTAGTAACAATGTATACAGGTTTAATTGACAAATTTAGAGTTGACTTCTTTACTGAATATCACATCATACTCCCTTTTTTTTGTTCTGATCAATTAGCACCCAGGTCTCTTTTCCATTATCATTTAATTATATGCCTCTCATTTCCTCGGTTCTTTGTAACTGCTTGCTAACAAACCTTTTGCCATAATGTCATCTTTCTCAATCTTACCGTGACCTTTCAAAGGAAAAAAACCCCAACTCAATTTATTCTTCTATCTAATTTTCCTCCATAGACAAAGCATTCTAGTTCCCCCATTGCTTTGTGCTGCCCATCTTTTACACCAGTTAGGCTGCTCTACAATACTGTACTATTCTAGTGGTTGTACTCAGGGCTTTTTTACAGCTGGAAACTCTGTAAACACCTTTCAGGTCAGCACCATTGCCGTTCTAAGAGAAGGAGGCAGGTGTTCATGGTGAGTTCCAGCACCTCTTTTTTCTAGAAAAGTAGCACTGGTTATACTATAGGCCTTTTGAGAACTGCTTGAACTATGGATCTAAGTTCTGGATCTGTGGCTCTCTAGATGTATCTGGACTATGACCAATGATCAGGGATGAAGGGAGTTGTCACCTAGCAACATCTGGATGGCCACAGACCCCCCCACCCTTCCATGAAATGGGGAAACAAGCGCAAGTAGTTAAAGTAAGGTAAAGGGACCCCTGACCATTAGGTCCAGTCGTGGCCGACTCTGCGGCTGCGGTGCTCATCTCGCTTTACTGGCCGAGGGAGCCAGCGTACAGCTTCCGGGTCATGTGGCCAGAGCAGCACACGGAAATGCCGTTTACCTTCCCGCCACAGTGATACCTATTTATCTACTTGCACTTTGACGTCCTTTTGAACTGCTAGGTTGGCAGGAGCAGGGACCGAGCAACGGGAGCTCACCCGACCTAAACCGCCGACCTTCTGATCGGCAAGCCCTAGGCTCTGTGGTTTAACCCACAGCGCCACCTGCGTCCCTTAGCACTGGTTATATACTATAGGCTTTTTGGGACTATGCTTGAACTATGGATCTAAGTTCTGGATCTGTGGCTCTCTAGATGTATCTGGACTCCAACTCCCATCAGCCCCAGACACTATGACCAATGATCAGGGATGGTGGGAGTTGTCACCTAGCAACATCTGGATTGCCACAGACCCCCCACCCTTCCATGAAATGGGGAAACAAGCACGAGTAGTTAAGGTTGAATTCATTTCTTGAGTATTCAACCAAGGCATCTGTTTCATTGCCAGCTTGTTTGTTTTGATCAGGGATGGGAAACTTGTGGTCCTCCAGATATTACTGAATTCCAACCCCCATCATCCCTGACTATTGACTATGCAGGCTCAGCTGAAGGGAGGTGGGGTCCAGCAACATCTGGAGGGCGAATGGTCCCTCATCCCTGGTTTAAAGACTGTATCATTTTGCCGAAATGGCAAAAATGACCAGAAGAATCCAAAATCAGGAAGACCAAAATTTTAATAAAGAATGGGGGAAGATTATAATTTATCTTAAAAACCATTGTAAACAGTTAAAATTGTTTGTAGGATTGGAATAACACTTGTAGTTTAATGGTGAATTTTGGATATAATGGAGATGTAAAAGACTGGGATTATTATAAAAGATGCAGGGGGAAATGATTAATAATAGGACCCACAAAGGGGAGGAGGGAAGTTCAGAAGATTCTAGGGAATCTCGTCTTTATGTTGTATGTTGGATATGTGATTGTAAAACTGTAATTTGAGAAACCAAATAAATAAATGTAAAACAAACAAATAAATACTGTATCAATGGATATTTGCAGTGTATCTCTCATCATCAACTGCTTTGGAGAGAAGGCAAACAGAGGAGGAATGAATACAAGAAGCTGCCTTACACTGAGCCAGATCATTGACCCATCTAGATGATAGCAGCAGCTCTACAGGGATTTAGGCAGGTGATGTTGGGGATTGAAGCTGGGACCTTTTGCATGCTAAACCTGTGTTTTACACCTGAGCCATAGCCCTTCCTCTGTATGTAGTCACTATGCCTTGCTTGGCAACTTACTGGAGGGATATGGCTGTGCTGGGCCTGGGGGTAACCTGTGAAATGCGGACCAGGACCGGACCAGAATCTGGAGGTTCCACTAGAAGTCAGTCCAACAGGACCAAGACAGGACATGAGGCAGGAAACCAGGCAAGGACAAGTACAGGATCTAGCATACACCACCTGGGACGGGGTCCAACAACCTTTAATCTTTGTCAGGCAATGGCCGGTCCTGATCCCCCGGCGACTCACCTCCCTGTTTCGCCCGAAGGCGAGCACTCCTCCTGCGAGTACTCAGGTCTCTCCTTCTCTCAGACCTGAGTCTCTGCAGCTCGGGAGATGTCGGTGGGTTACTAGACCCAGAGGCCGCCTCAGCCTCTCCTGACCCAACTGGCAGTGGAGCAGCTGTACATGATTGCCCAGCAGAGGGCAAGAGGTCATCCCCGCACCTGGAGCCAGGGCAGGCTCAGGCCCCTGACTCGGCCCAGCTGGTGCTTGTTGCAGGGGAACCTGTGAAGATTGGGACTCTTCAGGATCAGGCCCCAGACTTGGTTTAAATGATGTCTGAGGCAAAGGATCCGGTGCAGACTGAGACTCCTCTGGTTCCGAGTCTGAGCCCGAGTCCTAGGCCATCACAATGGCTGAGTCTTGTTGGAAATAGGATGCTGGGCTAGGTGGACTTTCAGATGGACCTAGTATAGTTCTGTTAGTTCTGCCCTCCTATAATTCCATGCTTCCCTCCCATATTTAAGCCCTGGCTGCAACTCGGCTTATACCTTAGTCAGCTTCCTTGCTTTTCTATCACGGTGTGGGCTTGGCAGGGTTAGGCACGAGCGATGAGTAATCCTGAAGGGGTGTGTGGTGGGAGGTGCAAAAGAAAAGCTCATCCACAATGGCTTCAGATGATGAGTTCTTTCATGCAGGCCCTATTTTGTTGGCACACATCCCCCCCTTTTGGAGCACTCATTGCCTCTTACTGATTCAGGCATCCCCCTTCTCAGGCACACATGCTATAATAAGGCATGAGTGTGCTTGGCTTCTACTCAAGTGAAAAGAGGGAAGCTGGATCTTTGTTTAGATTGGGAAAAGGCTGGAGAACGGTCCATGGTGCTGGAGGCCACAACGGTGCTGCTGGATTAGATCAAAGTTCT
The DNA here is from genome assembly GCF_964188305.1 of Podarcis bocagei. Classification (NCBI taxonomy): domain Eukaryota; kingdom Metazoa; phylum Chordata; class Lepidosauria; order Squamata; family Lacertidae; genus Podarcis; species Podarcis bocagei. The sequence continues at coordinate 9,021,813 of NC_138139.1, forward strand.
GTATCGGGGTAGCCAACTTGTTGCCTTCTAGATGTTGCTGGCATCCAACCCTCGTCAGCCCCAACCAGCATGGGCAATGGACAGGAATGATGGGTCTTGTATGCCGAAAGCATTTGGAGGACACTGGTTGGGGCTTATGGGAGATGGAGCCCAATAACATCTAGAGGACACCCCATTGGCTACTATACTATACTATACTATACTATACTATACTATACTATACTATACTATACTATACATCTTGTTATGATGCAGCTATCTTTAACCTTGTGCCCCCCTGATGTTTTGAATTGCATGTCCCATCAGCCCCAGTCATCATGGTCAATGGTCCATGACGTACCTTCTAATTCATGATAACATTTTGTGCAAGAGCACCTGTATCAGCAACTTGGTAACAACGTGGATTTGCGAACAGGCTTTTTGCTGGAAGCAAATAAAACAGAAACGAGTGCTAAACTTGTTCTAGAGTCTGCTATATTTCTGGAAGCAGCTTTTACACCATGTGAAAACTTAAATATAATAGGGGGTGGGAGGGAATTAACATTGGGAAAATGGAACGAACGGCTTTGTGAATGCAGCCTGGTTCTATGGTGTGATCTAAGAATGAGTGCAGGGCTGGGGAACCTGTGACCCACTAGGTATTGTTGGACTCCAGCTCCCATAAGCCCCAGCCAATGTGGCCAATGATCAAAGATGATGGCACTTGTAGTCCAACAACATCTGGAGGGCCACAGTTTCCCCAGCCTTGCACTAGTGTGGTTTCAGATTGAGATTCCAAGTTGGAATTGGAATCCAATGACTGCTTGGCATGGAGTGTGCACAAGTTCCCCATCACTGATTTAAGGAATTAGATCCCCCCCCTCAGAAGGCAGGTGAGTTCAATGTCATGGTAGGAATACGAGTAATCAAGTCTATTTCATCACTTTTGCAACGGGCCGGAGCACAGATAAGTGCAAGACATATTCTCTGTTCCTCCTTTCGCCTTGCTAGATACATACTCTGCCTGTTTAGGTTGTTAAATCTCTGGAAGAGGCAGTGCTATTTCATTCCCAATTTATACTGCATTCTGCACAGGAGGACCTGGTCTGACCTGCCTGTACTGCTGCAAGACAAATCGCTATGTGTAAAAAAGCCTGGTGAGGATTTAATTTCCTGTACTTTAATAAGCAATGTGATTAGAAGGAGCCCAGATAGTTTCCTAGAGACAGATGGGGAAGATTGGTTTTGCCCTGCTCTGGCAAATCTGGGAGAGCCCTCAAGGCTCTGAATGAAGTCTAGCAGAGACTGTGTCGCCATGAGAGTCCAGCACAAGCTATGCAAGCTTCCAAGTCACCAAGGAAGGGCCACACAGGGCAGGCCCTGGGTCAGGTCCCAGTGCAGATTCCCAGGAGCAACAGAAGTTGCTTGGATAAAGGCCTCAGCTCAAATGAGAACCCAAACCAGCCTCCCCCAACCTGGTGCCCTCCATATATTTTGGACTGCAAATCCCATCAGCCCCAGTCACTATGGCCAGTGGTAAGGAATGATGGAAGGTTGCAGTCCAATCAGCCCAGGTCCAAGGCTCCTGGGTTGATATGCATTCCTAAACAACTACAGCAAGTAAGAATGTCACTTGTTTCTTAAGTCACCTTCCAGTTTCCTAGCTGTATGAAGGGTGCAGCCATTGGACTAACAGAACAACGAGCATAGGCTGCTGGTTGAGATAAGCCTGTAAAGAAACAGGACATGGCTGGTCATTTATGGGATGGGGAAAACCCCACATTGGCAGCTTACAAAGGTTATGAAAGTCAGTTGAGGAACAAAAGGCCACTTGGAAAAAACTATAGGCCTCTGTACCGGTGTGCAACTCTCATGTCTCCAGGTGGGCCTTGTATTGTATCTACCCTCAGTGCCATGACCAGAGATCTCCTAGCCAGCCTAGTTTCTCATAATGTCATGGCTGGAACCAGGCCTGCTCAGATGTTCAGGATTTTCTCAATGACCAACTTAAATCCATCAGGGATGATATATTCCACCAGAATTAGCCTATGATTCTAAAGAACACCTCAAGAATCCCTGAGGATCTGTGACCATGGCACCATTCATGGAGATTCTCTGGATGGCAGTGCAGATGCTTGCAGTGTTGATGCTTCTAGAGCAGGGGTGTCAAACTCAAATTCATCGGGGGCCGCGTCTGCAGTTTGGTCACCCTCAAAGGGCCGGTTGTATCTGTAGGAGTATGTGTCCACTCTTTATTATCATAAATTATTGTCACTGCATTCAATTATTACTGTTTTTTGTAATAATGTAGACAGTCCAGAAGGATGTTATGGTCGATTGTATCAAAGGCCGCTGAGAGATCCAGCAGAACTAGGAAACAAAGTTGTTACAAAGAATGAGCCCTAATGAGACAATTGCTGCAATCCTATGTGCATTTACTTGAAACTCCTGTCGAAGAAAGTGAGGCTGGCTTCTGAGTAAACATACACGGCATGGGGCTGTAAATAAAATGTGGGGGGGGGGAGAGAGAGAGCTCTGACAGGAAAGCATCAACATGCCTTGTGCACTCTCATTTTCCTTGGCTAATTCCCCTGCCCCCCCCCCATATCGGGGTGCCATTGCATAGCGCAAAAGGCGAAAGAGCGCGAGCGCGCTGTCTGCAACTGGATCTCCAGCTTCTTCCTGTCCTTCCCCGAGGCGGGAGGGAGAGATCAAGGCGGAGCTGCTGGCAGGGCGGAGAGTGAGCCGCCCAATTGTGTGACCGAGTGATGGAAGGGCTGCAAGGAGCCGCGTCCGATCTCCTCCCAGGAATGTGCCAGCGGGACTGACATGTGCCGGAAGGCAGGGAGAACCGCCCAGCGCCGCTGCGCGGGCGCGGAGTCCAACTTGTGGAGCTGAGATAGAGAGCCGGGTGCCAGATCGCCTTCCTCGCTTGGCTTGCCGCGAAATTGCAAGAGGAGGAGGAGGAAGGCGGCGGTGGGGGGCGGGGAGTGGAGGGGGTGCCAGGGAACACAGCCCCCTCCCATCACGGCCATCATCATCGCCGCCCCCACTTTACATTTATTTTAAGGGTGTTTGGAGTGTGTGTGCGCGCGCCCCCCTCTCTCTCCCACTCACCCCCCCACCAGCCACCCCATATTCCCAAAGAACAACTTGATCACGGGCATCGTCGGTCCTGGAAAGGCTGGCTGTGCAAAGATGGAGAGGGAGGCGAAATGAAGAGGAAGGGAAGCCCCGGGCTGGTGAAATCCAGCGCGGAGGAGAAGAGGACGCCTCCCGCAGGGCGAGTTTGCACCCCAGAGAAGATCCAAGGCTGGAATAAAAAAGTTTCTCCGAGGAGAAAGACTCCCCCTCCGCGGCACGGAGAGACCTGACCTTCCGCTTGCTCTTTTTGAGCAGTGAGCAGGAGAGAGAAGCCGGCTGCCTGCCTCGCTTCGGCCCCCGACGATGAAGGCGCAAGTTGAGAGACGCGGGGACATTTGAAGCAGCAGCCACGTCTTTAAGAGCGACGGGGGGAGGCGAGTAGGGAGCCGCACCATGTAAACTTCCTTGTGTCAAAAAAACAAACAAAACTGAGAATAAAAGGTGAAGGCTGGCGGCCGCCGGCAGCTACATGGGCCACATGACGAGGTCTGGCGGGCCGGATTTGGCCCGCGGGCCTTGTGTTTGACACCCGTGTTCTAGACCTATTGACCATTAGAAGGAGTTTGGGCACCAACATACCAAATTCTCCCAGGTCCAGGGGTAGGGTGCCGGTGGGATTGGGTAGTCCATCAAGTTCTTTGTGAAACCTGATAAACCGAACTGTTTTGTAGTAAGTGCACCTGGGAGATGACCAAGAATTGGGTTGGGAGTAGGGAACCACCAAGCTGCAACTTCAGTGTGTAAGAATACGAAAAGAAGGGGAAATCATAACTGTTCATTATAAGATTTGCTGGGAAGGGGTACCATTATATATGGAGAAGCATTACTTGTAGCAAAGATTAGTAATGCTTGGGCAAATGGAACCATTATAAGGGATATTTATATAATTGTACAGACCAGTATTCAGAACCATACTATATATTGGCCAGTTGATCAACAAAGACAGACCACATCAAAATATGTTATATTCTTTAACTGTTTGGCCATGTGATACATTTTTAGAATTAACTGCTGTGCTTCCCAAAATCACAAAATTGATGATTTTATAACAAAGACCCATGTCCTGCAATGACTATATTAAAAAACATATGCTTTTGTAGCTGCTCACTGTATTGCAGCTTAATGCACAAATTATGATCTCACGTGCCATGCAACAAAGGTAATCTCCCAGCCACCACACATGATGCGGTCTATTGGTGTGATAGGATTATTTTGCTTGCTTACATGATTATTCCACCTTTACTGAGGTTGCTGACCAAAGCCATCTATTCATGATTACATGATTACACAGAACTGTAATTGACTACCACCACCAACCACAAAAAGGAAGGAAGAAAAAGGAGAAAGTGCGGGGGAAAGAATTTAAGACTTTCTTATGACTTAAAAGCACAAAAGTGGGGAATGTAAGACCAAAACTGACCTGACGGCCCCATAATGGATTTGTGTAGGTACTGACGTGGCGAAAAGTGAAAGCGATGTTGGAAAATGCCCGTGAAGCCGTAGAAACCACAAACAGCCTTTAAACTGATAAGTGTTCTCTTAGTATTGTTCAGCTCCTTTTTACTAATCAGCAAGTTGCACATAGTTCTGAGCCTTGTGGTGCCTATAAATTTTGGCTGTATTAGAGGGCTTCACAGAGAACTCTTTAACTGCCAGAGGGATATGCATCAGTCTGTTTTGTCTCTGTGCAATTGCCTGTATGCTTTCATAAAGTGTTTCTATCTATAAACTAAATGCAGAGTGGAGCTTCCTTTCTTTCAAGCTAAGAAATAAAAGAAACAACAAAAATATAATTAAAGATCAATATGAATATTCCGTGTAATGGATGTGCCATCCCCCATCTTCAACCTCAAATCTACAGATAGGCTGTGGCCCACCTGCATGAAGTTTGTGGGCTACAGTCTGAGAACCTCTGGGACCAGGATATCTGAGAGGTACCCCCTTATATACCCAACTGATCACTTTGCTCTGCAGGTGAGGGCCTCCTGCGAATACTATCTTATCAGGAAGTCTGTGTAGGAATCAGGCCTTTTGTGTCGTGGGACCTTCCCTTTGGAATTCCTTCCCCTTGAATATTAGGCAGGCACCATCTCTGTTTTCCTTTTCGCAACTGCTGAAGACCTTCCCCAACCGAATGCCCTCCAGATATCGGTTTGATGTTGACTCCCATTATCACCGACCATTCATCAGCCTGCCTAGGGCTGATGGGAGTTGGAGTCCAACACCATCTGAATGGGGACAGTTTGAGGAAGGCTGCACTGGGCATCATTCCAGAAATTCTGGGGAAATAAACATGGTAGCCACAAGCTCTAGAATAGAGGAACGCTAGAGAGTTCTGCACTCCACAATCCTCGATATGCACACACTCAAAACAGCCAAAACACTTCTCTCTTTCTCTCTTTTACACACACAGCTTTTGCAGCCTGCTACAAATGGATTTGCAAAACTGGGAGGGCCTTTTTCACTCAGCTCTAGTTTTCAATACAGCCCTGGCACCTGTGAAACAATACAGCAAAGCAGGTTGGCACTGCCCCACCAACCTCAGCCTGATCTCATCCAGACCTAAACTGCCTGCCTCCCTGCCCTTTTACAATCAGCCCAGGGCAGTGGCAGTGGCTGTCAATGTCCTCCTGGAGAGCCAGTGTGGTGTAGTGGTTAAGAGCGGTAGTCTCGTAATCTGGGGAACCGGGTTCGCGTCCCCGCTCCTCCACATGCAGCTGCTGGGTGACCTTGGGCCAGTCGCACTTCTTTGAAGTCTCTCAGCCTCACTCACCTCACAGAGTGTTTGTTGTGGGGGAGGAAGGGAAAGGAGAATGTTAGCCGCTTTGAGACTCCTTAAAGGGAGTGAAAGGCAGGATATCAAATCCAAACTCTTCTTCTTCTTCTTCTTCTCCTGCTTCCTCCCCATAGAGAACTGAACAGGGAACAACATGGGGACAAAACCGGAATTAGTTGTCTCTGCTGTCCCTGACTCTGGCTCCATCAACAGTTTACCTCCCTCACAGTTCTAAGTGTACAGAGGCCACCACTGTAGAGAAGAGCCCCTGAGTCTGTGCAGAGTTCTGATATATGTGCCCCAGGATATAATAAAGATAACTGTGTTGTTCTTAGCCCTGCCTCAAGCTGTTGGATCTGGTCCCTGAAAGAGTCCCAGACACCTCCCTATTTCCATCTGTGAAATATTGGAAGCTGTTAATAAAGCAGCCAACAGCTTGGTAAAATCATAATGTACACTGCTTATATATTATAGGTACATTCGCCATTAATTTTTCATTGCGGTTTCACTTTAGCAGCTACCACGGAACGTAGTGCTCTGCGACTGTTTTATTACAGTAACGGAAGACGGGGGATTCTACAGCGGCACAGAGCAGGAATGTGGCCGAGAACACTTGCTTCTCTTGCAGAACATTTTCCAGCCCGAGGGCCACATTCGCTTCTGGGCTACCTTCCAGGGGCCACATGCCAGGGGTAGGCACGGCAAGAAGCCGTTTCCAATGAGCAATAATCACACCTCGCATTAACCTCATTGGCTATGATACGGCCGCTGCTAAAATAAGGAATCAGAAAGATGAAATCTACTGAAGGAATGGGTTTCTATGCAGTCAGTTTGAAACCAATCAGTAAAGCCTAATAAGGCTACACTACGTGGAAGAATGGGGGCCCTTTTCAGTCCATATAAGAAGGCAATACAGCCTAATAAAATCTCAAGCAGGTTTTGACTTATGAGCAATGGAAAGAAAACAGGAGAGATTGTAATATAGGATTTAGGTAAATAAATAAGGTTAAGAAGTTGGAAAGGCAGCAGGGAGGAGAGAGAATTAGACCATCACAGATGTAAGAATGGGAAATCACCAAGATACATAAATATATTTTGATGTAAAAAAAATAGGAGGGTATGGAGCAGGGCCAGATCCTGAAGTTGAGGCTCCAAGACTTTGGCCACCTCATGAGAAGAGAAGACTCCCTGGAAAAGACCCTGATGTTGGGAAAGATGGGGGGCACAAGGAGAAAGGGATGACAGAGGATGAGCTGGTTGGACAGTGTTATTGAAGCTACCAGCATGAGTCTGACCAAACTGCGGGAGGCAGTGGAAGACAGGAGTGCCTGGCGTGCTCTGGTCCATGGGGTCACGAAGAGTCGGACACGACTAAACGACAACAACATGGAGCAGGGCCAATGATGGATGTGACTTGGGGAGTGGGGTCTAGTCTGGGGAGAGTCCCAAGGGTCAGATAGATGCTGGGGGGGGCATATTAGGCCGCCAGGTCTAAAGTTTCCCATCCTGCTTAAGAGAATTGTTGGAAGAATCCTCCGCTGTATAAGGACAGCCAAATGTCTAATATAACGATTCATGTTATTATTATAAGAGTACCTGGGGAAACCCAGCCAGATGGGCGGGGTATAAATAAAATAATAATAATAATAATAATAATAATAATAATAATAATAATAATAATAATAATTATTATTATTACAGTGGTACCTCGGGTTAAGTACTTAATTCGTTCTGGAGGTCCATACTTAACCTGAAACTGTTCTTAACCTGAAGCACCACTTTAGCTAATGGGGCCTCCTGCTGCCGCTGCACCGCCGGAGCACGATTTCTGTTCTCATCCTGAAGCAAAGTTCTTAACCTGAAGCACTATTTCTGGGTTAGCGGAGTCTGTAACCTGAAGCGTATGTAACCTGAAGCGTATGTAACCCGAGGTACCACTGTATTTAAAAAAACCCAAAAAACTTTTGCCAAGGGTGTTTGGTGTCATACAGGGCACTGCTGAAATCTTAAAGCCCAAAGTCTGCCACTGCACCTGTCAATTCATGCACCCACATGCCCAACCAGCCATCAGTTTAGAGGATGACGTGACCAGGATGCTTGCTGGCCTTGGAAAAGTGATCGCAGACATAGGTTCAATGTCAGAGCATTGCAGCTGGCTGGCTGGGGGTGGATGGAACAGCGGGGAAAGCAACAAGCAGACAAAACCGACACCCCCTGTTTAGACTAGGTAGCACCTCCCAGCCCAGCCCATGCTCTACATTTCCAAGATCAAAAGAGCCAATACAGCAAAAAGGGACATTCATTCAGTCCTCCCCTGATGGAAATAAAAAGAAGTCTGATAATGGGGCTTTAAATCCTCCCTGAAACCCTTAGGCAGCCAATAAGACTTTTATCTCCCCCCTCTCCTGCCCTCAAGCTCTCACTGGCCAGCCAGAATGCATTAACAGCCTGTAGTATTTTACTTTCCATTTTAATAAGCTTTGCAGCCTGAACACTCCTTCCTGCTCCTCTGGCTTCATTCAGGCTGCTCAGGGTGTTATTCACACCCAAGTTCTAAAATCCGAAACTGATATATTTTTGGCTGCATTCTGCTTTTAATGAAACCAAAGGCGCAGTCCTATTTAGCAAATTGGCTATATAACTAAGCATTTGGTTTTCTGTAGAGTTGCAGCCAGTATTTAAAATTTACAGGGTTTTGGGAGGGTTTGTTTTGTTTTACGTGAGGGGAGAGGTCTTGGGGTTTAAGATTAGGGCTGAGCCAAAGAGAGAGTTTTTGAAGGCATTTTTTCACAAGCACTGAAAGGAGCTCCTCTTCTGTGGGCAGCAGCAGTGCTGGTAGTGGGATTAGGGATGAGAGATTCCCCCAGGTGTGAGAAAAATTGCCTTGAATATTTCTTGAATGTTGACTCTCATGATAGGTCCTGAAAGCATTGTCCTGTCTCATGGGGCCTTGACTTTTGCCCATGTTCACCAAAGGCCTTGGGGATGGGGAAGGCGGTGGGATTTTGCTGCTGGTTATGTCCTCAACGGTCCAGTGCTCGGAATGAACTAGTTCAGCTGAATGATGCTCACTGAATTAATTCAAAAATCTCTGAACTGCACCTGAAAGTAGGTCTCATAACTGCCTGATAAACTGAAGATGCATTGAGTTCATTGGGGGATTGAACTCTGAGCGATTTCTGGTTCATCTGACTATGAGGCAGCCATTTTGAATGACGCCTGGGTCCAAAGAAGATTGGTAACCACTTGCTCACTCTGAGTGAAAAACACATGAAACAATTCACATTGCACTGTCTTTGCTTTGATGTTTTCTTCATCTTTTAGAGTACATTTTTCACCTCAGCACAGCAGCTTGCAGCATTCTGAATGCTGATTTTAAATTATTATTTTTTTGCCTTGAATCTTTAGGATGAACTTGGTCTGAACAGTAACCTGAATGTAAACCAGCTTGCTTTGTAAAGGAACACACCTGAGCCAGACCTAGGACTCAGCTACATTAGTAAAAAACAAACAAACAACCACCAGTGTTTTAAATGAGTTATAAACATGCAACACCAGATGGTGCTGGAGAGTGCAATTTTTTTCTATGTGATTTTCCCTAAAGGTTTTTTTCTTTTGTTGTAAGGATTTAATTTATGACTTATTTATAGCGTGTTTTTCCCCTGTGTGTAGATCCACCCATAGTTCCTTTTGGGATAAAAAGGTAAAGGGACCCCTGACCATTAGGTCCAGTTGTGGCCGACTCTGGGGTTGCGACACTCATCTTGCTTTATTGGCCCAGGGAGCTGGCATACAGCTTCCAGGTCATGTGGCCAGCAGGACTAAGCCACTTCTGGAGAACCAGAACAACGCATGAAAATGCTGTTTACGTTCCCGCTGGAGCGGTACCTACTTATTTACTTCCACATTGACGTGCTTTCGAACTGCTAGGTTGGCAGGAGCAGGGACTGAGCAACGGGAACTCACCCTGTCGTGGGGATTCGAACCGCCAACCTTCTGATCAGCAAGTCCTAGGCTCTGTGGTTTAATCCACAGCGCCACCCACATCCCTCCTTTTTGGATAAACTAGATCTAGTCTCTTTTCAAAATGAACCTTCCCTATTCTGCCCCTAACAGGTATGTGCTAACTTGTAATACCCTCAGGGTCCTCACACACTTACTGATGAATGAATGCGGGGACCTGTCATATTTTCACCAACATGCAACTAGAAGGAGGTGTGGCAGGTGGGCATGTCATTCCTAGGGGCCATGCCTAATGGTCACGAGCCTGCTCCACTCCACACATTCAGTGAACACATTTACAGACCCTCCAAGTGTCCCTATTTTCCAGGGACAATCTTGGATTTACAGAAGCCCTCCCAGTTACTGATTTGACCCTGGAATGTCCCACTTTTCCTTAGGATGTGTCTATTTTCATAGAAGAAATCATGGAGTGGATGGAGTTATTTGACCCCTGAGCCAAGGAGATAAGTAGTTCTGCAACCTTTAGAAGACATCTGAAAGCAGCCCGTTATAGGGAAGTTTTTATTTTATTGTTAATGTTTTATGATGTTTCTGTATGTTGGAAGCCATCCAGAGTTGGAATGTATGCATTTGGGGATGCATGAACACCCCTCAAATCAGTGGCCTTGGTCCTTAGTGATATCAGCATGAAGCCAGACCTGACTGCAGTCTACATTCCTGATGGGATCACCCTGTGAGAAGGAAGTAGTGCTAACCAAGGGGGCCCTGATGGCACAGAACTGTCAGGAGTTCAGCCTACACTTGAGTAGGACCCTGGTAGAGACACATGCCCGACTGGCATGTTCCCTCCCTCCTGGTTGATCATTTGGGAGCTTCAGAAGTTTTCTTCAGTCCGAACATCACAGCGACCGATGCCAGCCGACACTGGCACACTTAGGGATCCACAGAGTTTGCGCATCATGAGCATGACAGACCTCAGCAACTCAGCATTTTGGCTAATCTACTTTATTTACATATAAACACACACGGAGCACTGCAACATGGCTCCCTCTCTCTCTAGCATCAGACAGCAAAGAGAAAAAAACCCAAAGGACAATAGTCCCACTTCATGGAACACAGTAACACAAACAGCCTGTCTCCGTCACTTCCCACTCTGTGGAGTCAAAACATATACCGTCATGTGATAGACAACAATCCCATGACTGCAATCATGGAGCAGGAATTCTAACAAGAACATGGGGAGCAATGGCAATGAACTGGTGTGTGTGTGGGGGGGGGGAAGCAGCAGCTGTGTGGTCAGGAAATATTTTGGGCCTCTTCCAACTATTGCCTTCACCAGAAAAAGCCCCAGATGGCTCACCTTGACAGGTTCAACTGCTGGGCATGGCAACACTTTGGTGGCAAAAGCTATTGAGAAATCTACAAACTTCTGGGCTTGGCAGCTCACCAGTCAGGTCTCCAAGCACAAACACATTTAGCCGCCCTTGTCATATTGAATAATGGATGCCTACTTATGTCCTTACACATTTTGTTTGGTTAATAAATATTCATGGTTTCTCTGCACTGTGCAACATGCACCCAGGGATGTAGCTGTGGAAGGTGGACCGGGCTGCAGAAGGTATAGGTGCTTTCAGGAGGCCTCTGTTTGGCTACTTTGGGAATCAGGATTGGATCTTTTGTCTGATCCTGCAAGAATTTCATGAAACTAATAAATTAACAATAACAACAACAACAATAATAGAAAGAATTCCATGAAATAAGAGTTTAGGGCTGGGATCTTCTGCTGGTACCACATTATTATTATTCTGCAAAATTTTTCTTTAGGACCAGAGGAAGCTGCCTCACACCAAGTTAGACTATTGCTCCATCTAGTTCTGGCAGACCAGGAGTCTTTGCCTACCTGAACCTGGAGCCGTTTTCTAAATTCTCTGCCAGTGAGTTGCAGCTCCTTTCCCACAGCTCTGCATAAAACTTAATATTTAAATATGTATTTTGAATGCACTTCCACCTACAAAACAGGCGTTGAAAAATGCATTTTATCTCAAAGCACACCATTCTGTTAACTTGAATACACATTTGTAAATGTATTTTGTTACATTTTTGTTTGAGCCAAGACCTGCGCCACAATATTCAGACTAGTGTGTTATCTGATGGACAGCAGCATAGGCGCCTGGCCGGAAGGAGACTTGTTCGGTCTGCTGCCAGGCTCAGTGTGCTGGTCTAGGCTCTCAGCCTCCTCCTGATGTCACATGCCGCATGTTGCACACGTGACATCACAGGTGCGACATGACACTGAGCACCACCCCCCCCCAATGTTGGGCCCAAGATGGTGCCTTTGCACAATTGTGTTCCAATCAGCACATTCACCCAAAAGATGCAGATCAGGTCAGTCAATGTAAGGAGATCCCTTGCTGCATTAGGCACAAGAGTCCATTTAAGTCCAGCATATTGTTCTCAAAATTAGTCAGCCACATGATTAAGGCAAAAGGTAAAGCTAAAGGTCCCCTGGACAGTTAAGTCCAGTCAAAGGCGACTATGGGGTTATGGCACGCATCTCGCTTTCAAGCTGAAGAAGCCAGCGTTTGTCCACAGGCAGCTTTCCGAGTCATGTGGCCAGCAGGACTAAACCGCTTCTGGCGCAACGGAACACCGTGATGGAAGCCAGAGTGCATGGAAACGTCGTTTACCTTCCCGCCACAGCGGTACCTATTTATCTACTTGCACTGGCATGCTTTCGAATTGCTAGGTTGACAGACGCTGGGACAGAGCAACGGGAGCTCATCCTGTTGCGGGGATTCGAACTGCCGACCTTCTGATTGGCAAGTCCTGGACTCAGTGGTTTAGACCACAGCGCCACCCGCATCCTAGCCACATGACTATGGGACATCCACAAGCAAAACCTAAGTGCGACAGCACTCTGCCCACATATCAGGATCGACAAAGATTAACTCTTTGAATTGCACCCAGGAACAGATTGGCAACCAGAGCAGGCATTGCAGCACAGGTGTGTAATACTATGTGGTCCTATGAGTGAGAGCCACCAACATCCTTGCTGCCTCACTCTCAACCAAATGACATTTACTAAGATTATCCCATACAGAGCCCATTGCAATAATTGCATCTAGATCATGGGTAGGCAAACTAAGGCTCGGGGGCCGGATGCGGCCCAATCGCCTTCTCAATCCGGCCTGAGGACGGTCCGGGAATCAGCATGTTTTTACATGAGTAGAATGTGTCCTTAAAATGCATCTATGGGTTATTTGTGGGGCATAGGAATTCATTCATATCTTTTTCTCTCCAAAATATAGTCCGGCCCCCCACAAGGTCTGAGGGACAGTGGACCCCCTGCTGATAAAGTATGCTGACCCTTGATCTAGATGGATCCCAGGGGCTTTCTTCATGACTCCCACTATGGTTACATGTTGCAATAGGGTCTACTATGGGGATGGGGATGCTCTGGCCCTCCAGATGTTGCTGGACTCCAACTCCCATCAGCCCCAGCCATCATGGCCAATGATCAGCGGTGATGGGAGTTGTAGTCCAACAACAGCTGGAGGGCCGTTGGATCCCCCAGTTCTGCTCTGTACCACTTTCTACATGATGAATTCATTTGCTCTGCTGTTGCTTGTCTTTCACCAATTCAGAAGCCACGAGGGTGTTTATTCCCTTGGTTAAAGATAGACTGGGTGGGGGGGGGGGAGATAATTGCCCACAATAGACGATCAACAGCTCAAAATATACCTCAGCAGCTGCAGTGTGTGAAATGGCAGTCTGGGCACAGCATGCGTTGACACTAGAGAAGATGCATCTACTCCCCGCTCTGCGACTGAACTTCTAGCGGCTGTGGGGAGGGAGCTGAACCCCAGGGAATGACAAGGCGAACAATCCCCTTCTTTTTTAAACAAGGTCTCCCCAAAGACAGAAATAGGGACACAATAGGGTGAGTGATTTACAAGAGAGAGGCAGAAGGAAGTAGGAACATGTACAGAAGGAACATGTACATGTACACAGCATCAATACAGTGGTACCTTGGGTTACAAACACCTCGGGTTATAAACACTTCAGGTTACAGACTCTGCTAACCCAGTATGCTGGAGCTATGATTATTCCTAATCATAGAACAGTAACAAAGCTCTGTGTAAATTGCTGAGTAGATTAGTACATTACACTGGCTCACATGCGGGGAGGTAAGTAGGGAAATTGCATTTGCCCGTAGGAAGAGGGAAGATTTGAATGGGGTGGGAAGAACTGGGAGGAAGTCCCTTTCTCAGAGCTGCCTCTTGATTCTTGCTGGGCGCTTGCCGACAGAGCTACTAATGGCACTGAAAATCTCCTTGGTGCTGTAGGAAGAGTTCCAGGATCAGCATTGCAAACAGGCTGAAGGCAAGAAGCTTTCATCCGGTTGGGAGAGCTCTGAGCACACCAAGAAGAAGCGGAGGAGAATCTGCAAGCAGGCTGCATATTTATGCAGGCGCTTTCTCTGTTCAGAGAGGGAAGAACAGCATGGCAACCCAGCCTCTTCCATTGTTTGGTACCTGGCTTAGAATTATGCCTAGGGATGGATGGATGGATGCGTATCTCCTCCCATGCTCCCCCACCCCAGAGGATAAACAATACCGAAGTAGTTCAGGTGATATTGTTAATTGGCTCAAGTTCTGGTAGTGCAGCAACGGGCAAGCTTTTGGGTTACACAGAACTCCTCACCATGTGGCTATTCTAGGGCTGTGCACGAGCACTGCAGTCTGATTCATGGAGCAATCCAGTGCTTCAGAGGTGCCTCAGTCTAACTGGGGATTATCTGGAGCCAACCCACCCCAGACCCAGGCCCCAAACTGACTCAGGGGTCCTGTACAGTCATGTAGATACGTGCCTCTCCTTATCCCATTTTCCAACCACATGTTTCGCCTGGGTTTTAAACTCTAATTAAACATGGGGCTGGGGAGGAGGAGGAGATGCACACAAGGCGGCCCGAAAATTCCCTCCTCCTCTCCTTGCCACCGGACCACCTTCTCTTCTGATGCTCCAGGTGGGCCAGATCTGATCCATGGTGATCCAGGGTTGTTGGACCCAATCTGGCCAAATCTCAGGATCGACTCAAATCATTCTGATTCAGAATGGGATCTGGAATATGACCAGACCCAGTGCACAGCTCCAGTGACATAGCATAGGTTGCTGGTGCCCAGGGAGGGGCAAGTGTTGCTCCCCCTGGTGGACTGGGCAGCCTGGCAGTGCTGGGCCATCGTGCTAGGAAGCTGCCTCCACAGCTCCTTCATGCACCAGAGCCCAGCAAAGGAGAGGCAGGGGGGGCGCAATGGTACTGCCCTCCCTCTCCCTCTTGGTCAGCCCAGCATACAGGCATTCCTTCACCGGCCATGAGAAGAAGGTGCCCCAGCCCCAGAGGCTTCCCTCTCCGCAACTCTGGCAACGATGAGAGAGCTTGTTGTGGGGGCACCTGGTTGTGCACCCTCCAACAACAACAACAACAATAACAACAACAACAATTTATTATTTATACCCTGCCCATCTGGCCAACAGAAAATTAAAAGCACAATAAAACGTCAAACATTAAAAACTTCCCTAAACAGGGCTGCCTTCAGATGTCTTCTAAAAGTCAGATAGTTGTTTATTTCCTTGACATCTGATGGGAGGGTCACAGGGAGGGTGCCACTACCGAGAAGGCCCTCTGCCTGGTTCCCTGTAACCTCACTTCTCAAAGTGAGGGAACCTCCAGAAGGCCCTTGGCGCTGGACCACTAGGGGGTCCAGGCAGAATGATGGGGGTGGAGACGCTCCTTCAGGTATACTGGGCTGAGGCCATTTAGGGCTTTAAAGGTCAGCACCAACACTTTGAATTGTGCTCAGAAACATACTGGGAGCCAATGTAGATCTTTCAGTACCAGTGTTATATGCACCTGGGGCTCAGCCAATCCAGCACGCCCCCCCCCCCACGCTACACCTCTGCACAGCCCTAGTTTATGCCCCATTCGGTGAAGTGTTGGAGGAATGGGAGGGCCTTGGATCTGGTCTGCATCCCCCCCTTGACATGATCTTTGCCTGCCTCCTCTCTGATGTCAGAGTGTCACTGCTTGTAGATCTTTCTGCAGCCTGACACAGCAGACCCCTCTCTTTGCTTTTGCAGAGGGAAGCATCCCCACAGGGCCCATAGTTGCCAAAAGCAATAACTGGTCCAAACTAACTGCTTTCTATTAAAATAATAATAATCCCAAAACCGTCATGAAGATTTCAATCATTTGAGTGCCTCTTTGGAAAATTTTGCTTCCTTATTGGCTGGTGGCATGTGTTATTTGATGTGGCACCAGAATTCAAGAAGTGCAGATATCATAGGTATTTGCAACAATTTTATGATTGCCTCCATGATAGAACACACACACAACTGTCTAGAAGTGGGGTTAAAATTGAAATTCTGGTGCTCTATTATCCAGCAGTGCCATGGCCAACATCCTTCTGTAATGTCGATTCACAACGAAGTTCCATTCAGCAAAAGTTCTTTGGAATGTTAATTGAACATTTCCTGTTTGTAGGTTCAGCCCATTTTATAGTGTTCTTCATGCTGTAGCGGAATGAAAAGAAGGGGGGAAATAATGGAAAGAAACAAGCAGCGCAGTAGATCCCGCTCCCTACGGATAGAAACTGACCAAATAAGGAGCAATTGAGGCTGTGCTGAGAAAGAAATTGGGCTGAATCTGAAAACAGGAAACTTTCAGTTTTAAGGAACACATACCCTCAAAGAGGACACGGGTGGCACTGTGGGTTAAACCACAGAGCCTAGGACTTGCCGATCAGAAGGTCGGTGGTTCGAATCCCCGTGACGGGGTGAGCTCCCGTTGTTCGGTCCCTGCTCCTGCCAACCTAGCAGTTCGAAAGCACGTCAAAGTGCAAGTAGATAAATAGGTACCGCTCTGGTGGAAAGGTAAATGGCGTTTCCGTGCGCTGCTCTGGTTCGCCAGAAGCGGCTTAGTCATGCTGGCCACATGACCCAGAAGCTGTACGCCGGCTCTCTTGGCCAATAAAGCAAGATGAGCGCCGCAACCCCAGAGTCGGTCACAACTGGACCTAATGGTCAGGGCTCCCTTTACCTTTACCATTACCCTCAAAGAGCACCAACAACACTTTGCCTCTCCATACTGGATAGGATGGCATTTTCATTTTTATTTTTTCAAGAGACACAAATCAGTTTTTTTTTTTGAGGGGAGAACCAGGATGAAAGCACAGAGAGCAATGAAATGCACGAGAAACCCCCCCCCCTTTAAAAAACACAGTTGTGCTGGATCAGGCCTAAGGCCCATCCTGGTGGCCAACTAGATTCCTATGCAAAGCCTGCAAGAGGAACTTGACTCCAACAATGTTGTGCCTTCTTATGATTCACAGTGACTGGAATCCAGAGGCATGCTGATTCCTGCCAGTGGAGGTGGAACATAACCATTGTGGACAGGAGCTTTTGATAGCTCTCTCTTCCATGAGCTTGTCTGATCTTCTTTCGAAGCCATCCAAGCTGGTGGCCATCATTGCCTCTTGTGGGAACAGATTCTGTAGTTTAATAAGCCACTTGTGTGAAGGAGGAGGCACTTTTATCTGTCCCGAATATTCCGACATTCCGCTTCCTTGGATGGTCCCCAATTATGAGAGTGTGGAGGAATGATCTGACAAGGACATCACGCAGATCCTCCAGAACAGCTGAGTGAATGAGAGGGTGGCAATTCCAGAGCAAATGGCAAGCGTGGGGATGAGTTTTCCATCTATTAGCAGCCAATCCACCTGGCTGCAACAGAGGGAGAGATGAAACAGCACAGCCCACTCCATCAGCTGGGCCAATAAACTGTCATTTATTTATGTATTTAAAGGAATTACGCTCAGCCTTCAACGAGTTCCCAGGGCGGCTGACAAGGAATCAAGATGACAATAAAAGCAATTGATTATTTTTTGGGTGGAGGGAATAAATAAAACATAACAGAAGTCAGCAGACATAAAACTAATGTGAAACAGCATAAAAGCAATCAGGGATAAATAAACAGGTCAGATGAAAAAGGTCTTGGACGCAGAGGTCTTTTGTTTGTCACCGAAATGACTTCAAGGTCATTGCGGAGACACACTGGGACGTGAATTCATTGGGGAGCCAGCACTGAGAAAGCCCCTTTCTTGATCTGAGATTTGATTCTTTGCACGTTAAAAGATAAACCAACCTAATCTGCACCTTCCAAAAAGATACACCGACGGAAAATACAGCTATCCTTTGAAAGCCACAGTTCTCTAATGATGCAATGGAAGTCAGCTCCACAAAAAGGCACACAGTGGGGTCAGAATAAAAAATTCCTTCCTTCAGATACACAGTGTGTATCTGAAGAAGTGTGCATGCACACGAAAGCTCATACCAAGAACTAACTTAGTTGGTCTTTAAGGTGCTACTAGAAGGAATTTTTTATTTTGACTATGGCAGACCAACACGGCTACCTATCTGTAAGTGGGGTCAGCTGAGCCTCAGAATGCGTTAGTGAAAATTGCATACAAGCACTCATTGTATTTGGAGAAAATGCCTCGCAAAGTTATGCATATTAGGCAACATTGCATACCAAAATGTGTATATTAGCAGAAAATCACCCTAAAATGCTGAAGAATTTGCAGGAGGACTTTGTAACAACAACAATAAAAGCAACAGAAGGTAAGGCATGTTCATATAAACACATGCACCCTTTTGGGAAGGGCAAGTAGGGCACCCATTGCCAAAAAGTCAAAGATGCAATTGCCTGAGTGCTCGCTTTAAAAGGGTATCAGATAATAGGGCTAAATATATGAGTGATTTGGTTCTTGGATCCTGACTGCAGCTTTCCCAGAGTCATCTGTTTGCCACTCTGAGACTAGATGGACCATTGGCTTTATCCAGCAGGCTCCTCTTAGTTCCCAGGCATCTTTTCCAACTGGCCATTCCCATCATAGTGTCTGTTGCCTGTTTGAGAGGCATGGCTGGAAATGATAATTTGGAAACTGGTTGCCAAGGAAGGGCAGTGGGTTAAACAGAGATCTGTGTGTACAGGCACTGTCTGATGAGACTGGAAGCATTAACATTTGCAATGACTCATGCTCCCTTGGTATACATATTGCAATCTCACACGCGCTTCAGCACAGATGCTTGAGAAGATTGTCTTTTGCAACCAGAGGGTGGCAAGACTAAAGTGAGACACCCAACTGAAAGCAGGCAGGAGGAAACCCATCCATTTCATTTTCAAGTCTCCATGAAAACCCACTCTCTAAAGCTGAATTGGAGCAAACAGCAATCCCAAATTGCCATTTGATCTGAAGAGCAGGCTTTCGCGGCGAAAGCTCCAGGGTAAAAAAAAAGGGGGGGGAGGAGTAAGTATGAATAGGCCCTCAGACAGTTTCTCACTATTCCAGTCTTAAATCCAGTTCTCCACCTTTTCATGATGTCCATCACTGCAGTGGGTAAGAATTATCCTTTTTACAGATTCAGGTAGGTAGCCGTGTTGGTCTGTCATAGTCATAATAAATATCAAGGTGAAAGATTATTATTTTTTTAATTAAAAGATGATCCAAAAAGAACTCTCTTAAAGGAATTCTTTTTGGATCATCTTTTAATAATTTTAAAAATATCTTTCATCTTGTTATTTATTATCCTATTTACAGTTATTGATGGCAGACACTCCAAGTGTCCCTATTTTCCAGGGACAGTCCCGGATTTACAGAAGCCGTCCCAGTTTCTGATTTGATGCTCGAATGTACCACTTTTCCTCAGGACACCTCTATTTTCATCAGAGGAATTGGGGGTGGGGGTGGTAGAGTTATGTGACCCTGAGCCAAGGAGATAAGTAAGGAGATATACAACCTCTAGAAGACATCTGAAGGCAGGTCCTGTACAGGGAAGTTTTTTAAAATAATGTTTAATGTTTAATTATGTTTTTATATATGTTGGAAGCCACCCAGAGTGCCTGGGGCAACCCAGTCAGATTAATGGGGTATAAATGTTGTTGCTGTTGAACAGGATGTCCCTATTTTCATTAGAGAAATGTTTCAGGGATGGATGAGAACTTTAAAGGTATTCTGCTCTATTGTTCTTCTATATACAGTGGTACCTCAGGTTACATACGCTTCAGGTTACATACACTTCAGGTTACAGACTCCGCTAACCCAGAAATATTACCTCAGGTTAAGAACTTTGCTTCAGGATGAGAACAGAAATC
The DNA here is from genome assembly GCF_964188305.1 of Podarcis bocagei. NCBI lineage: Eukaryota > Metazoa > Chordata > Lepidosauria > Squamata > Lacertidae > Podarcis > Podarcis bocagei. The sequence continues at coordinate 9,041,885 of NC_138139.1, forward strand.
GGGCTCCGGCGGTGCGGCGGCAGCAGGAGGCCCCATTAACTAAAGTGGTGCTTCAGGTTAAGAACAGTTTCAGGTTAAGAATGTACCTCTGGAACGAATTAAGTACTTAACCCGAGGTACCACAGTACCTGATTTTTAAAGCTTCTTAAGCTGCTTACATTTTGTGAATTTGTAAATCACTGTGAGGCTGTTTTGTGGCAAGTAGTGATTACAAAACAAAACAAAGCATGGATATTGTAAGTGAAGACACCCAGGTCTAACTTCTGTGCCATAGAAGCCAACCCAGGGCTATCAACTGGCATACTGGGAGAGATGGGGAGGCCCACATGCATATTTTGCGACCAAAGTTAGACTTGGAGGTAGATGTTTGCCTGAAGCCAGCTAGAATACTTTTGTATACGTATATATATATTTAATTCTATTAATGTTTAATTGTTTTTAAATGATTGCTTTTTCCCTATGTGTTTAGTGAGTCTTGTTTTTATCTGTAAGTCGCTTTGAGTCCCATCAGGGAAAATGGTGGGAAATCAACAACAACAACAACAATTTGCCAAGTGCCCTTCCTTGTGATTTTTGGCATGCGCTGAAAACCTCACCTTAACATTTTTGAAGACCCTTTAGCTGCTTTGTTTTATTGGACTCCTATTTTAGATGGCTGCTTTGTTTTTTAATTGTCTCATTTGCTATATTGATCTTTTTCATTGCTTTCAATTGTATTTATAATAGTTTAATATTGTGAGCTGCCTCGCGGAAGCTTTTTGCTTTGAAGAATGGGGTATAAACACTCAAAGGAAAATGGTAGAATATGATATAGAATGTGGGAGGAGAGAGAACTAAGTGTTCCATTTTGGAAGAAATTAAAATGTAATAAAGAAATAAAATTAATATAACCATTACTGTGTCATAGTGAATTAAATATTGCCTCTTTATCCCCACCCCCACCCCTTGCCAAGAGTGGAGTAACCAACTTTGGGGGGGATGACACAAAATTCAGCATAGCCCCCCCCCACCGTTATTGATGAAAAAGGAAACAAATCGCCCCCTGGAACCACCTCATATTTCAATTAAGGTGACACTCCTTGCAAATCATGATCACTATTTATTACCTGCTCTTCACCAGCAAGTCCTGGGGTGGCTTACAACAATATAAAATTCAAAACTGAAAATGTGCAGAGTACATTCAGAGGAATAGGGTGGGCCCTGAAAACACACATCTCAGGTGCCAAAGGTTGGGGAACAGAAGTGTGTCTTCAGCATTTGCCGAAAGCTGTCAAGGCTTCAGGGAATCCTATCCCCTCCACGGTGGCAGCCAAGAAGTAGAAAAACAAGAAGAGTTCTTATCAGTCTTTTATTCAATATTCACAGAGAGATGTAGAAATGCCAGCTCTCTTAGATAATGGCGTTGCTCCAAGTCCCACCCACTTCTAGTCTATGTCACCCCTGTGCTAGCTAATCTGTGCTTTCTGCCTCTGAGCTTTCTCTTCTACTACTCTCAATGCATGCCGTGTCCTGGGGCAGGTCAGCAATGCTGTCAAAAGCAGGCTTCCTCAAACTCGGCCCTCCAGATGTTTTGAGACTACAGTTCCCACCATCCCTGACCACTGGTCCTGCTAGCTAGGGATCATGGGAGTTGTAGGCAAAAAACATCTAGAGGGCTGAGTTTGAGGAAGCCTGGTCTAAAGACATTGAGTCTGTCGGCTGTCTCTCTTCTGGTGTGTCTTCTTCCTGCTCCTGCTCACCCCTCAATATTTCCCAGCTTCTCCCCTCTGCAGCCTCTGATCTGTGACCTTCTGCAAACCACCGTTCTAAATTAATACCGTCTCCCTCTTCTCTGAAAGTGCAGGTGGAGGGGAGGGCAGACTCCACCATTCCTCCTCATCTGACTAGTCTCTGACAAGAAGCCACACTCACCTCTGCAGGAAAGGAATTCCACAACTTAGGGGCTGCCGCATGCTATAGGACATGTACAGCTTGCAAACGAAGTCACATGTCCACCCTAAAACTTTTGCAGGTGCAACAAGTATTGAAAGGGGAATCTCGCTTAACCAGCCGAATGCCATTGAGAGCACAAATTGTCATGAGTAAGGAATAAAAATGACTTTTGGGGGCCATGAAGTTGAGCTGCAGAGAATTATTAATCACTATCTGTGCATTTATACCGGAATGGGGGAGTCTGTAGCCCTCCAGATGCTGCTAAATCTTAAATTGCATCAGCACCAGTCAGCATAGCAAAGACTTGTGGCAGATAAGGGTTGCAGTTCAATAACATCTGGAGGGCCACAGCTTTTACAGTCCACGATTTATGGTTTTCCAACCACCACCACCCCACATGCCTTTCAGGAAAGAGCGCTCAATTCCTTTGGGAATGTTAGAGTTTGAATTTGAACAATAACCACCACCAGCTGCTCTTAATGCATTAGCTTAGCTTAGCAATCAATATTGAGTTCCTTGCCATTCATAGGTCCAATGGCAAGAGCCACAGCAACCTAAACGCTGGCATCACATCAAAGCACTTACCACAAAGCCACCCCCACACAAAGCTGCACGTGGTATTTTCCAACTCTCTTACAAAACTTTGCATTCCCGAATTCCCCGAACATGGCTTATATTTGAATTATCTCCATGCAAAAAAGCTGTGAAATTCATCCCATTTGAATGTTGCTCTGCATATTCATTTCAGCTCAAAGAAATGAGGGGAATCATTAGGGATATGAAAATGAGGAGGATGGACTTGGAACTAGCAGGATTATTTCCTATGGGAAATTGAACATGCACTCTTGCCTGGGGCTGTCAAAGTAACATTCAGGTGGTCTATTATGTAAAGCCATCAGCAGGGCAATTACACATGTTTCACTCACTTTAGTCATTGCTGAGGAACAGGCGAGATGGAATTGCATTCCGAAGGTCAATATGACCAGAGCCTTAGGTCTCAGAAGAGGTCTGAGTCTTGATAGTCTACCAGCTGTTTTAGACCTTTATATTTCTAGCCAGACCTACAATGGGTGTGTGGCCAGAGTCAGAGAATCATAGAATAGTAGAGTTGTAAGGTAAAAGGGACGCGGGTGGTGCTGTGGGTTAAATCACAGAGCCTAGGACTTGCTGATCAGAAGGTCAATGGTTCGAATCCCCACGACGGGGTGAGCTCCCGTTGCTCGGTCCCTGCTCCTGCCAACCTAGCTGTTCGAAAGCACGTCCAAGTGGAAGTAGATAAATAGGTACCACTCCGGTGGGAAGGTAAACAGTGTTTCCGTGCGCTGCTCTGGTTCGCCAGAAGCAGCTTAGTCATGCTGGCCACATGACCCGGAAGCTGTATGCTGGCTCCCTCAGCCAATAAAGCGAGATGAGCGCCACAACCCCAGAGTTGGCCATGACTGGACCAGGGGTCCCTTTACCTTTACTTTAAGGTACTCCAATGGTCATCTGGTCCAATGCCCTGCACAGGGAAGGCTCAGCCTGTTTCGCCATCAGAGGCAAAATGGGAAGACCCCAGAGTTGTCAGGGACTGGTCTGAGGAGGAATGCTAGAGTTTGCCCCTCCCTGCACTTCCCAGAGAAGAGGGAGAGAGTATAGATTTAGAACAGTGGTTTTCAGAAGGTCATAGTTCAGAGGCTGCAGAGGGGAGAAGCTCGGAAATATTGGTGGGTGAGCAGGAGCAGGAAGAAGACACTCCAGGGGAGAGACAGCCAACAGACTCAGTGTCTTTAGAAAGCTTTCCTGACCCCCCCCCCCCCGGACCTGGCAGGCACTGAGAGTGGAAGAACATAAAGCTCAGAGACAGAAAGCACAGGTCAGCCGATGCAGGGATGATGTAGAATAGGAGAGACGAAGGGGGTGGAACTTTACTCGGAGCAACACCATTATCTAAGAGAGATAGCATTTCTACATCTCTCTCTGTGAATATTGAATAAAAGACTGGTAAGAACTCTTCTTGTTTATCTACTTTTTGGCTACCACTGTGGGAGGGACTGGATTACTTGAAGCCTGACAGGAGTGGAGCTGCAGCTGGCGGCGCTGTGCTGTTGTGCGAGGAAGCTGCCTCTTGCAAAAATAATGGCTGCTGCATGCGACACATTGTAGTGCATCCCCTAAGGTAATCTTCGTCAACTTGGTGCTCTCCAAATGCTTTGGACTGCAACTCCCAGCATTTGTTTGAAGGTGACTCGGAAACTACAACTAATCCAGAATGCGGCAGCTAGACTGGTGACTGGGAGTGGCCGCCGAGACCATATAACACCGGTCTTGAAAGACCTACATTGGCTCCCAGTACGTTTCCGAGCACAATTCAAAGTGTTGGTGCTGACCTTTAAAGCCCTAAACGGCCTCGGTCCAGTATACCTGAAGGAGCGTCTCCACCCTCATCATTCTACCCGGACATTGAGGTCCAGCGCCAAGGGCCTTCTGGCGGTTCCCTCTTTGCGAGAAGCAAAGCTACAGGGAACCAGGCAGAGGGCCTTTTCAGTAGTGGCGCCCGCCCTGTGGAACGCCCTTCCAGCAGATGTCAAAGCGATAAACAACTACCTGACATTCAGAAGACATCTTAAGGCAGCCCTGTTCCGGGAAGTTTTTAACATGTGATATTTTACTGTATTTTTGGTTTTTATGGAAGCCGCCCAGAGTGGCTGGGGAGGCCCAGCCAGATGGGCGGGGTATAAATAATAAATTATTATTATTATTATTATTATTATTGTTGTTGTTGTTGTTGTTGTTGTTGTTGTTGTTGTTGTTGTTGTTATTGTTACCATCAGCAAGGCTGGCAAGGACTGATGGGAGTTATAGTTCAAACATCATCATCATCAGCAACAACAACAACAAGGTTGGTGAAATTCTAAAAATGAAGCTCCTTTCTTTCTAACTTTCCCCCCTCATATGCAAATTTATTCAGATCTAAAGTGCAATCCTATATATGCCTACTTAGATGTAAGCCACAATGAGTTCAGTATCATCTGCTCCCAGCTAACTGCGCATTGCAGCCTCAATTCAATTGATCGACAAAAACTCACAAGATTGATAAATTACAATTTCTTTAATCAGGTTACGATCCTATTTCTAACCCCCTGACGTCCCTCTCCTCCTGCTGTTCCAGTCTCAGCAGTGGTGTAGCATTGGGGTGGGCACACAAGACAGTTGCGCCTGGTGCAAAAATTTTAGGGGTGAAAATTTTCAACAACTGGTGCTGCCTCAATACAGCTGTGTGCTTCCATGGCTGGGTTCCATTGAAAATGGCTTCTCCATGCAAACCAGGAAGTGACATCTCCAGACAACGGAATGACTCTTCTTTTCTTATCTCTGTAGTTGCAATCTCCTGGGTGATGCAGATGCCGTTAGGCAGTTGAATGCACATGCTTACTCTGTCTGTTTCCTTCCCTCGCAGCCCAGCCCCATGCGGCCCTGGGCTCTGGCAACCCACGCTACACCACGGAGCCTCAGAACTCACCTCCCTTAATCTCAGCCAAGGATCACTAGATCGAACAGAGAGAGCTGCTTTCTTCTTTCCCAGTTCGGCACAGTGCCAAGCTCTGTGTCATACAGGGCATACAGGATTAGACCTCATGACTTTTCAGAATTGAAAGGTAGCCCTGGGGTAGCTGCCAGATTCCAGAGCAGACTGAGCAGCAGAGGCCGGGTCGGGATCAAACCAGGCTCCCAAGCAATTCCCACCTCCACATTTTGCCTGGTTTGTGTGAATGAAATGACAGGAGCTGCATTTCCCCCCTCCCCCATTGGATCACTTGCAGCTGTTGTGGGGGGTTGATTCAGGAAAACGGCATGGAAGGGGAGCGGAACATTTCCTCCCCATGGCTGTCTTTCAGAGAAAAAGGGAAGAAAGAAAATGGGAGATCCAGTCCCTGATGTCCTATGCAATGTGAGGCAAGGCAGGATACAACTAAAAATAAACACATTTGAAGGTGACGACACTAACGGCATCGCTTGGCACCACCCCAGGTCTCCTTCTGCCCTTTCAGCTCGCCTATAATTCTTGCATGCTACATCTGTGGGCGTCTGCCAGTGATCTGTTGTTCTGATTATTATCACTCTCCAGTTGGCATCCCTGGGACCAGAGCTCTTGGCCAGTTAGCTGTCTTCTCCATCTTCCATAAAGACAGCCTTGCTCTCCGCATCTTTCCCAGCCACCCTTTGGTGAGAGCCGGTGATTTGATATCATCAAATCATTTTCTCTCTCCCTTTCATCGATTCAGCGCAGATTGTACACAGAAAATGCCCCCCAGTCTTCGCTCTGCCGAAGGTGACTGAGCAGAATCTTTTGGGACTGTCACGGTTATTAGATTGTGTTTACTGAAACAGATATTAGGATTAGTGAGGTGTGAACCCCCCCTGGCTTCCCTTGGAAACAACTTGGGTTTTTCTGAGCATTCCTGCTGAACACTAAAAAAATAAGCATCCTCAAAGCTTTCTTTCTTTCTTTCTTTCTTTCTTTCTTTCTTTCTTTCTTTCTTTCTTTCTTTCTTTCTTTCTTTCTTTCTTTTTAGTATTCAGTGAAGTGGTATAGAGATTAGAGTGCTGGACTCAGACATGGGGAACCATGGTTCAGATCCCCCACTCAGGAACGAGTTTGCTGGGTGACCTTGGCCCAGCAACTGCCTCTCAGTCTAACCAACCTCACAGGGTTGTTGTGAAGATAAAATGGGGAAGGAGTAGATTATGTACACTGTATGTATTGCTGAGTCCAGAGTCAAGAGTGGGTAGAGCAATTTCCAATAAAGTTGAATGTTGGAAGATTCAGTGACAGACAACTTCACCCGTTGCTGGATTAAATTATGAAACTCGCTCCCATGGAGGCAGTGATAGGCACCAACTTGGATGGCTTTAAAAAAGGACTGGACAAATTCATGGATGAGAAGGCTGTTGTCAGGGACTGGGCAGAGGAGGAATGGTGGAGACCGCCTCCGCTTCCAGGGAGGAGGAAGAGGAAGACAGGATAGATTTACAACAGGGGGTTGAGGGAGGTTGCAGCTCAGAGGCAGATGAGGAGAAAAGCTGGGAAATCATGGGAGAGCTGGAACAAAACCCAGCTCACATGTTGTCATTAGAAAGCACCCCAGACCCTCCATCTCCCAGAACCTGGCGAGCCTTAAAAGTAGGAGAGCAAAGAGCTCAAAGACAGAGGGCACCTAGCAGCACCCGTAGAGGAGATGAGTGAGGAAGTGGGAGATACAGTGGTGGAAATTCACTCGGGACAATGCCATTATCCAAGAGGCTGGGTTCTATAGCCTCTCTCTGTAAAGACTGAAATAAAAAAGGATGGCAAGAAACTTTTCCTTGTCTTTATACTTTCCTGGGCAACCAGCCAGGAGCTGCTCACGGCATCCAGACAGCTATCAATGGCCACTAGGCATGATGGGCATGTTTGGCCTCCATGGACAGAGGCAGCAACACTTCTGAAAACTGGTTGCTGAAAACCACAGGAGAAGAGAGAGCTTTTGTGCTCAGGTCCTGTTTGAGCACAAGGTTGGCCACTGTGACAACAGGACGCTGGAGTAGATGGGCCTTTGGCCTGACCCAGAAGGCTTGTTCTTGTTTTATGTCAATCTGACCTTTGCACAGTAGGCTGATTTCTGCACACACTCACACATCTCTCTGCAGCCTTCATCCAGACAAGGAAGAGGCATTATCAGAGTACAAGGACAGATTCCAGCAAGGCAAAAACACTCAAGAAGGTGCAAAGGAAGACCTGAGAGAGGCATGACCTCTGAAGAGTCCTGGAGGGCTGCACTCAGCCCCAGGTCATTGCCAGCCACTATGGATCCTAGTGGGCTAAATGGATAAATAGTCTGACTTGGTATAACACAGCTTCCAGCATTTCCAAAGCCCTGGACAACTCATCATGGCAGCAGCTGGCACTGTAGCCACCGATCAGCTACAGGATTTAATTTCCCCCCAGTCCTGGCAGGGCCAACATCACATCGCTCTGCTAGGCTTGTTGCCAGGACATTAAGAGCTCCCCGGGCATCGTACAAGGACATTTTATCAGTATCTGCTGTAGCCCACAGTCCTTCTGGAAATGACAAGGAAATGTGCAAATGGTTATTAGGTAATCTCAAAGCAATTCTTGAGCATTGGTTCTTTTTGCGGTATGCGATGCATCATCTTCTAGTGCAGTGTTTCCCCACCTTTTTTGGGCAACGGCACACCTGTTTAATCAAAAAAATCTCGCGGCACACCACCATTACTGCCCCGTGACGTCAGCGCGCAGCGTCACGCCGGGAGGGACGCACGAAAGTGAAAGTTTTCACTTTTTCCCCCTCCCCCTTGCCGGGGAACCTCCAAGCTTTGGGGGTGGGGGTGGGGAGGCAGCAGAGCGAGGGACTGAGGGACGGCGGCAGCTGAGGCGGCGGCGGCTGTTGTGGTGGTGGCGGCGATAACGGGCAGAGGAGGGGGCGGCGGCGGGAGTTGCTGCTGCTGTTGTTGCTGCTGCTGCCCGGACATGCCGGCCTCCTCCTCCTCCGCTGTCTCGCGCTCCTCCATTTGCACGTGCTGCCCCGCCGCTCGGCACCACCACCGCGGAGCCGCTCCCGGCTCGACGCGGATCCTCGCCGCCGCCGCCTCTCACCGCCCGACTCGCCCGCCTCCCTCCCACGGCACACCAGCCGATGTCTCACGGCACACTAGTGTGCCGCGGAACACCGGTTGGGAAACACTGTTCTAGTGTGTGTGCCAGGATGGGGCTCTGTGGCTTCTTGGTATGGCTGGGACTCCAGGCAGTTCCTTGGAATGCCATGGGTGGGAGGTGCCTATGGACCTCCCCTATGCTATTGGACTCCAGCTCCCATCAGCCCCAGGCTGGGGTGACCAATGCACAAGGATGATGGGACTTCTAGTCCAGCAAAATCTGGAGGGTCCCAGGTTTCTCCATCCATAAAAGGTAAAGGTAAAGGGACCCCTGACCATTAGGTCCAGTCGTGACCGACTCTGGGGTTGCGGCGCTCATCTCGCTTGATTGGCCGAGGGAGCCGGCGTACCAGTGGCGTAGCGTGGGGGGTGCAGGGGGTGCCGGCCGCACCGGGCGCAACATCTGGGGGTTAGGGTTAGGGGGCGCAAATCCATGGGTTAGGGGGCGCAAATCCCCGGGTTAGGGGGCACATATTACTTGCCTTGCCCCGGGTGCTGACAACCCACGCTACGCCACTGCGGCGTACAGCTTACTGGTCATGTGGCCAGCATGACTAAGCCACTTCTGGCGAACCAGAGCAGCGCACAGAAATGCCATTTACCTTCCCGCCGGAGCGGTACCTATTTATCTACTTGCACTTTGATGTGCTTTCGAACTGCTAGGTGGGCAGGAGCAGGGACTGAGCAACGGGAGCTCACCCCGTTGCGGGGATTCAAACTGCCAACCTTCTGATCAGCAAGCCCTAGGCTCTGTGGTTTAACCCACAGCGCCACCCCCGTCTCCATCCAAACCTTCGTGTTTATCTAGGGTCTGGCTACAGCATTGTATGAGAACACAAAGAGAGTCCTAGGAGAGAAGACCAATGCTCCATCTTGTCCAGGATCTTGCTTCTGGTTGTAGCCCATCAGGTACCCCCAGCAAGCTCACAAGCAAGGCATGAAGGCAACAGCCCTCTCCCACTCTTGCTGCTCCCCAAGGGATATGCAGCACTTCTGAGCCTGGAGGTGCTATTTAGTTATCAACGACTAATAAACCTGTAATAGGTTAATGCATCCTGGTTAATCCAGATCTGCTCACCAATTTACAAGTTGCGCTGAGCACTCTTTGCTAACTGAAGCTGGGTGTAAACACAAGGCATCATTCTGCCCTATTTACCTCTTCAACCTCCTTCACCTTCCTCTTGGCAAATGTTCTTCTTCCCCAGTTTGATCCCTGGAAGCCTGCCCTCCATGCAGAAGCACAGCCAAAACCCAGTAAATGTCAGTAGCTTCTGCTCTCTCTGTGCTCTGCATCCTACATCCCCACCTGCTTGTATTATGTATGATCAGTGCATTTAACTCGTGTAAGTCCTTTTCATGCACATCATTGACATGCAGAAGGATGACAGCTTGGAACATCAGCTCCTGTGGGAGATCTGTGGGCTTTGCCCTTCCACTGGATGTCCTGTGCTTCGAACGAAGGCACTGGGACATTTATTTTAAACACATGTAAGCAGTGGGCATGCTTACTGCTTACATGTATTCTGCAGGATATTAATCTGGAAGCCTAGTCCCAAAACAGAACATTAACTCATATCCCAAGCAGGGGATATATGGCTTCAATGTGCAAGAATGCAGGAATTCTGTTTCAGAATTTGATATCCGGAGAACCTCAACTTGTAGCCTCTAGTTCAGTAGTGGGGAACCTATGGCTCTTCAGATGTTGCCGGACTCCAACTCCCATGAGCTCTAGTTACCACGGCCCATTATAGCATATCTGAAGGAGCATCTCCATGCCCATCATCCAGCCCAGACACTGAGGTCCAGCTTCAAGGGTCTTCTGGCGGTTCCCTCACTGCGAGAAGTGAGGCTACAGGGAACCAGGCAGAGGGCGTTCTCGGTGGCGGCATCCACTCTGTGGAAAGGCCTCCCATCAGTTATCATGGAGCTAAATAACTAGACAACTTTTAGAAGACATCTGAAGACAACACTGTATAAGGAAGTTTGAAATGTTTGGTGCTTTCTTATGCTTTTATATTTGTTGGAAGCTGCCCAGAGTGGCTGGGGCAACCCAGTCAGATGAGCAGGGTACAAGTAGTAGTAGTAGTAGTAATAATAATAATAATAATAATAATAATAATAATAATAATAATAATAATAATGGTCAGGGATGATGGGAGTTGCAATCCAGCAACATTTCAAGGGCCAAAGTTTCCCCAAATAATAAATGAGCATTCTTATTCTTTTGTATGTTGCAGCAAACATCATTTCAGAAGAGGTCATCCCTGTCTTGTTATATACACTTGAAGAAATGCAGCTTCTAAGCAGAGAAATAATTGTAAAGTTTTAATATTCAGTTTATAAAATACTTTACTGGCAATCCTGTAGAATGGCAACTACCAAAATCATACACTGGACTTTGGCAAACTTAACTAGATCGATCTGTCCTGGACTGGGGAGGCAGGCGAGTTGGGATTTTGTTTTTTGTATCCTTTCCTCTCTTTTTTTGGTAATTGTTATATATTGGAAATCAATGAAACTATATATAAAAAAATTAAACAAATTATAAACTTTCTTTTTTTGCATTTTGACTGATTAATTTGGCTCTCCTTTTCAGTCCATTAAAAAGTGATTTGTTATCAATAATAGCCATATCACACTGGAATATATCCTGACAAATAACTCCTATGTATTATGCATTATAAAGCCACGGTTCTTTATAATCCGGTTCTCTTCTTACTGTTTTAGACATCCTTGTAGATAAATCCATTTTCATTTAGATTGCTCCTTATACTACTTTCAGTTCTGTTTCCCCAAAGGTTTGGCATTGAGTTTCTCCATTCCAATGTGAAATACGCTTACAGTTAATAATGACTATAACTTTTTTGTATTGTGAGACAGAATTATAATCATAATTTGTCCTTTTAACAAATAAATGTAACAAAAATGGTTTTAACTGATGCATTGACTGAACACAGCAGAGCAGATTACACTAAATGACAAGATATGTACAGATTTGCACGTTCTGCTATTACTGTAGGTAAATGCATTAATTCAAACTATTGTAATGCAAAATAATACAGGGTAGGAAGTTGTGACCTCCAAACTTGGTGCCCCTTACAATACCCTGGGCTATTAATTTGCTTCTACGTTTGTGGTTCCCCAACTTTTTTTAAATCCCCAACCACTTGAAAATTACTGAACCACTTAACAATTTTTCTGCCTGTTGTAGCAATTGTAATGCACTATGCTAGATGTATGGTTTTAAAATACATTTTAAAAACTCTTTTTCTTTTATTTCTTTCATCCTATCTTTTATCATATTACCATTTGAATTGTATAAATACATGTGTATTTAATGCAACGGATGTTCCATTTCCCACATTCAACCACAAATCCACAGACACAATGTGAATCACCTGAATGAAGCCCATGAGCCACTGTAAGGACTTTTTCAGCATTTATCCTGATTCGCTTGTGCAAAGCTTCTTATGCAAAGCATAGACAAAGTCCAGTCTTTATTGAGCATCTGTTCTGATTTGTTTGTGGGGAGCATTCATCTTGATTTGCTGGGTATACATCTTCCCAAATCAGTCATTCACCCCACATTTTTTTGGTGCACTTTGTGGTCACTTTCCTATCCACAAAAAGCCTGCTTTCTAGAAAATCATGTAAACTCCTTGGATGAAGGGTAGGGTTGCTACTGTTGTTGTTCACAGTTTTCCATTAGGTTATTATTATTATTACTATTTAAAAAGTCTCCATGTGCTGCAAGCTATTCTAAAAAGTACATTTGGGGATGATAAATAGCAAATTGGTTTGTTTTGCTGATGATGTCCGTGGGACTTCTGTATGCGCTCGCGGAACTGCAGGTGTAAGCCTTTTGGCTTCAGTGCTCTACAATTATCCAAGCATTCTAGGTCACCATGGAACTTTCAATCCTCGTTATGTGTCACCGCTGCATTCTAAAACTTCAGTACGTTATGATCACTGACTTGCCCGAAGTCATTGGCATCATCAAGGGTGCCAGAATGTGTTTGAAGTTGGGTGTGTTCAAACAGCTGAAGTTCACTCCTACTGCACCACTTAAGATGCTTTGCTTATGTAGTATTCAAACACACACACACACACACACACACACAGAGAGAGAGAGAGAGAGAGAGAGAGAGAGAGAGAGAGAGAGAGAAAGGAACAGTATTCCCTACACTGGGCTGACTATGGTCCTTCGGTTCCCTCCCACGACCACCCATTGGCATAGCAAGTTCAGGTGGTACCTGGTGTGAAAAATTTCTTGTCAACCCCCCCCCCCCATTGAAATCTAGTTGGACTCCCAAGAGACTGTGATCTACTCACAGTATAAGAGACTGACTGTGATCTACCCATTGTCATTGCCAGGGGTTGCCGATCTTTCTTTCTTTAGGGGAGGGTTGGCCAAAGTTATTGAGCTTTTTGGGGGGATTCCAGGGTTTGGGTCGACAGTTCCCTACAACCTCCACTTGCTTGCTCCCCTGCCTCCTCCAGCAGCCCGGGAATATGGAGCTGTCAAAATGAAGGGGGAAGGGGGGAACGCTGCAGCTCCCCCCCTTCCCTAGACGGATCAAGGTAGGTGGGAGTCATGGGCAGGCAGTGAGCCGGATGTCATCTCCCTCGAAGATGACACCCAGATGACACCCACCTTGCTCCGCCCCTGCAACCATCATGTCCTCCCTACAGGTGCTGGGGATTAAACCTGCGACCTCTTGCACAAGAAGCAGATTGCTCTAGTGTTGAGATGTGGCCCGTCCTCAGTATGCTCAGAGCACAGGGCTATATAAAGGTTCTTAAGGGTCTTGCATGGACCATTGAAAGGTTCATTTACTCCAGCATCTATCTATCATCTCTCTATCTCTCTATATAATTTTTTAAATTAAATTTTCTGTTTTACAATTTAGAATATTCATTTAAACAACCTTAAAATACCAGTGACTTCCCTTCTTCTCTTTCCATGGTTCATTTTGCATAACACAAATCCCTGCATATTTTACTTAAACTAAGCCATTCGGTATTCCATTATTGCATCCATCAAAACTTGTTTACACTGTTGAATTTATCTAAATGCTGTCATTGTTTTCAAGTGTACACAGTTTCCCCCCATATATCCAATAAACATTTTCCAGTCTCCTTTAAATGCATGTTCTTCTTGTTCTCTTATTCTATATGTTAGGTCCGCAAGCTGCGCATACTCCATCAGTTTAAGTTGCCATTCTTCTTTAGTTGGGACTTCGCTCATTTCCCATTTTGGGGCTAAGAAAACACAGACTGCAGTAGTAGCATATTTTAGACACCTGGGAATTTCCATCTGAATTATCCCCAAGAAAAAGGATTCTGGGTTTTTGTTTTTTGGAAAGGTGTTTTTAAACATTTTTTTTCAATTCATTATGAATTATTTCCCAATACAGGTCCACCACATATGAAAGAATGTACCCTCAACCTCATTGCATCTCCAGCACTTATCTGCTTCAGTCTTATTCATCTTAGTAAGCCTACTCCGAGTTAAATACCATCTGTAAATCATTTTCAAGTAGTTCTCCTTCAAGGAACATGCTATAAACTTCAGATGTAACTGAATCTGAAGTCCAGCATCTTATGAATGTAAGAAGAAATACGCGTAATAGAGAAACTTTTTTTGTAATAGATAACTCAGTTGGCTAGAACATGTTGCTGATAATGCCAAGGTCGCAGGTTTGATCCCCATACGGGACAGCTGCATATTTTGGCATTGTAGAGGGTTGGACTAGATGATCCACAGGGTACCGTTCCAAATCTAGAAGTCTATTATTCTAAGAAAAAAATATATAATAATTTATTATTTATTATTTAACCCCACCCATCTGGCTGGGTATAAATCTTTTTTTAATAAAATATTTATTAATTTTTTTTGAAATATAACAGTAAAAATGAAAAAGAAAAAAGAAAAATACAAAATAAAAACAGTTAAAAACATACATTTTTCTTTTTACTTATTTTCTTTTAACTTATTTCCCGGACCTCCTCATACCTCCCTTTTTTGTATTCCACTTCAATATATTGGTTCAGCAAATCCTTACCATTAGATTTTAACCCATTTATAACCCTTTTTTTCATATTCCCTTAAATCATTACAGCTGGAAACCCCTTAGTTGCTATCCAACATCATTCTATCATTCATTAATTTTACAATATTTCTGTAGATGATCTTTAAATTTCTTCCAGTCTTCTTCCACCGACTCTTCTCCCTGGTCTCGGATTCTGCCAGTCATTTCTGCCAATTCCATATAGTCCATCACCTTCATCTGCCATTCTCCCAAAGTGGGTAGATCTTGTGTCTTCCAATACTTTGGCTGGGTATAAATCAGGCCAATGGTACATCTGGTCCACCATTCTACTCTCACAGCAACCTTTTCCCTGTGGTTATAGACCAGGTTGACCACCTCAATCATGTCTCTCCTCAACTCACCTTTTTTTTCTAAACCAAAAAACTCCAGGCCTTTCCTCACACTGGAATTGCCCCATCCCCTTGATCGTTTGGACACCTTTTTCTAAACCTTCTCCGTTCCTACAGTGTCCTCTGATGCCCTTGAACAAGCTAGGCCCTTGTTCAAGAGTCCCCAAATCTTTATATATATAATATAACTAAATACAAAAGCAAAATAAATTATTCAAAGGAAGTCACCATATGCCATTTTGCTTAATATGTGGAATACATTCTGCATGCAGATTTTAGCTTACCTTGGCATTTGTATTCTTATATAAAAAAAATAAAAAAATAGAATTTAGCAAGGCACACACAGATGCTGCCCTGATTTCCAGTAACAGTCAAGTTCCCTCACTCTGTCTCTGAGCTGCTGCTTGTCCCCCGGACACAATTATGCAGGCAGCTCCTCAGCCGCTGGCCACAGACAGGGAGAAAATACATTCTGTGTTTCAGCTTTCCCTGACCTTGTTCGGCACATGTAATGAGAAGAGAAGAGAGGAGACTGAATGGTGGGAGAGCACCAGAGAATCGTTGGGCTAAAAGAGACACAGGCTGCAATCCTAAACCCTCTTCCCTGGGAGCAGAATCATAGGGTCGTAGAATCGTATAATTGGAAAGAGCCCAAAGCATCATTCAGTCCAACCCCCTGGAACTCAGGAATCACAGGTAATGTAACAGATGGTGGGAGTCGGGAGTCCAACGACATCCGAACCACAGCACATAAGCATCCCCTGAATTAAAGCAACAGATAATGGATTGCCATCAATGCAACCCAAAATTTGGGGATTCCTGTGTATGCACGATTCTTTGGGGTGTTGTCCTGCACACGCACACCCCATAAGAATGACTAGGTAAAAAGGTAAAAGTAAAGGATCCCTGGATGGTTAAGTCTAGTCAAAGGCGACTATGGGGTTGTGGCACTCGTCTCGCTTTTCAGGCCAAGAGAGCTGGTGTTTGTGCACAGACAGCTTTCCAGGTCATGTGGCCATCAGGACTAAACCGCTTCTGGCACAACGGGACACCCTGACAGAAACCAGAGCGCATGGAAACGCCGTTTACCTTCCTGCCACAGCGGTACCTATTTATCTACTTGCACTGGTGTGCTTTCAAACTGCTAGGTTGGCAGGAGCTGGGACAGAGCAACAGGGGGGTGCACATGATCTAATGCAATGTTCTGTTGCAAGCTGGGGAACAACAATTACTCTGGTCTGTGGAAGGCTTCCCACAGGTATCTTGTCAGCCACAGTGGGAAGCTGGTCTAGACAGATTTTGGGTCTGAACCGCCATGCAGCCCTTTAGGTGTTGGACTTCCAATGCCTGTCAGCCCCAGCCAAAACAGCCAAAGGCCAGTAGTGATGGGAATTGTAGTCTGGACTGTCACAGGTTGCACATCTCTGCTTCAAACTCTTCCTGGGAGGAAGCCAGAGGCAGCATCCCAGAAAGGGAGCTGAAAGGGAAGACAATAGTGCTGATCAGCGGCGTAGCGTGGGTTGTCAGCACCCGGGGCAAGGCAAGTAATTTGCGCCCCCTAACCCGGGGCAAGGCAAGTAATTTGCGCCCCCTAACCCCTAACCTGCCGTCGCTGCCAGCTTCTTCTTGCTGCTGCCTGGTCTGGTCTGGTGTGGTTCTCTCCTGCGCTCAGCGCTGCGCTGGGCTGCCGCTGCACTGTCCCTCCCCCAGATAGTCCCTCGCTCTCTCTCCGCACCGCACGCCTGGCACCCCCCCCTCCACAGTGGGCGGCGACCCAGCGGCTTGGATCGGATTCGCACAGCCAGCACTGCAGTGAGAGAGAGTGAGTGAGCCAGGTAGGGGCAGAGAGCTGCGAGTGCGAGCGCCCCCCAGATGTTGTGCCCGGTGCGGCCGGCCCCCCCTGCACCCCCCACGCTACGCCACTGGTGCTGATGTATCAGCAGGGGGGAAGTTGAACGGGCTTTTGAACAGTCTATCTAAATTCAGAGTCTCAGCAGGCTACAACCGTAAGAATTATGGCCCACTGAGGACCACTGACTGTGACCAGGGTGGCCATTTCTGCATCAAAAAGAGGACGACCGAGAACACAGATTTGCATAAAAATTCCACATGCTAATTTATGTGCATTTATTTAATGAATGCATGCAAATGTAGAAATAATGACTCTGATTTAAATTTTAAAACGTACGTCTCACCACACTGGGGGAGACTGGGGCCAGGTAACCCATGAGCAGTGCTTTTCTTCTGGAAAAAGAGGTGGCAGTACTCACCATGAAGTTGTTGCAGTAAGTGTCACACTTTTGACCAGTGCTTTTCTTCTAGGGGGAAAAACAGCTGCCGGCAGTGCGTAACCTTGAGTACCTCCAGAAAATGCACTGCCCGTGAGACTGCTCAGTCTGGTGCTCCATATGATGGTCAAATCTGAGGTCCCCCTATCCCCATCTTCATGACTCTGTTTTAAAATGGCCTCACTCCAGACAAGCTTTCAGATAGAGGACTCTCCTCTGCAACCTTCAAATAATAATACAGTAATACCTCCGCGAACATCCGCCCCCTTGATCGTCCATTTCGGCGAATGTCCGTGGCAAACCTGGAAGTACTGGAATGGGTAGAAACACTAAATTGCACTTCGTGCATGTGCAGAAGCACAAACTGCTCCATGCACGTAGAGTGGCGCTTTGTCGAGCGTCCCTTTCATCAAGTGTCTGGGGCTCTGGAACGGATCCTGGACTCAAAACAAGGTACCACTGTATCTCCTCTGTAGAGTAGGACACATAGTTGACCTAACTGTAACAGACACCATTTAACCCATTTCCCCTGACAAACCTTTTCCCCAAAAAACCTTTTCTAATTGTTGAGTCTATAACAGGCATAGGCAAACTCGGCCTTCCAGATGTTTTGGGACTACAACTCCCACCATCCCTGACCACTGGTCCTGTTAGCTAGGGATGATGGGAGTTGTAGTCCCAAAATATCTGGAGGGCTGAGTTTGCCTATGCCTGGTCTATAATCAGACATGGGTGTATGGGGTGTTAGGGGACTGGTAGTACCTCTGGTGGGGGAGACATGGTGCTTCTTCTGGAGTAGTTTGTCCACCTTTGGTCACCACCCTGCACTCAGCTCTCACCTGTGGCTCCAAGATGCTGTCAGCATGCAATGGCGGCCACACCCTGGGAGATGCCTTCGACTGGCCAATTAAATCAGGTGAAAGGAGCTGATGGGCCTCAAACCCTCCATGAGTTAAGGACCTCAACCAGTGTGCGAAAACACACTCTGGCGGATTATGCTGATTAGATAGTGGGTCCAATAGCCAAGAAGGTGGTTTCTGCATGTGCTACAGAGGGAATTGAGGGGAAGATGAGGCTCATCAGTCAGAGAAGGTAGCCCACCTGGGAGAAAGAAATCTCTGCTGCCTTGCAGGACATTTTCAGGGGAAGAAAAGGCCCAAGAGTAAACAAATGCTGAGTGGAGTCGCTAAGGCAGTTAGATGGCGCCTTCTCTGCCTCCTTCTGGCAACTCCTGCAGTTAAGCTGGTGCCAAACACATCACTCTTCTTACCTTTGGACCATGTCAGTGAGACTGAGAGGGGGTCTTGTTGTCTGGGCAGTGCAGAACCTCTATACACACTGCTCAGACTTGTGCCCTGGTAAGGTCACTTGGCTGCTGCTAACACAGCAGTTTGACTTCAACCCCCCCCCCCCCGCACTCAATTGTCTCTTGACCGACGGGTGCCAATAACAACAAAATCAGACGTAGGAAGCTGCCCTATGCTAATTCAGATCATTGGCCCATTTAACCCAATATTGTCTATTCTACCAACACTAGCTCCCTAGAGAAGCCTTTCTCAAACTTGGGTTCCCAGATGTTGTTGGACTTTCACTCCCACCATCCCTGACTGCTACCCCTGCTGGTTATGGATGATGGCAATTGTAGTCCAACAACATCTGGGGACCCAAGTTTGGGAATGGCAGCTCTGGAGTCTCAAGCAGAGTCTTTCTCCATCTTGGAACTTGAGATCCTTTCGGCTTGGGATTGATCCTGCAGCCTTCTGCACACAAAGGATGAACTCCTTTGGCAAACTATGGACCCTCTTCAAGTCTAGGTTACACATTTGCGGAATGTTGATGTGTGCTTTAATCTGCCATATAAATCAGGTCCCCATGCCTAATTTTCCAACTAGAACCACAGTCCTACCTCCAGAAATAGCAAACCCGTGGGACATACCAGGAGAGGCAGTCCCATAGGTACAAGGGTCCTAGGCCGTGAAGGGCTTTAAAGGTTAAAACCAGTACCTTAAACCTGATCCTGTATTCCACCGGGAGCCAGTGCAGCTGGTATAGCACCGGGTGAATGTGATCCTATGGCGAGGACCCCATAAGGAGTCTTGCCGCGGCATTCTGCACCCACTGGAGTTTCTGGGTCAGTCTCAAGGGTAGCTTCTTCTTCTTCTTCTTCTTCTTCTTCTTCTTCTTATTATTATTATTATTATTATTCACACACATGGCACCAAATGGTAAATTGAACTGTGAAGAACAGAGCTAGCAACTTCTCTCTCTTCCTCCCCTCCTATTTCTCCCCTAGCATTCTAGAAAGGATGCTTTTGGGACAAGGAACCTGTCTCACCATCTGGGGCATAGCTGGTGAGCTGGTTAGTGCCATCTGCTGTACTTTGCCCAAGGCACGGCAGAAGCAGAGAGAAGAGAGGTCAAAGGAGAGGAAGGAATGAAAATGCCTCTGGGTCCAGGCACTTTTCTGAACATACTCCATATGTTCCCCTCCACCCCTAGTCCCATCCTCATTTGCAAGCAGTTGGCCTCTTGCACCATTCAGCATAGTGCCATTTGCACTAATGCAAGGACTGCTCACACCTCCATTTTGAGACACGCTGTGATATAAATATGGATATATCTCTACCAGCTTGCTGTGCAAGATGCTTAAAACTGTAATGGAAAAAGCTGAGCTCAGGTAGTGGGGCTGGGAGAGGCAATGGCAGTATTAGGGGATCGTTTGTCCCTCCTCCAAAGGTCAAAATCTAAGACAAAGGCTCTGTCAAGAGAGAGCTAGCAGCTCTAGGTTTCAGCCGCCTTCCATTTGCAATCAATTTTAGATGATCATGGTTGAGAGCCTGAGTTATAGGGATCTGAATGCATTTTGACATGTGCCTCCCCTATTTTGCTTTAATTTAAATGTTTAATTGTGAGTTGTTTTTAGCAAAAACAGATTTGAGGTTATGTGTACATTTATGTGTATGGGGATGCTGGCTGGTTACTAAGGACATAAACTTTGGGGCTCCTTTTTAAAAATATATTTTCACTAAAGATTCCGTAGTTTACAAAAATACGCGCATTGTCTCTTTTTTCAAGTTGCATTTCCCACAGATCCTTTTCATTCGTTGTGAGACATTACAGTGTTAGCTTAGGAAGAAAAGAGGGGGAAAGAGGGGGAGGGGGGAATGGTGAGTGGGGTGGGGTCAGGTGGCAATGTTTCTGTTCTTCTACTTAGGGTATATGTGGGGTTTTGTGTTCTTTGGGGCTCCTTTTGAATATGAAATTCTTGGATATTTTTACTTGAGCGATTGGCACGTTTCATGCTCTCTTGAATGCTATTGTATTTTAAATAAACAATTAATGGATCTTTTGAAAAAAGTGTTATATTGAGGTGATATTATAATCTGTATTAGGCATTGCTACTGGAGTACTATATTTAGATTTTTTTAAACAACAACAACAACATGTGAATTGTTTTGAGCACAGATGTATTTGTGGAAAATGAGGCTATATATATTATTTGGCCATGGCTATGTAAATAAAAATAAACACATTGCTCCACCGTCCAGCCTCGAAGGTTGTGATGGCAGCTCCTTTGTGGTGGGGCTGGAAGAAGGGAAGAAGTAGAAGAAGAGTTTGGATTTGATACCTCACTTTATGAGTCTCAAAGCAGCTAACAATCTCCTTTTCCCTTCCTCCCCCACAACAAACACTCTGTGAGGTGAGTGAGGCTGAGAGACTTCAGAGAAGTATGACTGGCCCAAGGTCACCCAGCAGCTGCATGTGGAGGAGCAGGGATGTGAACCCGGTTCACCAGATTATGAGTCCACCGCTCTTAACCACTACACCACACTGGCTCTCTGATGCAACACTGCTTTGGGAGCCAGTACTGGGGAGGAGCTGGCAGGGTTCATAAGGCAGCTTGGCCCATATCATCCTCTGTGCAGCTTCTGGCCAATCCTTCATCCCTATTATGTGTGTGGGTGTCATGGACTGGCTGGATGAAGAGGAGTGGTGATGGTGGGGACACACAAGGGAAGAAGGCTCAGAGCAAGGGGATTGGTGGTGGAACCATGATGGGAGGGAGAAAAGGGAGCAGACTGGGAGAAGGTGGTGTTGGGAGCTGAAGAGGTAACAGGGTTTAGTCAGCAGGAAGAGGCTATGGCAGAGAGCATTCCAGAATCAGAGGCAGAAGCAGAGAGGAGTCAAGAGGCAGAGTGGAGGCAGGCTGGTGAAGAAGCCAGGGAGTCTCCCTCTCCTGCTGTGACCAGCTCCCCTTCCCATTTGGTCTCCCAGAACCCACAGAGGTATGAAGAGGGTGGAGCAAAGACAGACAAGGTGGAGACACCTCAGGTTGTTTGGGAGGGGGGAGGAGTCTTAGGGTGCTGCGAAAAGGTGGGGACCTTCAGTCCTTGCAACTGCCTCACTAGGACAAGACCTACTGGGGAGAGTTACTGGGCTCATTAGGCCTGAGCTGTTTTGTTTCTTTGAATAAAGAATTCATTTCGCTGATGCCTTGTGGGTTATTATTTACCTGACCCTGGCACCTGCCTCTGACAGTGGGATTAGCTGCTCACCATGATAGAGCTAAGTAGGATCTTTTTCTTAACCTCATCTGCAATTGGCCTGTAGAAGGGATGTTTTCGCCTACATGTTGTCGATCTAGGTAGAGGAGTTAGAGGTGGAATCTGAACAAATTGGTTAGCTGACTTGATCACTTGGTGGATGTCAGGGGTTCAGGGACAGAGGCACAGGTGAGGGGGGAGACGGAGAGCGATGGGGAAGAATCCCAGGACTGTGAGGAAGAGGAGGACAATGACTTGAGGTCTTCCATGAGTCTCTCAAGTGAATCGGAGGATTCCCAGAAGGGGGCGCCCCTAGTCAGGCCAAGGGGGTTCACAGGGGGGACATGCCAGGGGCAGGGAAGCAGCAGGGAAACCCCGAGTGGGAGTGGGAGATCGGGGCCGGCTTCCCAGCAGGAACGAAGTGAAGAGAGTGGAGCTCCCAGTGTGACACATGGAGCAGAGCAGGAAAGAGACAGGGGAAGGAGATCGGGGCAGAACGTCCTGCCGGAAGAGGTGGAGAGTAGTACAGGGAGTAGTGTAAGTGTCAAGAGGAAGGTCAGGGGTAGCGAACGCGCGCCAAGTTCAAATGTGGAGGCGCGCGGAAATGGAGAGAGCCCGGAGGAGGAGCCTGGCCCCAAAGCACGAAGGAGGGGGGAACAGGCATCTGAGGAATCCGCTTCGGGAGAGAGCAGGAGGGAAGGAACCCAGGGGGGCAGAAAGACCCTGCGGAAAAGGAAAGACAGGAAGAGGTGGACTAGCACAAGCCTCTTAAGCTGGTGTAGGGGCGGGACCGATTCAGAGGGGACTTAAAACGTCTAGGCTAAGAGACGCGGGGCTGCGCGCCTCGGTTGTGGAACCAATAATGAACTGCAATAAACATCCTTGTATATAAGAAGAACCTGGCGTTGGTCTTTTGTGAGCTGAGACCTGAGGCAGCCCTGACAGCGGGTTTTACCAGGAAAGAGAATAGGCTGGCACAGACAGTGAAAACACTGAGGCACGTTTCAGGTGAACGGTGTCTTGGAAAAATAAGACATATGGCAACGACAACAACGACAATGTAATTCATATAATTATTTAAATTGCATAAGTTATGTAAGTTTGCTTCAGTGGGCTGTGAGACAAATAATGTAGTTTTTGGCAGAAGACAAACTGCAGGAATAGTGTCACATGTCATGAACGTGGGGGTGAACAGAAAACAATGCCTTCCTACATGCTTAATTTAAACCCAGGCCATGTGTCTTGCCTGTTTATTCTGGTCTCTTCATGCAAGATCTCTTTCTGCCTGTCTCTCAAATCCAGTTAACTCTCATGCTAGGAGGAAGTAGCTGGCTATGTAGGCAAGCACCTAAACTGAGAAGAAGCTGAAAGTCAATAATACAGCCTTAAATTGTTGGCTGGTTCAAAAGAAAGAAAGACACACCCTGCAGGGCTCAGAGCAAGTGAGGCGCTAAAGACCATTAAAGACCAGCAAGTTTGGAAGTTATTAGGAAGGATTAGAAGAATCCCAGAAGCCTACAGTCAGGAGGCTTATGCGAATTAATATAAGGCAACAAATTGTCTGAGTCAGAGCGGGACAGAGCTTTAGAACAAAGCAAAGTCCATCACCTAGAGAGATCGGGTGCTGATCTCATGGAAACAAAGAGTTTGGCTCAAAAATGTTATTTTTAATGACCATTGTATCAAAGGACAGGTCTCCTGTGTTGTGTTTTGATCACAGCTAAGTGGCCTGTCCATACTTGTGTCTGTAATCTAACATGGCATTATTATGGTTCAGTGCCAATATAGGGGACTGGAGCCAAGTCAATGTTATTCACCCATGGGGCTGGGAGGGAATATAGCACAAAGGATGCCGCAGCTCCAGTCCTGTGCACTTTCACCCAGAGTGCTCTGTAAAGACATCAGCGCTGAAGAGAAAACCAGAGGGAACTTTCTCATGAGATGCCAGCCGTCTGCTCTAAATCAAAATGAATAAAAGTATTCAGGAGGGCACACATGTGCATAAGTATGTACAGTGGTATCTCGGGTTAAGTACTTAATTAGTTCCGAAGGTCCGTACTTAACCTGAAACTGTTCTTAACCTGAAGAACCACTTTAGCTAATGGGGCCTCCTGCTGCTGCTGCGCCACCGGAGCACGATTTCTGTTCTCATCCTTAAGCAAAGTTCTTAACCTGAAGCACTATTTCTGGGTTAGCAGAGTCTGTAACCTGAAGCGAATGTAACCTGAAGCGTATGTAACCTGTGGTACCACTGTATTTATTTTACTTCCTCCCACTAAACAAATCAAATAAACTGTGGAACGTTGCAACAATGGCTGCAAGCTGAGATGGCTTTTAAGGGGGATCAGATAAATTCATAGCGGGTAAGTCCATTAGTGATGGTGATGTTGCAGTATACCCTAGGGAGGTTAGGGAGAATCAGGCACTGCCCTACCAACCTCAGTTTGGCCTCAGCCAGCTCATACCTGCCTCCTTTTTACTGACAACCAGTCCAAGGGGTGACAGGACTGCCTGACGGCTTCCTCATCTGCCTTCATGCTTCCCTTGCAGAACTCAGCAGGGAGGAGGATAGGGACAAAGGAAGAATTAGTTGGTTCTGCCTATCATTGGCTCTGGCTCCAACTATTTTTCATTTCCCCATCTTCCACCCTACCAGCACCAATGGGCACCAGCCTTCAAGGAGTAAACCTCTGAAGAACTCCAGAGAACGGCCTTCATGCACTGCCGATGGGCTTTCCAAAAGTGGCTACTGTAGGAAACAGGGTGGACCTTTGGGTTGATTCAGCAGTACTCTCCTTATGCTCCATCATCTGTTTCTGCTGGTTTTCCATCTGGAATATTATGAACTGCAGCTCAGTGGTGCAGCTCAGAACATTGGCTATGCATGCATAAGTCCCCTGGTTCAGACCCAGGCATCTTCATGCAGAACCTGAAACCCTGGGGTACCACTACCAGTCAGGGTAGACAACACTGAGTTAGATGGAGCATTGGCCTGATTTGGTACAAGGCAGCTCCCTGTGTTCTTATATCACCCTATGAGGAAATGTTACAGCATTTGGAGGCTTTTTTAGTTGAGAGTACAGATAAGCAATGGGACACGGGTGGCGCTGTGGTCTAAACCACTGAGCCTCTTGGGCTTGCCGATCAGAAGGTTGGCGCTTCGAATCCCCGCGACGGGGTGAGCTCCCGTTGCTCGGTCCCTGCTCCTGCAAACCCAGCAGCTCGAAAGCACGTCAAAGCGCAAGTAGATAAATAGGTACCACTCTGGCGGGAAGGTAAACGGCATTTCCGTGCACTGCTCTAGTTTGCCAGAAGCGGCTTAGTCATGCTGGCCACATGATCCAGAAAAACTGTCTGTGGACAAATGTCAGCTCCCTCGGCCTTTAAAGCGAGATGAGCACCACAACCCCAGAGTCGTCTGCACTTAACTGTCAGGGGTCCCTTTACCTTTACCATTTTACAGATAAGCAAGAGGTGACTATGATAAGAGGTGTAAAAAAACAACAACTATGCATGTAACAGAGAAAGTGAACAAGGATTTTTTTTTCTACCTCTCTTATATCACTCAAATGTGTGGACAGATCATAGAGCTGGAAGGGACCCAAGGGTCATCTAGTCCAACCCCTGCAATACAGGGATCTCAGCTAAAGATAAAAGAAAGCACTTCTTCATGTAGCACATCATTTAACTATGGGATTTACAAGAGGCAAATGATGGTCACCAGGTGGATGGCTTTAAAAGAGAATTAGACAAATCCATGGAGGTTAAGGCTAGAAATGGTTACTAAGCATGATGGCTATATTCTTCCTCCATTGTTGCATACCCATCAACTGTCCTAATGTGAGTGGGACATCCCAAAATTCTCATGTGAATCAGATGGCTCATGCCACAGGACCAGACCAAAAGATGTTTTTTGGGGTTTTTTTGCTCTCACGCAAATCAGCTGGTCCCCATGAGAGCTTGGGGCCAAAAAACCACGCATCCTTCTTTTGATCAGTGGGATGTTGGAGGGTATGTTGGAATAAGAGTTGCTGGTGTCCCACTTTAGATATCCCTCTGGATCAGAGGCTGGGAACCTTTGGCCCTCCATATGTTATTAGCCTCTCATTGGTCCCAGTCAGCATGGCCAAGAGACTCAGGAATTATGGAAGATGTAGTCTAGCAACATTGAGGGAGCCACGGGCTAGAAATCTCTACTCTGCAGTGCTCAATCCCATAAAGGGCAACAATTCAGAAATGAGAATATTACTGGGGTGGGGGGTGGGATATCAGAAGGGTTGCGAGCAAAATAAAAACGCTAAAACTGTTTTTTAAAAGCCGCATCAGGAGCTCTGCATAACTATAAATCTCAATTAAAACTCAAGAGAATTTGGGGTGGGGGAAGATGGAATCTCAGCATTTGCTGAAGCAATGTTAAAGAAGATATTAAAGGCAAAAAGGGGCTTATTTTATAAAGAAAGAATTGTAATCCCAATGAGCAGAACCAAAAGAAACTGTGGATTCCGGCATGTTAATTATAAGAACCTAATAAGGCAGGGAAAAGGAAGATTTTGTAGAGCAGCTCAAAAGCGGCATAAAACACAACAATGGGAATTTCAGTGTATTAGGAACAGGAAGCCTGCCAGAAAATTTTCAGAGCACTAATGGCGTCAAGGTGCATGAAGAGTAATTGAGCATGATGGAAGTATTGCAGCAAATGAAGGTGACTTCTAAATGACATCTACCCAAGGCTGTAGTTCAACAGCAAGCACACGAACCATAGTTTGTATGCCGAGAGTTCCAGGTTCATTTTTTTGCATACCAGGGGATTGCTAGGGGGGAAACCCTGTCTAAAAGCACCAAAGAACCTGTGAGTGTTGGTGCAGACCAGGTTTGGGGAACCTTTGCCCATCCAGGTGTCATTCAACTACAACACCATAGTCATCCAAGCAAACTGCTAATGCACACAAGAGAACTGGTAGACTCACAGGTTATAGCAGGAGGTAGTGATGGAAAAAAACAAGTCACATATTTTCAGCTATACAGCAGTTGGGTGGCATCACTGATCTTAAGCACCAGGAATCAGGCCCCCTGGCCCATAAATACTAGAAACCCAAACTCATTCTAAAATCACTGGGATTTGTTCTCCAGTCATGAGATTCCCAACTAGAGACAGATTTGGCCAAGGGTGCAAGAGCCACCAGCTTCTGTTCAAACAGGAGCACTAGCAAGAGAAGACCAGACTGGCCCCAACTGGATATAAACGCTTATAGCACACAGATTCATTCTGGCCTTGAAGAACTGATCACCCTCTTCTTCCTTTTCCCTTCACCCAAGCTTTATACTACTGCCCTTGTGAACATCTTGCCATGGCCCCATCCATGGTAAAGCAGCATCACACCACTTTGAACAGTCATGGCTCCTGGGGACTGTAGTGTGTTAAGAGTTGTCCGGAAGGACCCTGTTCCTCTCACAGAACTACATTTCCCAGAGTTCACTGGGAAGAGGGAATGACTGTTAAACCACTCTGGGAATTGCAGGGGCAAACTGAGAGGGGAATGGGGGTCTCCTAAC
The DNA here is from genome assembly GCF_964188305.1 of Podarcis bocagei. Classification (NCBI taxonomy): domain Eukaryota; kingdom Metazoa; phylum Chordata; class Lepidosauria; order Squamata; family Lacertidae; genus Podarcis; species Podarcis bocagei. Next base: position 9,069,340 of record NC_138139.1, read on the forward strand.
AACTCTCAACACCCTTGACATACTACAGTTCCCAGGATCCTTTGAGAGGGTTAGTCACAACTGTGTAAAGTTGTATGACCCTCGTCAATTTTGGTGGAGGGAAACTAAATGCCTCCAAGGATAGAAGTTGAAAACGAAGATCAGAGGGCGGATGTTCTCAAGAAATAAGGAACTGGGCCATTGGAATGAAAAGCTCACCTTACACATCCGAAAGAAAGAAAGAAAGAAAGAAAGAAAGAAAGAAAGAAAGAAAGAAAGAAAGAGGCCGTATGGTGTATGATGCTGGCCACACAACCCGGAAAAACTGTCTGCGGACAAATGCCAGCTCCCTCAGCCAGTAAAGCGAGATGAGCGCCGCAACCCCAGAGTCATTTGCGACTGGACTTAACAGTCAGGGGTCCTTTACCTTTAATTTACCGTACTGCTGAGCTACAGTCCGTTTCCTCAGTTTCCTTCCTTTGAAAAGGGATGCTATTATGAACTTGACCAAGCGGAATCAGTTGGCTTGGCTCTGCACACCCAAATGGGCCACTGACTGTTGGCTACCAGGTTCCTGACAGAGTTCTGCTACAAGCCCGGTTTATTACATAGGCTGGAAATGCCTCCCAAAGCCTGCTAACCCAACAGGAACAGCATCCTTCCTAAGTATTTGGCAGATATGCTGCAGCAAGAAGGGGCCCGGTTGCTGCAGGATTGATATCCTTAGGTAGTCAGGTTTGTGTATGCCAAGCTGGCATTCAACAGTAGTCCAGGTGCAAATACAAATCAAACAGTGATTGGGTTTCTCCATCCTTACTGAAATCAGCTCCCTGCTCTCATTGCAATCCAGACCTCATCATGTTCCTGCTTTGGGAACATTTGTTCTGAAGCAAGTATTAAAGTTCTGGCTTTCAGTGACCTTCCTTATCAAAAGGCTTCCATCCTTGTGTTTTGGAGAACAAAGCTGAGTGCAAAGGAACTCAGGCATTATTGGATCCCGATACAAAACCAAACAGCTGAGGGAGGGGGGAGAGAATTGCTAAACAAGACTTTATCTTAGGGTAATATTCCATCGCACAATATGCATAAGCTCTGATGTCACTGGAGAAAGCTGTGATGCAACTCAATCAAATAGGATGAAGCTGGCCAAAGTGTGTGTAATCAGCATCAGTTGAACTCCCGAAGGCACCAAGTCTGCCCTAACCCAGTTGTCCCAGAGGGCAGAGAATGGAACACTGAGGAAAGTGGTGGTAAATAAATCCGTCAATTTCAGTTTCTTTCAGTTTCCCATTCCCCCTCCCCCAATCATAAGTACAGCTCTCCACTTTTCCACACCAGTTTGCAAGTTTGTTTTTTTAACAAACAACCTCCTGAAATTTCAAACAACCTCCTGAAATTTCATCAGCATTTTAATGTGGATTCCCCCTAATATCCACATTTTTAACAAAACAGCTTTCCCCAATTCAGTGCACTTTCTTACACTATTTTCACTACATATGCATGCACGTGCACACTTTACACTGGTATATGCACTTATGTAACACATTACCTGGCTGGAGAAAGGCAGTGCAGAATTTGGAGGTGTGCAAATTTCGAAGGATGACTGTGCATCTTGTTTCGGAAAATGTGAATTAAGTGAGCTCACCTTTAAATTTGAACAGAGTTGAATTTCTCCCCATCTTTAGCAGTCACAGAGGCAGATACAGTATATAGTACAGAAAGGAAGTGTGTGTGTGTGTGTGTGTGTGTGTTACATGCTGTCAAAGGTCACCTCCAGACTGTCAGTATTTTGCTGGAGGGACTCAATTGCATTCTAGTGTAGGTTTGTGCAATTAGTGGATTAAAATGGTCTTTCACTGCAGCAATAAATTGAGTGGCTTAAAAAAAACACTTTACTTTTTGCTGGTAGGAACATGATGGGGAAATATACTTAGAAGCGTGGGATAAAACACTGATGATTGGGGAGATATATAACCTTTGTGCAAGCAAATCAGGATGCAATCAGGAGGAAAGCTCATTGTCGTATAACCTCTCTACAAGCAAAGCAGAACAAATGCTCAGTAAAGACCGGGCATTGCATAACCTCTGCATAAGTGCTGTGCAAGCAAATAAGGATGGATTATGAATAATAGGAATGGAGGAGAAATTTGGTTCCACTTGCATTTAAAGGTGAACAATATGCAAAGTGAAACACAGTTGTCCTCTGAAATTCACACTTCTCTGAATTTTGTAATGTAGTTCTCCAGTCAAGGTATGTGTACAGAAAGGCATATGCCATGGTACAGCATGCATAAAGATGCATATGTTACCAAAATGTGTAATATTATGAGAAATTGTTTTGCAAAAAATATGTATATTAGGCAAAACTGCATGCAGAAAGGCATATATTAGGAGAAATTTGTATTTTAAAAGCAGATGAATTTTCATGACTTTAAAAAGAAAAACTGAAACTGGCAGATTTGCCTGTCGATTTGCCCATTTGATCAATAGTTGTCATCAATCATGTTAATATCAAGACTACACTCTAATCTAGCTGCAAGTCAGTATGGGGCAGCAACTGGAATGGGCAAAGGGGGCGTTGTCTCCTGCCCTAACTGAAGAGGCATGCAGAAGCTATAATTGTGGGGCGATGTGCATTAATTGAAATGGGAGAAGTCTCCCAAGTGATCAATAACACATTAGAGAGCACATGTGTGATTTTGGCAACAGAGTGTTCTAGTCCTTGTTAATCTTTTAAAACAATGTCATTTACTGGTCTCCTCATTAAGGCAACTTTTTATGTTCCTATAATGACTGCTTAAAAATAATTAGATCAGCAACTGGTGTTTGGGGATGTATCTTAGCCGCATTAGTTAATAGCCACTGATATTTCCTCCTTTTATGAAATTTGCTAGTCTCTTTCTTCATTTCCTTTTCCTTTTAAAAACTGTGGTCTGATGGCTATTGGCTACTATCTCATTCTGCAGCATGCGGTCGTGGAGATAAATGATGCCTTGGGCAAGAGAGAGAGAAAGAAATGTTCAACAAGGGAAAGGAGGATTTAGAAGTTGGGATGAAACAAAACTGGGGGAAACAACAACACATTTTGTTAACCAATAAGAATTGGTGTTCTAGAATACGTGTAGCATAGATAGAACTGAATCTGGCTTTTCTATCATTTCCATTAGGATAAATCCCAGGGAATCTCTTAGGAAACCCCTAAGATGAATAAACTGGAATTCTGAAGTAAGCACAATCCAAATTGATGGGATGATAAGCTCCTTCAAACAGCTCCTCTGGCATGGAGGCATCTTTCAGACTGAAGGCCGAATTCTTTTCTGGGTAACCTTCCAGGGTCCACATGCCAGTGGTGTATAAGGTCAGAGGCAAAAGGAGGCAGAGCAATGAATGAAAATTGCACCTTTGTACAGTAGGTTACAGGGATGCGGGTGGCGCTGTGGTCTAAACCACAGAGCCTAGGGCTTGCCGATCAGAAGGTCAGTGATTCGAATCCGTGCGACAGGGTGAGCTCCCGTTGTTCGGTCCCTGCTCCTGCCAACCTAGCAGTTCGAAAGCACGTCAAAGTGCAAGTAGATAAATAGGTACCACTCTGGAAGGTAAACGGCGTTTCCGTGTGCTGCTCTGGTTTGCCAGAAGTGGCTTAGTCATGCTGGTCACATGACCCTGAAGCTGTACGCTGGCTCCCTCAGCGAGATGAGTGCCGCAACCCCAGAGTCATCCGAGACTGGACTTAATGGTCAGGGGTCCCTTTACCTTTACAGTAAGCTAGTACATGCACATACTCACGCACCCCTCTCTATCCAGGCAAGTGAGTGGCATGATCAGTGCTGGATTTACTTATAAGCTAAACAAGCTATAGCTTAGGGCCCTACTCTCTTGGGGGCCCCAAAAAAATTCAAAGGGGAAAAAACCTGGATGTACATCATACAGCAACAGTGCGCAAATGGCTTTAGATACCTATTAGGTCCATAAATTTGTTGTTGTTTAGTCGTTTAGTCGTGTCCGACTCTTCGTGACCCCCTGGACCAGAGCACGCCAGGCACTTCTGTCCTCCACTGCCTCCCGCAGTTTGATCAAACTCATGCTGGTAGCTTCAAGAACACCATCCAACCATCTCATTCTCTGTCGTCCCCTTCTCCTTGTGCCCTCCATCTTTCCCAACATCAGGGTCTTTTCCAGGGAGTCTTCTCTTCTCATGAGGTGGCCAAAGTCCATAAATTACCATTACCATATAGCATATATTCAACAGAAAAAACAGCAACAATTTGTTGTTGACAGAAGGACAGCTGGACATACAGTGGTACCTCAGGTTAAGTACTTAATTCGTTCCAGAGGTCCATACTTAACCTGAAACTGTTCTTAACCTGAAGCACCACTTTAGTTAATGGGGCCTCCTGCTGCTGCCATGCCGCCAGAGCACGATTTCTGTTCTCATCCTGAAGCAAAGTTCTTAACCTGAAGCACTATTTCTGGGTTAGCGGAGTGTGTAACCTGAAGCGTATGTAACCTGAAGCGTATGTAACCCGAGGTACATATGAAGAAAATGTGTGTGCAATGGCTGGGATGGCTGGTGCGGCCGCATTTGAGCTTCCCTATTGGGTGCCCAACTGGGGAGAGGCGTGATGCACCAGCCCTGGAGTTGAAGCAGGGGGTGGAGCGCCCGCCTGCATGACGCGGGAATCGTCTCCTGCTCACAACCCCTCCCCTCCTGGAGGAGGATAGGCTTTATAGAACTTGCTAGCACAAGTTAGGAAGGATATTAATAAACAATATATCTTCTCCTGCCTCCCTGAACATTCCCACAGAAGCCAGAGACTGTGCCTGCGTGGCAACTTCCTCTGCTCACCCCTTGTCAATCCCCTCCTGGTTCTGAGAGAGAGGGTGGGGAAGCACCTGACCCTTCACTTGCCTGACCTGCCTCTTCTTCCAACCCTCCAGCTCTGAAACTTCCCCATCCCCTGACTCTTGTCTTCTAGCCGGTACAGTTCCCCACAAATCACTGCCCCTCTCTTTTGAGTCAGACTCCAGCCCCTATTTCCCCGGTGCAAACTCACCAGCATCCTGCCAGTCCCTGACACCAGTGGAGAATCCTGAGGACCAGAATGAGAGGCCCGGAGGACCACATTTGTCCCCTGGGCCTGATTTCCCCCACATGCTCTATTCCAGTGTTTCCCAACCTTTTTTGGGCAAAGGCACACTTGTTTCATGAAAAAAATCTCGAGGCACACCACCATTACAGCCCCGTGACGTCAGCGCGCAGCGTCACGCCGGGAGGGACATGAATTGCTAGCAAATTACATAATCACCTCCTTGAGGGCTGGCTCATCTTCTCCGAAGGCAGAACCCCATTAATTAACAGGACAGACTCACACCATAGCCAAGACGAGGGGGGAAAACCTCAGTCGTGCACAGTCATGCACATGTGGGGGCTAAATGAGGACGAAGACCGGGCAGAGAGCAGGGTTCAAATCACCCCACCTGGCCAGGACAATCCCTGGGTGCTCCCTTGGGCCACTCGCCTGACCCACCTCGCAGGGCTGTTGTTGCAAGGATAACATGGGGAGAACCACGCGCGCCCCCGGGAGCTCCTTGGAGGAGAAAGCGGGCAATGAATGCAATGCACGAAATATATGAGAGGCGACCAGGTTTTGCAGGTGAGGGGCCCCCGCCAGCCTCCGCTTCCAACACCCGGCGCAACGACGCCGAAGTTTCCCCCCGGGCTCGGCTCGGGGAGCAGCGCTGCTCCCCCCAGCTCCCCTTCGCCCTCCCGGCTCTCTCTGCCGCCCACTGAGGACCCCCATCACCTGCCAAGTCCGGAGCACCGGTGGAAGTTGCATGCATGCATGCAGGGCGCCGCGTTGCCATTGCATTGCACTGCACTCCATGCAACGCCTGCACCCATGCATTGCCTTGCACGCCCGCCAAGGGGTCTCCCCGCGGTCCGATGCGTCCCCTCCGGCGCGGATGCAGCATTGCAAAAATAACCCCCCCGACGCAGCCCTACCTGGGGGGCAGCCTCCGCCTCCGCCGCTCCGCCTCTGCGGGGATCCCCGGGCTCCATCCTGCCGCCCGATCTCCGCAGGGGCGCAGGCAGGCTGCGCGGGGTCTGCGTGGAAGAGCCCCTGCCCGCCCGGCCGCCGCCGCTACGTTCATTCCATGGCCGGGAGAAGAGCACTTCAAACAAAACGCCCGGCCCGCCAGGCCATGCTGGGAAACGTAGTTCGCGCACCCCGCGCGGGCGCGGAGCCCAGGGGCGAGGGGACTACGGATCCCGGCAGCCCCCGTGCCGGGGACGGAGGGGGAGAGGCCGGGTGCAGGGATGGAGGGACGGGTGGGCGAGCGAGTGAGTGAGTGGCAGCCGCCAAGCCTTGGCCGACAGCCAGGAAGGGCCTCCCCGGAGGAGGAGGAGGAGGAGGGAGGCGCAGAGCGGGAGGGAGGGAGGGAACCCCAGGGGTCATCTAGTGACGGCGCCCCAATCGAAAATCTGACTTTTTTAAAAAAAATCTTTCGAATTTTTTCATTTTTCCCGCGGCACACCAGGCAACATCTCGCGGCACACTAGTGTGCCGCGGAACAGTGGTTGGGAAACACTGCTCTATTCTCTACATGCAGTGTCACAGAAGTTGGCATTGGACCCATGAGTGCACCCAGAATATAACTCTGCCCCCCAGTTGGAAGCCGCCCAGAGTGGCTGGGGAAACCCAGCCAGATGGGCAGGGTATAAATTATTATTATTATTATTATTATTATTATTATTATTATTATTATTATTATTATTTCTGATTGACTCTATATGCATCTGTATGGATGTATATTCCTCATTAATAAATTTAATTAATTAATTAATTAATTAAACAGTGATCCATGCGACGGTCATCTCCAGGCCTGACTACTGTAATTTGCTCTACGTGGGGCTGCCCTTGAAGCTGTCCCAGAAACTCCAGCGGGTGCAGAATGCTGCAGCAAGGCTCCTCACGGGGTCTCTGCCATGGGAGCATATTCACCCAGTGCTTTTCCAGCTGCACTGGCTCCTGGTGGAGTACAGGGTCAGATTTAAGGTGCTGTTTTTAACCTTTAAAGCCCTTCACGGCCTAGAACCCTCGTACCTATGGGACCGCCTCTCCCGGTATGCCCCACGGAGAGCCTCAAGGTCCATAAATAGCAACATCCTAGTGGTCCCGGGCCCTAAGGAAGTTAGATTAGCCTCAACCAGAGCCAGGGCCTTTTCAACACTGGCCCCAGCCTGGTGGAACCCTCTGACTCATGAGACCAGGACCCTGCAGGATCTGATTTCTTTCCACAGGGCCTGTAAGACAGAATTGTTCTGCCTGGCCTTTGGCTTGGAGCCAATTTGATTCCCTCCCTCTCTTTCTTTTTTCTTTTCCTTCTCCTCCTGCGATGAGGCTACATTTTAATATTTTAATGTTTCAATATTTTAATGTTGTATTTTAATGTTGTTTTTAAGTTGTAATCATTCAACTTCACACTTCAAAACGACCTTGACAGATTAGAGAACTGGGCCAAAACAAACAAGATGAATTTTTACAGGGAGAAATGTAAAGTATTGCACTTGGGCAAAAAAAATGAGAGGCACAAATACAAGATGGGTGACACCTGGCTTGAGAGCAGTACATGTGAAAAGGATCTAGGAGTCTTGGTTGACCACAAACTTGACATGAGCCAACAGTGTGACGCGGCAGCTAAAAAAGCCAATGCAATTCTGGGCCTCATCAATAGGAGTATAGCATCTAGATCAAGGGAAGTAATAGTGCCACTGTATTCTGCTCTGGTCAGACCTCACCTGGAGTACTGTGTCCAGTTCTGGGTACCACAGTTCAAGAAGGTCACTGACAAACTGGAACGTGTCCAGAGGAGGGCAACCAAAATGGTCAAAGGCCTGGAAACGATGCCTTATGAGGAACGGCTAAGGGAGCTGGACATGTTCTAGCCTGGAGAAGAGGAGGTTAAGGGGTGATATGATAGCCATGTTCAAATATATAAAAGGATGTCACATAGAGGAGGGAGAAAGGTTGTTTTCTGCTGCTCCAGAGAAGCGGACACGGAGCAATGGATCCAAACTACAAGAAAGAAGATTCCACCTAAACATTAGGAAGAACTTCCTGACAGTAAGAGCTGTTCGACAGTGGAATTTGCTGCCAAGGAGTGTGGTGGAGTCTCCTACTTTGGAGGTCTTTAAGCAGAGGCTTGATAACCATGTCAGGAGTGCTCTGATGGTGTTTCCTGCTTGGCAGGGAGTTGGACTCGATGGCCCTTGTGGTCTCTTCCAACTCTATGATTCTATGATTCTAACTTGTTTTTATTATTGCTTGTAAGCCGCTCTGAGCCCGGTCTTGGCTGGGGAGGGCGGGGTATAAATAAATTATTATTATTATTATTATTATTATTATTATTATTATTATTATTAGTATTAGTATTATAACATATCTACACATGCTTTTCGGGATGGTGGCATGATTTTTCTTTCTTCAATCCCTGTTTTTCAATCCCAACACTGAATCGCTCAGAGGTTGACATTTGCAGCTCAGGTGAATGAAATATATGATTACACAAGAACAAACAAGAGCATATGTTGCCTGACGAATACTATATGGATATGAAAAGAGCCAAAGTAGCCTCACTATAATATTATATCCATGTATGTATGTATGTATTTGTTTGTCTATCTATATTACACACTGTCAGGGGTTCAGGAGCAGAGACGCAGAGAAGGGAGGAGACAGAGAGCGAGGGGGAGGAATACGAAGGAAAGATGAGTGGGGATGACGAACCGAGATCGCCGAGCTTATCCAGTGAGTCCGAGGATTCCCAGAAGGGAGCGCCAGCGGTCAGAGCAAGGGGGGAAAACAGGGGGACACCCCAGGAAGAAGGGTCCAGAGAGGGATCAGAGAGCAGCAGTTGGAGATCGGGACCCACGTACCCAGCCGGGAGCAGCGGGGAGAAAGGGGACCAGATATCGGGTTCCGGAGGCTTTCAGAAGGAGGGAGGGCATGAGTCAGGAGTAGTCACGCCCACCTCGGGGAGCGACGAAACGATCAAGAGGAAGGTGGAGAGTTGGGCGCGCGCGCCAAGTTCAAATGTAGCGGAAGCTGGCGCAGTAAGCAGCCCAGAGAGTGAGCCAGGTCCCAAAGCCCGCCGCAAGGAGGCGGAAGGGTCAGGGGGGTCCGCGTCAGAAGAGAGTAGGAAAGAAGAGACCCCGGGGGGCAGAAGGACCCAGAGACGGAAGGAAAGGCGCAGGAGGTGGAGCAAGGCTAGGGTATTAAGCTGGTGTGCTAGAGGCGGAGACTCAGACGGGTCTTCGCCGGTCTGACCTAGAAGAAGTAGGGCTGCACATTGCAGTTTGGAAATGGAACCTGTAATCCAATAAAGACTCTTTTAACCTGAACGCTGGCTAACGTGGTCCTATGTGAGCTGGGACTGAGTGGCAGCCCTGACACACACACAAAGCAACTTTAAAATGATAACTTTTAACTGTGTACAAAAATGCATACGCCACAACAAAGCATGCATATAAATGCATATGGCACTGAAAATAACATACAAAAAAGCACTATATTAGGGATAATGTAGATGAGGCAAAATCGCATACAAAAGTGTGCAGATTATGAGATGTTTGCATAGAATGCTGATGAATTTTCACGAGGGCTTCTTCCTTTTGTTAATTTCAAACTGATATGGAAATCTTGGAGAATTGAACTCAGGACTGAAATAATGAGAGGGGGGCGGATACAGTGGTGCCTCGCAAGACGAAAAGAATCCGGCTTTTAGCAGCTTTTAGCGGCTTATCGGATCAGCTGATAAGCGGCTTAGCGGCTTAGAAAAAGGGGGGGGGGAAGGAAAAAAACCAGCAGGAACTCGCAAGACATTTTCGTCTTGCGAAGCAACCCCATAGGAGATTCGTTTTGCGAAGCACCTCCAAAATGGAAAACTCTTTCATCTAGCGAGTTTTCCGTCTTGCGAGGCATTCGTCTTGCGGGGCACCACTGTATACAGGTTCACCTATCCCTATCCTTGAGTTAAAATCCACCAGGAGATACAATGTGGTGGAGCAATTTGATTGATTTTGTTAGTGTCCCTGGGAATAGGAATGCAATTTCTTTTGGAAGTGTTGAGAAGACGAGGCACAGCACAGCTGAAGCTACATAGAATCATTTGGAAGGAGAAAATACAGAGAAATCTTGTTTTCCCTCTAGATATCTGATGTCTGCCAATTTGGCTCAGCTGCAGTGGAGGTTAAGCACTTTTCAGTTTTATTGAGAGAGATTTAAGCGTGCCTGGATCATGCCCCATCTTCCCATCCTTTCTAAGATGCTGGCATTTGAATACTGTCCCCATCTTGGCAACATCCTGTTCTCAAGAGTCCTTTGGATGAAGATGAAACAGAGTGTCCTTTTTTTCCTCTGGATAGGCAGTTGGCAAGCCTCATTTCCTAATGCACTAACATTTGACCATTGCCTCCAGTTCCCTCCATCTTCTCACAGAGAGGGTTTCTACAGTATAGGATATTCACCAGGTTTCCTATATCCAAGCAGTGGGTCACTGCAATATAAGGTAACTTTGCATAATCAACACTTTTAAAACTGCCTGCAGAAATGAATGGGACACCTGCAGAATTTTGCAAAACAAAAGGAAGAAATTGTACTCCTCTCTCTCTCTCTCTCTCTCTATCTCTCTCTCTCTCTCTCTGTGTGTGTGTGTGTGTGTGTGTGTGTGTGTTGAGAGAAAGAGAAGGAGAGCACATCACATACTAAGGCTTGGCAATCATCATATTGCAGGTTGGTGCATACAGTCATACACACATAATTTTATTTGTATGCCGCCTTTCTACAGTTCAAACCATGCTCAAGGTGGCTTACAGCAGGCTTCCTCAACCTCGGCCCTCCAGATGTTCTGAGACTACAATTCCCATCATCCCTGACCACTGGTCCTGCTAGCTAGGGATCATGGGAGTTGTAGGACAAAAACATCTGGAGGGCCGAGGTTGAGGAAGCCTGGCTTACAGCATGAAACAAATACATAACTACATCATAACAAAAGTAGTCGTAAATAATAAATAAAACATTAAAAATGCACAACCAAACGGAACAATTTCCACATTTATCACAAGATCTAAAATAAAGATAACAGAAAAACAAAAATCCAGCAACAACCCCCCCCCCAAAAAAACCCCCACACCCCAGCCCAAGACTGTTCAGCAGCCTCAGCCATTGTAGTTGGAGTCAGTCAGGGCCACTCCCAGCCCTGGCACAAATAGCCCTGCAAGGCAGAGAATACGTCTTCCAGGACTCAACAGCCAAGGTGACTGAATTCTTCTTTCCTTTGCAGTTTCTATCACCTATTTGTATATAATTAAGAGTGACAAACATAGACTATGCAGCAATCAGCCAAGGGGTTTCAGTCCTTCAATTAAATGCGTAGGTGGAGAGTCTGGTTTGCAAAGGAACCTTTTACTAAACTATAACTAGATAGTGGCATAATTTCAGCTCAAAGGCCTGGTCAAACTAAGCGTGGGATGGCCAAGATTCAAGCCCCACATGCAGCCGTGAAACTCACTGGGTGACTTGGGACCTCTCTCTCTCTCTTAAACTAGTCAATGGTGTGGCATTGTTTAGCAACAGAGGAAGCTGCATTGGAGCAAGTCAGACCATTGGGCCATTGGTCTCCTCTGACTCGGCAGTGGTACTCCAGGATTTCAGACAAGACCCTTCCCCAGCTCTGTTTGGAAATACCAGGATTTGAACCTGGAATATTCTGATTGCAAAGTGGGTTCTCTATCAGTGATGGCGATGATTGCATCATCTTAGGTTTTAATTTTAATTTCATTTAATTAATTAATTTCATTTAATTTTATAATTATAATTTCATAAGTGGAGGACATGCTGTTGCATATCCTCATCCTAAGAGGACCGTTCCTGTTCAGAAGAGGCAGCCCTACCATTAGGCTTAGGGAGGCAGCTGCCTTAGGTAGCAGATACTGGGGGGTAGGTAGTGGCAACAGCTACACAACTATTCCTTCTGAAACCAACTGCCCTCCTCTCTGTTGGTGGACACAAAGGGGAGTCCCAACTGTGCTGCGCTGAGTCTTGTGAACTAGGTGTTATCCTCAGAGGCTATGGAAGATACTGTTCTGTCACTTGTGTTCAATTAAGGTTCAACTATGGAAGGGAGCGGGTTGGAGGAGGAGTCCCAGGCAGCAAAATACCCTAGGCTAGCTCAAGGCACCAGCCAGGCTAAAATCAGAATCCTGAAGTGCTGTTTGGGTCTTGTGAAAGTCCACTTTCTTCCACCCTTTCTCACTCTTCTGAAATCTTCCCCTCTCAGTTTGCCCCTGCAATTCCCAGAGTGGTTTAACAGTCATTCCCTCTTCCCAGTGAACTCTGGGAAATGTAGTTCTGTGAGAGGAACAGCATCTTTCTGGACAACTCTTAACACACTACAGTCCCCAGGAGCCACGACTGTTCAAAGTGCTGTGATGCTGCTTTACCACGGATAACCATGGCAAGATGTTCACAAGGAAAATAGTGGAACATCCTGCCCTCCCACATCCATGTAGGGTTCTGCTACACAGTGGTACCTCAGGTTAAGTACTTAATTGGTTCCAGGTGTCTGTTCTTAACCTGAAACTGTTCTTAACCTGAAGCACCACTTTAGCTAATGGGGCCTCCTGCTGCCACTGCGCCGCCGGAGCACGATTTCTGTGCTCATCCTGAAGCAAAGTTCTTAACCCGAGGTACTATTTCTGGGTTAGTGGAGTCTGTAACCTGAAGCGTATGTAACCTGAAGCATATGTAACCCGAGGTACCGCTGTATTTTCCTGGCTCCTTCCTGCAACTGCTCCCCCTCCAGCAGCAACAGTAAGCCAGAAACCATGGCAGTTTGCTTGCAGCCTCCCCCCAAGAATGGAGCCCCGCCAAGAGCAACTCCCGAGAACAGAGGCAGCTGGCTTTTCTGCCAGAAGCCTTATCAATTCTCCTCCTGTTAATCTCACCAAATTAAGCCCCATTATAGTGATCCCATGAACAAGGCGTTGAAATGCCACGGAAGTGGGAACAATTAGGAGACAAGAGGCAAGACCGTGCTCTCCAAAGGCAGGCTGGAGTTCTTCAGGTGTAGCGTGGCTACCCTGCAGGCAAGTAGTCGACCAGCTGGCTGCTCTGCCCAATGTGTACCTCTGTCTTTTAACCCTTAACAGGGGGAGACACAGCACTCATTCTCCGTGCAAGGGGCTGCTGTATAAGATGTCCACATTGGGCATTTCGGGCAGAGGGGGAAGGCCTGCTCTTTTGTTCCAGCTTTCAGGTTGTGGGCTCAGAGGAATAAATCCTTCTATAGGGATCCCTCAGTTCTGGAACCACACCTGTGATTAAGGGATTTGAAATGAGCTGCCTGCACATATCTGAGCTATAGTGGAAGAACCATAGCTCAGGGTTCATTTGCAGCAGCAGTGGGGATCATGGTGCTTCCAGATGTTGTTGCATCTGCACAACAACACTCTATATGGCAATTGCCACACCAACAGAGGTCTTATCTGTGAGCAGCATCACATTTCCCCAGCTTTAAGTAGGGGTACTTTCCAGGAAACGTTGGGAAATGTGGAATCCCGCTAATGAGCAGTGCTAATAAGAAAAGCTGTAAAAAAGGAAAAGACGTCTGGAAGGTAGGCAATAACAGAGAAGTCAGCGTGCTTGCAGTATTTGATAAATTGATGATGCAAAAAGGGTCTGATCTCGGTGGTGAAGCATCTGCTTTGAAAGCAGAAGGTCGCCCGACATCTCCAGGGGGCTGAAAAATATTCCCGTCCGCAATCCTGGAGAGCAACTGCCAGCTTTCAGAAATATCAAGTCAGATGGACAAATAGTCTGACTCACAACTTCCGAGTTAGTTACTGAAATGAAAGCTAAGGCAGCTTCCTATGTTACTCAAACAAAACAAAAAAAATCAAAGGGAAAGAAAAAAACGAGGGCCACACTATCAGTCCTCACTAATTAGTGCCTCGTATTCATTATGTTTCAATTACTGCCAAGACCAAAGGAAGGGAGTTATCTCTCCTAGTGGGGGAAGCTGGTCCATTATCTGTTCATTCCCAGCCCCCAGAAACACATGGAAGTCCCGGAGACTTGCTTTCCAGCCAAGCTCACAGTATTAGCAGCAAAACAAATCAAGCCCAATGGAAGGTGTTTGAGTGATTGAAGGGCCAGCAGCCTTGGAAGGTGCTCAGAAGGCCGCCAGATTGCCAATCAGCTCCTATTGACCCCTGTTCGTTTCAAGGTCCCCTGACGGAGGGAGAAACCACCAGTGTCCGACATTGCTCTGTGGCAAGCGCTGCTCTGCATTGTATGTGCTGCTGCAGTGCGGAAGGAAAAGGGAAGCAAAGTCAGAGCTGAACAGCAGGCTACATGCAAACCACTGGTGGAACAAAAAAACAGCGGCCACCCTCTATCCCCCCCTCCACCCCACTGCAGGGCTGAGTTGCCAGAAAAACAAGGACGAAAACTTCTTTAAAAATTCACATTAGGGGTAGGGGACCTGTGGCCCTTCAAAGGTTAATGGACCACCACTCCCCTCCCTCCTGACCAATGGGCATGCTGGCTAGGGCTGAGATGAGTTGCAGTCCAACAACATTATATATAAGGGTCTGATGATTTCTCTTTCAGTGTATCTGAAGAAGTGTGCATGCACGCAAAAGCTTATACTTAAAACTACTCAGCTGGTCTCTAAGGTTATAATTTATAATTTTTGAATTCTTTTGGAAGGATTCTTTTAAAGACTTTCTTAGATCATACAACTTTTTTGAAGACTTGATTCTTTTAGGGGAGTTTTTTGGTTTTTAAGAAGAGTCTTTTTAACTCTCTTCTTAAAGAATTGTTTTAATTTATTTAGTCCAACAACTCACAGTGATTTCTGATGAGATGCAGATTTGCTGCTTTTTGGCCAGTAAAGGTAAAGGGACCCCTGACCGTTAAGTCCAGTCACGGACAACTCTGGGGTTGCGGCGCTCACCTTGCTTTACTGGCCGAGGGAGCTGGCGTTTTGTCTGCAAACAGTTTTTCCGGGTCATGTGGCCAGCATGACTAAGCCGCTTCTGGCGAAGTAGAGCAGTGCACGGAAACACTGTTTACCTTCCCACTGGAGTGGTACCTATTTATCTACTTGCACTTGACGTGCTTTCGAACTGCTAGGAGCAGGAACCGAGCAATGGGAGCTGACCCCGTCCTGGGGATTCGAACTGCTGACCTTCTGATCAGCAAGCCCTAGGCTCAGTGGTTTAAACCACAGAGGAGACTGAAAACAGTCTGAATTAAGTGATCTCATTGATGCTTATATTTGGGAGGAGGAGGAGGAGGAGGAGAGAGAAGGGGGCCCTTGTGTGCCCAGGTACCATGAGCCCATTGCCCTGCAGGGGACTGCTCTAAAAGACCACTCCTGACATAGCTTCTGCCTGGGCAACCGGACAGAAGCACCTCCTCCAGGATCCCTTTCACAGGATATTCCATTCCTCTGGAGGGCCAGGCAGAGGGTTACACTTCTAACCACGACTAAATTTTACCCAATGCCTTTTCCACCAAAGTTGTGATGATTGCTACAAGGTAAGCGAAACACCCCCCCCCCCCAGGGTGGTCAATAGCCCTGGCGGGAGAATTCCTCCCTGGCCGCAGATACGGAGACCGACTTTGTCCATAGCAAGGTCAGAGACCAACCCACCAGCGAAAGCCCGACAAAAGGGACGGAGCCGGAGAACAATTCCTGAGTACAGGGTTGCTTGGCTTGCTTCTCTAGCTGGTACTTTGCACTGCAATGCCTTTAAACTGCCATTTACCCTTCAGTAACATGCAGCCCACGGTTTGGAAGTTTTGTACAAAGTGCATTAGAGTTTGTTGAACGAAAATGGAGTTTGTCCAAGTGCACTGCGTGATTATTCGCACCCCCGCTGTTCAGAGGTGAATTTATTCACCTCTGCTGCTATAATTGCAGCTATTTAACACCAGCCCTGAGCTGAGTGAAGGCTGTTTTTGCTTAAAGGAATAGCAAGGCCAGCGATGAATATGCCCAACAAGGTTTCACAAGGCAGAACCACACAATAAATTCAAAGCATACCGAACAAACACCTATAGCGCATAACTCCTCTCCCCAAATCATGGGAGTTGTAGTTTCCTCTGGCAGAGCTACAATTCCCAGTATTCTTTGAGAACCACACTTCCAAGGATTCTTTGGGGCAAGTGATGTGCATTAAATGTGCATTGAATGAGCTTTAAATGTATGGTGTGGATCTGCCCACAGATGATCAAATGGGCATGCTTCTCACACTCTTGCTTATTCTCACACCAAGGCCTGCTGCCATAGAATCTCAGAATTTTAAGGATGGAAGTGACCTTGGAGATCAACTAGCCCAGGTAGCTTTTCAGACTTAGGACCCACTTTTAACCCACATGTGAATTTGGGGACCGATTTCTTTCTTTTCTTTTTGTATATAATTTTTATTAAGTTTTCTATTTTACAATTTAAAATATTCATTAAACAACCTTAAATATCATTGACTTCCCTTCTTCTCTTTCCATGGTTCAGATTGCATATCATAAATCCATGCATATTTTACATAAACGAAACCATTCAGTATTCCATCAATACATCCATAAAAACTTGTTTATACTGTTGAATTTATCTTAATGCTGCCAACATTTTCAAGTGTACACAGTTGCCCCCCATATATTCAATAAACATTTCCCAATCTTCTTTAAACGTATGTTCTTCTTGTCTTATTCTATATATTAGGTCTGCAACCCGCACATATGCCATCATTTTAAGTTGCCATTCTTCTTTAGTTGGGACCTCACTCGTTTTCCATTTTGGGGCTAACAAAACACGGGCCACAGTGGTGGCATACATAAATAACCTTTTTTGAGACCTGGAAATTTCCATGTGAGTTATCCCCAACAAAAAGGACTCTGGTTTCTTTTTGGAAAAGTACTTTAAAACATTTTTTTCAATTCATTATAAATTATTTCCCAATACTCTTTTACCCTTTTACGGGTCCACCACATATGAAAGAATGTACCCTCGACCTCATTGCATCTCCAACACTTATCTGATTCAGTCTTAGTCATCTTAGCATGTCTGCTCGGAGTTAAATACCATCTGTAAATCATTTTCAGGTAATTCTCCTTCAAAGGATTTCTTAACGCTTTATCATATATTTGCATGGCTGTAGTGCTCCTGCTGCAACCTCCGTTGGATCAGGCCAGCAGTTCACAACCTGTGGGTCCCCAGATGTTGTTGGACTACAACTCCCATCATCCCTGAGCTCTGGCCTTGCTAGCTAGGGGGGATGGGAGTTGTAGTTCAACAACATCTGGGGACCCACAGGTTGAGAAAGGCTGGATCAGGCCATGACTCACTAGTGAGTCCCAACCCCACCAGGTGAAGACCAGTGATCTAGTCCACCCTATACAGTGGTACCTCGGGTTACATACGCTTCAGGTTACATACGCTTCAGGTTACAGACTCCGCTAACCCAGAAACAGTGCTTCAGGTTAAGAACTTTGCTTCAGGATGAGAACAGAAATCGTGCTCCGGCAGCAGCAGGAGGCCCCATTAGCTAAAGTGGTGCTTCAGGTTACGAACAGTTTCAGGTTAAGTACGGACCTCCGGAACTAATTAAGTTCTTAACCCGAGGTACCACTGTACTGTAATTGCAGGATTTCAGCAGCTGCACCCGGGATGAGGAATCTGCTACCCTCCAGGTGTTGCTGGACTACAATGCCCATCATGCCTGACCACTGGGCATGTAGCTAGGGGTGATGGGAGTCCAGCAACATCGGAAGGGGCAAGGGTCCTCTGTCTCTGAACTACAATATCCCTGACAGATGAATGCCCAGTCTCTGTTTAATATCTGGAGGCCACATGATGTGCCTGGTGAAAAGTTGACACAGATGTGGACCTGCAGTCTAATTGCGCAGTCACCATGCAAAGTGGAAAACAACACGCCCACATTTCAGGCAAAAGCCATTTTCTTTTTTCTTGCTGTAATCAATAAGTGTCTAGCACAAACCCAAGTAAGCCAACTGAGTTCTACATGTGAAGGTGCTTCCCCCCCTTCCAACCAATGTGATGTGCCTGGCTAAACATTTTCCAACAAAAAGTGATCCATTCATACAGGTTTAAGGACTCAGCTATCCAGCTGCAAATGAAATGTATAGTTTGTTTTAAGTGCAATACACAATGTGACACTAGATGGCGATTCCGAGCCTTATGGAAAATTCAATGTATTTCTAAAATCTCTTTTTAAAAAGGCATTTCCAGAATGTTTTTTTACATGTGTTCAGATTCCACCTAAGTGGCCAAGCAGAATTTTCTTTCTTAAAAGAAAAAAGATCCTGGGGCAAAATAATATCACAAGAAATCTATTGATATTTGCCGCTGGGGTGCTTTTTTGCTGCTGCTTCTTTGTATCAGTCAGGGTTATCCTATTAGAACTACAAAAAGAAACATGTCCGATAGTTATTTCCCTTGAAACTGATTCAAGGAAGCAGAGTTAAGCGCGCCTCTCACTGAACACATGTAGGCTTGTTTTGAGAAATTTTAATAATCCGAGATGCACTGGAATCTAGCTTGGCAGTAGAAAAATGCTTCCCTAAACCATGTGAGAACAGAAAGCCAGGTCCCCTGGCCCCAAACTATGAAGTCAGGTGACTGGCGGGGGGACACACACACCTCCAAATATGGTTGAACTGCAGCTGTCAATCAGCCCCAGCCAGCACGGGATGATGGGAGTTGCAGTTCAGCAGCATCTGGCGAGCTAAAGGCTCCCGCACCTACACGAAGTGGCAAAGCTCCAGATCGCTATCTAGAATTGGACGCAGAAGCAGAGTGTTGGTGAAGAACCAGCGAAATATGATTGCAGCACCTGGTCTCAGCCAGCAGTGTGCATTCTGAATTAACGGCAGTTTCAGAGCCATGCTCAAGAACAACTACCCAGCCAATGTTGCCTTGTACATTGCGCATGGAATACTTCAGCTGATGCAGCCTAATTGACAGAAGCCTGACAGAACGAGCTGATCTCAACTCTCCCTCCACCACACACATATCCACATTCCCCACCCCTTTGGAAAGACGCTTCGCTAACCCCTTCCTCAAAAACCTTTCTGGCAGGAAGCAACGTGTGGAAATAATTGAACAGGCACAGCCTGATAAACTGGATATGTGTTTGTGAGGCTAGATGATGGCCTTAGCTGCCTTGCATGGGAGGCAGGTATAAAAAAACCGCAGGCCCTCCATTGTCTATGCTGGCGCATGCTTTAGATCATTTGCGGCATAATCATCTGTTAAACCGTTTCAAATCATTTACACAGATCTCAATA
Source organism: Podarcis bocagei (assembly GCF_964188305.1). Taxonomy (NCBI): domain Eukaryota; kingdom Metazoa; phylum Chordata; class Lepidosauria; order Squamata; family Lacertidae; genus Podarcis; species Podarcis bocagei. The sequence continues at coordinate 9,088,692 of NC_138139.1, forward strand.
AACTGCCATTAGAATAATAACCCTTCGCTCTAACTGTTCGCCTTCCAAAGCAATTTCTATTCATCATCTATTGATTACAAGAATATTAAGTGATTTCTTTGTCACATTCCCTGATGTTGTGCAACCCTCGGAACCAAGGCAGGAATGGGAAAGTGAAGAGCCATTTTGGCAGATAAGTTTGGATGACTGGAGATCAACAGCTCACTCTCCGCACTGTACTCCCCATGGAGTCTTTGGCGAAACATTTCAGCCTGGATCTCAGGCATTAGTTAGCCCAGCCTTCCCCAAACTGGTGACCTTCAGATGTTTTGGAGAACAGCTCTTACCATCCCTCACCCAGCTGGGATGTTGGGGTTTGGAGTACAAAACACCTGGATGGCACCAGGTTGGAAGAGGCTGATATAGTCAATCTGTTGTTGTTGTTTAGTCGTTTAGTCGTGTCCGACTCTTCATGACCCCATGCACGCCAGGCACTCCTGTCTTCCACTGCCTCCCACAGTTTGGTTAAACTCATGCTGGCAGCTTCAAGAACACTGTCCAACCATCTCGTCCTCTGTCGTCCCCTTATCCTTGTGCCCTCAACCTTTCCCAACATCAAGGGTCTTTTCCAGGGAGTCTTCTTTTCTTATGAGGTGGCCAAAGTATTGGAGCCTCAGCTTCACGATCTGTCCTTCCAGTGAGCACTCGGGGCTGATTTTCTTCAGAATGGATAGGTTTGATCTTCTTGCAGTCCATGGGACTCTCAAGAGTCTCCTCCAGCACCATAATTCAAAAGCATCAATTCTTCGGCAATCAGCCTTCTTTATGGTCTAGCTCTCACTTCTATACATTACTACTGGGAAAACCATAGCTTTAACTATACGGACCTTTGTTGGCAAGGTGATGTCTCTGCTTTAGGGGGAGTAAATTCAACTGTTTTCATTTAGGGCAATGCTTCCTAGTAAAGGTGTCCAGTATTTCAACTGTTTAAATTTACTTATTTAATTAAGGCAGCAACAGACCCTGTGATGCTTTCCAAACCAAAGTCTGCCCATTCTGCTATAGTCCAGCAACTTCCACAGGGCACCACGACTCCCATCATCTCTGACCACTAGGAATGCTGGCTGGTGCTGATGGGAGATGGAATCTAGAACCATCAGGAGAGCACCACTTTGGCAGATTTAAATAAAGTATTTAATTAATTGAAGACTTTTTTATTATCTCTTATTAAGTGCAGTTCAGTGGGACATTAAACCATGATAAGCATTGTCTAATTGCATGGCATATTATTTTACATTTGTTCGCTTTTTAATTGTGAATTATTGTTTACACCTTGGTTCTTAACCAATGGGACTGTTTTCTTGCTTTCTCACTCTCCTTTTCTCCTTATGGGCTGTCCTTATTATCATCACTGTTATTGATATAATGTATTGTACAGTCATACCTCGAGTTGCGAATGTGATCCGTGAGGGAGGCATTCGCAGCCTGAAGCGGCGTGTCTGTGCATGCACGTGATGCGATTTGGCACTTCTGCACATGCACATGATGTCATTTTGTGTTTCTGCGCATGCACGAGTGCCAAAACCCAGAAGTAACCCATTCCGGTACTTCCAACTGCACCCCGAAAACGTTTGTAACCCGAGGTATGACTGTATATTGCTAATATTTATTTGTTTATTTTAAAAACACACTTCACAATATGCCCTGGTCTTCACTGATGCATGATGAGCTGGAACTGTAGACTTGGTTTCTGCTGAAGGTTTTAATACATAAATTTAAAAATGTTGCATAGGGAAGGCTTAGTTTATGCGGAGCAACGGGTGCAAAAGAGGCACAGATTCATGGTTAAGTGATCCAACAATATGTGGTGGCCTTGTAGTAAGGTTAAAGCTTACTGGGAAATGATATATAATGAAATGAAAAGGATGTTTAAAATAACCTTTGTGGAAAAAACCCAGAAGCTTTTCTTTTGGGAATTATAGGGACAGAGCTTATTCATGTATGCTACTACAGTGGCAAAAATGTTATTCGCCCCCCAAATGGAAAGAAGCAGAAGTCCCAGCAAAGGAAGAATGGATACGAAAACTTACGGAATATGCAAAAATGGTGAAATTTACCGGAAGAAGAAGAAATCAAGATAAAAAATAATAATAAAAGAATGGAAATGACTTATTGAATATTTACAGATAAATTGTAAACAGATAAGATCATTGACAGGATTATTGTAATGACCTGCAGTTTTATAAGAGTATATATTTAAAGTAGATGAATAAATGAGCAAATTAAGTTAATTTGGATATGCAGATGATATTAAAAATAAATTTAAGGAACCGCAGAAAGAGGGGGAAGGAAGTCAAATTTTGAAATGTTAAAATGATTGTAAAATTAGTGAAATGTATAAAACTAGTGAAATGTAGAAACAAGTACAGTGGTACCTCTGGATGCGAACGGGATCCGTTCCGGAGCCCTGTTCGCATCCTGAAGCAAATGCAACTCACGTCTGGCGTGCCGCGATTCACCGCGTCTTCGCATGCATGTGATGTCATTTTGAGCGTCTGCGCATGCGCGAGTGGCAAAACCCGGAAGTAATGCGTTCCGTTACTTCCGGGTTGTCGCGGAACGTAACCTTAAAACGCTCAACCTGAAGCACATTTAACCCGAGGTATGACTGTATAAATAAAATTTGAACATCTGAAAATAATAATAATAATAATAATAATAATAATAATAATAATAAGTGATCCAAGAAGTGATACTGCCCCCACCCTTTCTTTTTGAAGGATAGGGTGGGCACAGAAGTCAGCACAGCAAATTCCAAGAGTTCCCAGGCCAAGCAAGTGAATGGGCATTTGGGCACTCCTTTGAGTGGTTGGGCCTTCAGGGTTTCTTCATGCTGGTGTTGATACCTCCATGTCCTTGCAGATGGAGACCGAACCAGCTTGACATCAGATTTACTCTCGGTTGCCTCTTTCAATGGAGGAGGCTTCTCAATGGCAACAAGAGGTGCCAAGGGTGACTTAACAGAGGTTCCTGTCTAGGGGTGTCTAGGGTCACAGGAGAAGGACACTTCTCTGACAACCTGCATGGTCCCTCCTCTGGAGCCAACTCTCTGCTCTCTTAACCACTGACCTCCTATCTGGGCTCAGACATTTCTTGGGGTCTCACTCTCTCCTCCCCAGAACCATTCAGCTCCATTCACTGAATTCCTCTTGCTCTTTCTCTGGATCTGACCGTCCCCCCCTCCATGCATTAAATTGGGTCATAGCACGTAATCTAAAATATCAGGAGTATCTAAAAAAAGAAGTCTAAAATAATACATATAACACGATGCCTTAAAATATGGAAGTTAAGAGTGAGCCGAAAATACAAATAAATAACAAAATCAGAATAAAAATGGCAATGCGTGAGAATAGCAACTGGACAAGCATAGTTTTAAATGGGGAGAGGGGTCCTTTCTTGTTAATCCGGCAAAAGAGAGGGCAGATATGATTCAGAAGTCCTGCCTGGAAATTCTGAGAGAATGAGAGTTACCAATCTTTTTCATACCAATAACTAACTTAGTTGGTCTTTAAGGTGCTACTGGAAGGAATTTTTTATTTCAATCTTTTTCAGTCATCTTTATAGAAATTACAGGCAAGCCAAAGATTCTCCACAGGATAAAAGTTGTGCTCCTTTTCAGGGGTCGAGTTGTGGAGTTTATTGCTGGGTTGATAATTTGACACTGCTGCTTATAATGTATTGCTTTTATGTTTTATCTACTATTGCGTACTATTATGTATTGCTTATTACTATGAATTGTATTTATATAGCTGCACGTTTTTTATTTTTGCATTTTATGGATATTAAGTTATATATTTACATTGCTTTGTTGGTAGTTACTGTGATGCAAAATACCCTCTGGCCTTTTGATGGAGGCCACTATGCCATTTATTACATTAATGTCTCACCCAGACAGAATGCATGGCACTGAGCCTATATTTATATAGACCTGGGGTTGGGGGCAGAAACCTGCAGAACAGGCAAATGTAGCAGCATGCTAAAAGAATTGTCACACGGTGTTTCCAAGAAGCAAAAAATAGGGGACAGAATAAGGACAGCAATTTATCAGGGGCAGGAAATAGAACGCAGGGACTGTTCCTCGTAAATAGATTCAGCCCTTCAACATTTTCACAAGAAGAAATAGGGAAATTCTGGTTGACAGCCCTTACTGCAAGAAGTCTCCATCCCATTACATTTGGGGCAAATCTTTTCTTAACCTGCTGCTCCCTAAGAGTTACTATTTTTATTTTTTTTATAAAAAAACTGATGTCTATGGCTGCGTCCACACCATACATTTGAATGGCATGGGCTCCCCTACCCCAAAGAATTCTGGCAACTGTATTTTACCACTTGCAGAGATACAATTCCTAGCACCCTTAACAAACAGCAGTTCCCAAAATTCTTTGGGGGGAAGCAAAGCTATGGTTTTCCCAGTAGTGATGTATGGAAGTGAGAGCTGGACCATAAAGAAGGCTGATCGCCGAAGAATTGATGCTTTTGAATTATGGTGCTGGAGGAGACTCTTGAGAGTCCCATGGACTGCAAGAAGATCAAACCTCTCCATTCTGAAGGAAATCAGCCCTGAGTGCTCACTGGAAGGACAGATCCTGAAACTGAGGCTCCAATACTTTGGCCACCTCATGAGAAGAGAAGACTCCCTGGAAAAGACCCTGATGTTGCGAAAGATGGAGGGCACAAGGAGAAGGGGACGACAGAGGACGAGATGGTAGAACACTGTTCTCAAAGCTGCTAACATGAGTTTGACCAAACTGCGGGAGGCAGTGGAAGACAGGAGTGCCTGGCGTGCTCTGGTCCATGGAGTCACGAAGAGTCGGACACGACTAAACGACTAAACAACAATGTGCTTTCAATTGCATGGTGTATATACAGCAAGGACAGCTGGTCCAGAAAATTTCTTGTCACCCCCCCATTGACTTTTATTTTTATTTTTTTTGCCTGCAACAATGGTTTGACTTTATTTCATTTTGTGGGGGGGGGGGGACCAAAGTTGTTGAGATTGCGAGATTGTGTGCCTTGTGACGAAGAACCAGCCGACGGACCATTTTGGCAGCGGGAAACCTGCGCATGCCAAAGCAACAGCGTCTCTCACAGCCATTGACTGCAGCATTTTGCCATCCCCCTCAGACGTGGCACCAGGGGCACACCGCACCCACCTTGCAACCCCTCTGTTTACAGCCTATGCTAAGAGCAGAATGTGCAATTCCACAAGGTTATAGAGTAGCTGCCGTCAAGTCCCCTTTCCTGTGACATTCTTGGGCATCTGGAGCCCCAGTGCCTGACCACAAAGCCCGCCATTAATGTCTGCTGGGTGGGGGGTTCTTGCACTTTTGTAAGGGCTGGGTGTTCACCTCTATTAGCTGCCATATAAACTTTCCACAATGCATCATTTCAGGATACTGTGGGAGATTTAAATGGCAGTTGCCAGAAGGAAAGTTCCAGTTCATTTCCCCACTAAAGTCAACAAATGGAACCAGGTTAGTTTCGCCATGGATGCATGATTGTCGACTTGTGATAACCCAGAGGTGGGGTTTTCACTTGTGGCACAAGTCTGGTGGAATACTTTCCCTACTGAAATATGAGAAGGCCTATCAGTACAGTGGTACCTCAGGTTACATATGCTTCAGGTTACAGACTCCGCTAACCCAGAAATAGTGCTTCATGTTAAGAACTTTGCTTCAGGGTGAGAACAGAAACCGTGCTCCGGTGGCGCGGCAGCAGCAAAAGGCCCCATTAGCTAAAGTGGTGCTTCAGGTTAAGAACAGTTTCAGGTTAAGTACGGACCTCCGGAACGAATTAAGTACTTAACCCGAGGTACCACTGTATTGGTATTCCAACCACTATTGAAACATAGTGGGGAGTGATGGCCCCAGAGCAGAATTAGTGCTGCTGAGTGAAACTGTTTAAGCAAGAAGCAAAGGGGGTGGAGTTTTAAAAGGCAGCACCTGGTACTTTAATGCTCCCCTGATACCTGGGGAGAGATCTGTGGGTTGGAAAGGGAGGCCTAGAGGTCCCTGCACCTGGAGTTCCCTCTCACTGGCCTACAGGAACGACAGCTGGTGGAAACAGGGACATCCGCAGATTAGGACACAAGACATTTAAACAGGTTGGGAAATGGGTTAATTCTCTAGTCTCTGTTCCCCCCCACTCCCCAGGCTCCGAGGATAGTAATTTAGAGAGGGTGGTGGGATTTCATTGTTCGAGATTACTAAGCCCTATATACAGATCCACAGTTCTTGTAATAAAGCTTGCTCCAGGAGTTCTCTGGAGCATAATTATATACACAGACGCAAAGGCAGGAGTGGAGAGAGATGGTTACAGTCGAGTCAGGAATAACAAGCAAAAGCTCTGCGGAGAGGAAAAAGACAAGCTGACAAAGGAGCTGTGACCAAAAAAGGGGAGGCATTTTCAAGGTGAATAAGCAAAATCCTGCATTCAGTTCTAATCAACCAAACATTTCTAATCAAGGAGGAAATGCAAATCCTTCAAGGTCAGCAAATCCAAAATAAAAGGTGGAGATAGCTTAAGCAACATTATGGCAATTTAGGGGCGCAGAGTCACCTAAGCTTTAGGCCAGGCATCCCCAAACTTGGCCCTCCAGATGTTTTGGGACTATAACTCCCATCATCCCTAGTTAACAGGACCAGTGGTTAGGGGTGATGGGAATTGTAGTCCCAAAACATCTGGAGGGCCGAGGTTGGGGATGCCTGCCTTACGCAGCGAGATTGAGGAGGTGGAGCTGGGGAGGTCAAAGGTGGTGACTGGGGCGGATCCTGCTGGAATCAGGGTGGAACCCATTGGGAATCAATCATGATACCTGGCCTATCAGGAGAAAGCCAGAGGTGAAGCCTGATTGGGGGAGCAAAGAACAAAATGCTCTCACCAAGCCAAGCAGACAATAACCCCCTGCTTCCTTCCAGCTGCTCCTCTTTATGTTTAGAGTTCTTCCACCAGAAACCTTAAGGAGGAGGCTAAAGTCCACATATGGTACACTATATATTTAAAGCACACACACCTAGAATCCAAAGCTCTGTAGTTTACCCCTCACAGTTCCAAACACGCTTAATAAACTAGAGTGCCCGGGATTTTTTGTAGGACTGCTTTAAATGTATAGTGTCTACACAGCCTCTGTGTCATTCCCCCAAATCTGGCAACCCACTTTATCAAGAACTTGTTAAAGGCAAGGACTTGTTCCCTGCTGTTGCCTGAGAGGGAAGGACAAAATCTAATAAAGGGCTTGCTTAATAGGAAGATATATTTTGGCTGAACGTTATAAGAAGTGGCTTTGATAAAAGGGGACGGTGGGCCCTTTCTGGCTGGAGGTCTTCAAGCCAAGGCTGCAGAACTGCCTTTGGGGATATTCTTTTTTATTATTGTTTATATTTCACTTGATTAGTATATTACAAAGCAACAGAAATACGGAAGTTAAAAATGAGAATGAAAAATTTGCACCCGCTCACCCACACCCTCCCCTAGAAAAAGAAGTCTGCATCAAAATCTGAAGTCCATCCAAGTCCACATGATATATGCAGATTCCACAGGCATTTCCAGAAGTCAGAAGCCCCCCTCCTGGCTACTCTGATTGGCTGTGAAACAATCTTCTTTAAAGGGAACTTTGAGCATTTGTGGTTGCATGAAGGGAAGGCCTGCCTACCTTGCATTGAGAGAGGGGTTGAGGGTGTTTGGGGCCAAAGGTGGCAATGGGGTGGTGGCTGCAGGTATATTTTGCTGCTCAGAAAGGCTTTGGAATGGAGAGGGAGAAGAAAAACAAGGACAAAGTTGGCTTCCTCCCTGGCTTAAACTCTTCCACAGCAACTTGCCTGTGTGTTGGTGGCAGCTTGCATCTTTGCTATGGACAGAAGGGGTTCCAAAGGAGGAGACTGAAAAGCAATGGGGTGGTGAGTTCCTGCACAACTCATCTCCTTCTTCCCAGCTGCCTGTGTGTTGGTGGCGTCTCCTGCTTTGCCAAGAAGGGGAAGAGGAAGGGGGGGGGGAGATGTGGGATGATGATGTCTCTCCTTGCCTTATTGTACCTATGGGACCACCTCTCCTGGTATGCCCCACGGAGGACCTCAAGGTCTGCAAATAATAACACCCTGAAGATCCCAGGCCCCAGGGACTGGCCTCGTCCAGAGCCAGGGCCTTTTCAGCCGTGGCCCCGGCCTGATGGAATGCTCTCTTACAAGAGACCAGGGCCCTTGCGGGATTTGACATCTTTCCGCGGGGCCTGCAAGATGAAGCTGTTCCTCCTGGCCTTTGGTCAGGGTTTAGTCTGATTCTTTTCTTTCTATATAAGAACAAGCATTAAAGTGGCCTCCTAGCCTGCTTACAGGTCTTTTATAAGACCGGTGGTAACTTTGCTTCAGGATGAGAACAGAAATCGTGCTCTAGCAGCGCGGTGGCAGCAGGAGTCCCCATTGTGGTGCTTCAGGTTAAGAACAGTTTCAGGTTAAGAACGGACCTCTGGAACGAATTAAGTTCTTAACCTCAGGTACCACTGTATTTTAATTAATTGATTGCCTGGTTTTATGTTTTTATGTTCTTTGTATACTGTGCTAGTTTTATAAAGTTAGCTGCCCTGAGGCTGGCTCCGGCCGGGGAGGGTGGGGTACAAATAAAAATTATTATTATTATTATTATTAGTTGCTTTGCTCCTGTTCCTCTTGTGTGGGCTACCGGTAGTTTCCCAAATATTGACCATTGGCCATAATAAAGAGATTGATTGTTCTATGTAATCAGGTTCAATCTCTCCATGTGTTTTAAGAGCTGTCACTATGGTCAACGCACACACAAAAAGCCTCTTCCTCATCAATCCCCCCCCCCATATTTATAAAAATGCCATTTTCACAGCAATTTGCAGGGCAATCTGACTCCGTTAGATTGGTAAAGGAAAAAGTGTTTTATATGCGTTGTATATGCGATATAGGGACGTGGGTGGCGCTGTGGGTAGAACCTCAGCGCCTAGGACTTGCCGATCGGATGGTCGGTGGTTCGAATCCCCGCGGCGGGGTGCACTCCCGTTGCTCGGTCCCAGCGCCTGCCAACCTAGCAGTTCAAAAGCACCCGCGGGTGCAAGTAGATAAATAGGGACCGCTTACTAGCGGGAAGGTAAACGGCGTTTCCGTGTGCGGCTCTGGCTCACCAGAGCAGCTTTCGTCACACTGGCCACGTGACCCGGAAGTGTTTGCGGACAGCGCTGGCTCCTGGCCTCTAGAGTGAGATGAGCGCACAACCCTAGAGTCTGTCAAGACCGTACGGGCAGGGGTACCTTTACCTTTACCTTTATATGCGATATAACACCCTGACACTAGATGGCGCTGTGGAGCCCCGTCTTTCCCTACCGGATTTCCCTATACGAGTTTTCAATGCTTTAACTGAATCGCTTCTTTGATGTGTCTGGATCCAGCCCATGTCTGCTCAGAAGGAAGTCCCGTTGACTGGGAAGGTTACCTCAGTTAGGAGGGCAGCCTAAATATTTAAGAATCTGAGTAGTTTGCACTGTACAAATTTCCCCCCATCTCATCTGTGTTTAGCTCTCAGACTTGCTCTCGTGGGTTGTTTTTATTTTGTGTTTGGAGTCTGCAGCTAGCAAGTATTCAGCTTTGAGTTGCTGAAGGTGGAGCTGCTGGAGCAATGAAGAATAAAACATGTGCTACTTTCCCGCATGCCCTGTCTCTTGCTGTTGTGCAATGCACTGGACACATTTTCTTATTTGCTGTGGAAAGCGGGGTGGGTGTGGGTGGGAATCTGCTATATTTGTCAATAACGTTTCTGTGCGTTCATGTCTGAGAGAATTACTGTGCCAGAATGCCCAATCAAACTCATTGCTAAATGTGGGTTTTATATTTTCTTTGACTGGCATGTTTAGGCATATTTATTTGACTAGGCGTGTTTATTTCCAGAGCAGAACATTGGAAAGTGGGAGCAGATTTTATTTTATTTTTATTTTTACTGGAATTCAGAGATCTAACACATGCGATCATCGGGCCAGATTAAGAGTGGCTGAAGCCGTGGGACTGTACTAATTTGCTGGCACAGGGGTTGCGGGTTTGCAGAGAAACACAACCCTTTAGAGAACGAAGTTGCTTCATTCTAGTTAAAGGATGCAAGCACCAAGTTACAAAGATACAAGCATTATGATGCAAGCAGCATAGTGGAGATAAAGTCCCTTCAGCAGCCATTTTATACCTCCTCCTGTATCTTCACAACAGCCATGTGAGCTAGGTTAGGCTGAGAGTGGGTGAATGACCCAAGGCCAAATTTCTTCTTCAAAATGGACTTGGCCTGGACAGCCCTTCAGTGCAGGTAACTCCTTCAATAGAGATCTGTCCATTGTAAATTAGGACACCCGGCAAAACAAAAAAAAGATCTCTGGCAGAGCACTGCTCAAAATAGGCCTGTGTGCTGAGGAATGGGGAAGATTTAGGCAAGAAGTACAATTATTTATGATAGTCGGACATCTAAAGATAAACTGAGTTCTTTTCCTTTCTTATTTCTTTTCATTTCTTTCCTTTCCTTTTCTCTTCTTAAAAAAACAACCCAAAGAAACATTGCCGGATCGGGAAACTTTGCGTATTTTTAATTAATTTGACTTGACTTCTGAGGAGAGAGTCAATTAAGACGCTGTATTTAACACATTTGAGGAATCCAGGGAATATAAATCATACAGTTCAAAAGATTTGATATTTGCTTTAGGCTGCATGCCATGGTCACTCTGATCACCATGGCAACAGCTGGAAGAGGCGACCAGGACCTCCTCTTTTTAAAGAGATAGGCATCCTCAGTGTGTGTCACAGAAGGAATAAAGAAGGTGAAGAAGACAGAGGAGAAGAGGGAGATGAAGTGAATGTACGCCTGTACCGTGAGGGGTTTGGGAGCACAACTGAGTAGTTCTGATGGCCATCAGCAGAGGGCAGCAAGCCGGACGGCTCCAGTTTCTCATCAAAGGACCAAAACCGTGCTGATGGAGAAACGGGGCAAATGCTGTACAAAATAATAATAATAATTGCTAAGCGCTAGCATGCATTTTAGTCAATTTGCTCAGTTTCCCAAGCTCTTTTCTTATGTCAATGCCATTTGCTGGAAACCTCCAGGCCTTCAGTTTCACACACACACAATTCCATTTCAATGAAGATTTCCTTTTAATCTAAGCAAGCCCCCAGGATCACATGAGCAGCTTGGCCAGGGTTTCCAGAGAGCAGCCTCTATGGATTTGGTGAGGGAAATGTGCCATTTGGAACAGAGCCCGGCTCTCTGTGTCAGTAGACAATCCCCAAGTCCCTAGGGCAACAGGACTCGGGGGGGGGGGGGTTGCATCAGCGGGAAACAGTCCTTGGATCGAGAGAATGAAAGCATCAAATCCAGGGAAAGGAAGGATGCAGACAGAAATCCCCATTCCTGCCTTACGAGGAATTCATGGCTTAGGGGGAGACAGTGGGGGTGGAGGGCAGGGGGGTGAGCACCCAGCATCACGGCCTAGGACCCTCGTACCTACAGGACCGCCTCTCCTGATATGCCCCACGGAGGACCTTAAGGTCCATAAACAGCAACACCCTAGAGGTCCCGGGCCCTAAGGAAGTTAGATTAGCCTCAACCAGAGCCAGGGCCTTTTCAACACTGGCCCCGGCCTGGTGGAACGCTCTGTCTCATGAGACCAGGGCCCTGCAGGATCTGATTTCTTTCCGCAGGGCCTGTAATACAGAGTTGTTCTGCCTGGCCTTTGGCTTGGAATCAATTTGATTCCCTCCCCCTCTTTCTTTTTCCTTTCTCCTCCTGTGAAGAGGCTGCATCCTAATGTTTTAATGTATTTTAATCTTGTTTTTTAAATTGTATTTTAATCAACTTGTTTTTATTATTGGTTGTTAGCCGCCCTGAGCCTGGTCTGGGCTGGGGAGGGTGGGGTATAAATAAATTTATTTTATTATTATTGTTAGTGTTAACTTGTGGGTGAACATATCAGAAGACACAGCGATTCTTCAAACAGCTCTTGTTTATTTACAGGCCAAAACAGAACTGAACTGAAGGGTTCAGCCAGCCTGCTTATATAGAGTTCCAGAACAACGTAATTGTAACAACTTTCTGTAACTATCCAATCACTGAATGTCACTTTCGATCCCTTATTTGCATATGTGGACCTGAACTATCTACAGTATCCCTCTGCTGGCCCAGGGTGAGAACTTCAGTACATAACAATTATTATTATTTTGTGTCTCCTGCTTCAGTTTGCTGCTTTCTCTTCACCCCAGTCTAGCTCGACAGATAGGTTTGCTGCTATGGAAGCCAGTGTGGAACAGACTACTCAAGAGTGGATCAACAGAAGTCAGAGCATATTGGACTCTGATCAGGCCATGGGCTCTCTCCAGCCCACACCTCTCACTAGACCTGCTCCACACCCTCCTTAAGTGCTTTGCCTGACTGGACTATGTTCTTGAATGGTCACAATGCCTCTTGCTTGCCTAGATGCAGATGTGTGTGTGTTTGTTCAGAGCAGGTGTGGGGAAACCTTTGGCCTTCCAGATGTTGCCAAACAACTCCGACCATCCCTTGCCATTGGCTGTCCACACTGGGGCTGATGGGAGAGGTGGTTCAGCAACATCTGGAGGGCCAAAGGTTTCCCCACACCTAGCTTACGGTTCAAAGGTAAAAATTAACATTTGGTGCTGGGTCCCCTGTTGCTTCTGAACACACCTGCTTGCCAAGAAGGTCACCTAAGAAAGAATGTGGTCCATGGCTGAAAAGGTTTCTCTATACCTGTTCTAGAGGTGACAGGGATTGAACATGGAACCTTGTTTTACCACTGAGCTGTAGGTGCTCCTAATGAGATATAATAATAATAATAATAATAATAATAATAATAATAATAATAATAATAATTTATACCCTGCCCACCTGGCTGGTTTCCCCAGCCACTCAGGGCGGTTCCCAATAGAGTATTAAAAACATGATAAATACCTCAAACATTAAAAACTCCCCTAAATAGGGCTGCCTTCAAATGTTTTCTAAAAGTCAGGTACAGTGGTACTTCAGGTTACATACGCTTCAGGTTACAGACTCCGCTAACCCAGAAATAGTACCTCGGGTTAAGAACTTTCAGGATGAGAACAGAAATTGTGCGGCAGCAGAGCGGTGGCAGTGGGAGGCCCCATTAGCTAAAGCGGTGCTTCAGGTTAAGAACAGTTTCAGGTTAAGAACGGACCTCCAGAACAAATTAAGTTCTTAACCCGAGGTACCACTGTTGTTGTTTATTTCCTTGACATCTGATGGGAGGGCGTTCCACAGGGCGGGTGCCACTACCAAGAAGGCCCTCTGCCTGGTCCCCTGTAACCTCACTTCTCGCAATAAGGGAACTGCCAGAAAGCCCTGGAGCTGGACCACATGGAATTGCCTTATTCTGGTCTATCTACCTCAGTATTGTCTCTACGGCCATCACTTTCTGGAATTTCAGACAGCAGTTTCCCCCCAGCCCTACATCGAAATGTTAGGGACTGAACCTTTGTATGCTGAGCATGTGACCAACCACCATGTGACCATCCCAAGAAAGTGCTTGTGTTCTTCCTTGACATGCTTGGAGACCCTGGATATGAAATTCCCTTTGTGCCCTGGGAAGTGCTCGGTTTTTCATCTCGGTATTCATCGAAAACGCTTTTGAGGCAGCAGTTTCAAGAAGTGAAACACAAGAGGATTACAGAAGCAGAGAAGGTTAAACGGAATCAGGAGAGATTGCTTTCCCGTGACCTTTTCCACATGACCTCTCATTTGATTTAATCTCTTACCGGTTCTGCTCCATTCCTCCCCCTCTGTTCCCCATGCCCTGGCTATTTTCTGCGCCTCATTGCTTCCCTTCATATTCTCAACATAATGTGAGAATCTCAAAACCACGGCTGGAAAACCTGAACCCTTCCAGATGTGAAGAACGTCAACATAAAAAGAGCCCTGCTGGACCAGACCAAAGTCTCATCTAATCCAGCATTCTGCCCTCACAGTGGCCAACTTGGTACCTGCAGAAAGTCTGCAAGGAGGACTTGAGAGTAATTGCACTCTCTGGTACTCTGAGCCAGACGATAGCCTTATACCCCACAAAGCATCTCATTCTCTGTGGTCCATTGATCAGAAGTAGAGCATGCAGAACTTCCCAGGTTCTTTCCTTGGCATCTCAAGGTAGGGCTTGGAGGGAACCCTGTCTGAAAGCCTGATATCCAACTGCCAGTCAATGCAGACAGTACTGAGTTAGATGGATCAGTGAGCCTGACTCAGTTTAAGGCAGCTTCCTGGGTTCAAAAGCCATTTAAGTTCACAGACAACACTGCATTTTGTAGGTGCACAGCCTGGGAGTCATTTTGGACTCACAGCTGTCCATGGAGGCGCAGGTCAGTTCTGTGTCCAGGGCAGCTGTCTACTAGCTCCACCTGGTACGCAGGTTGAGACCCTACCTGCCCGCAGTCTGTCTTGCCAGAGTGGTGCATGCTCTAGTTATCTCCTGCTTGGACTACTGCAATGCGCTCTACGTGGGGCTACCTTTGAAGGTGACCTGGAAACTACAATTAATCCAGGATGCGGCAGCTAGACTGGTAACTGGGAGTGGCCGCCGAGACCATATAACACCGGTCCTGAAAGACCTACATTGGCTCCCAGTACACTTCTGAGCACAATTCAAAGTGTTGGTGCTGACCTTTAAAGCCCTAAACGGCTGCGGCCCTGTATACATGAAGGAGCGCCTCCACCCCCATCGTTCAGCCTGGACACTGAGGTCCAGCTTTGAGGGCCTTCTGGCGGTTCCCTTACTGCGAGAAGTGAATCTACAGGGAACCAGGCAGAGGGCCTTCTTGGTAGCGGTGCCTGCCCTCTGGAACGCCCTCCCATCAGATGTCAAGGAAAGAAACAACTATCTGACTTTTAGAAGTCATCTAAATGGCCTTGGTCCAGTATATCTGAAGGAGCGTCTCCACCCCCATCGTTCTACCCGGACACTGAGGTCCAGCACTGAGGGCCTTCTGGCGGTTCCCTCACTGCGAGAAGCCAAGTTACAGGGAACCAGGCAGAGGGCCTTCTCGGTAGTGGCGCCTTCCCTGTGGAACGCCCTCCCACCAGATGTCAAAGAGAACAACTACTACGAGGCTTTTAGAAGACATCTGAAGGCAGCCCTGTTTCAGGAAGCTTTTAATGTTTGATGTATTATAGTATTTTAATATTCTTTTGGAAGCTGCCCAGAGTGGCTGGGGAAGCCCAGCCAGGTGGGCGGGGTATAAATTATTATTATTATTATTATTATTATTATTATTATTATTATTATTATTATTATCATCTGAAGGCTTTTAGAAGACATGTTTAGGGAAGTTTTTAATGTTTAATGTTTTATTGTGTTTTTAATATCCTGTTGGAAGCCACCCAGAGTGGTTGGGGAGACCCAGCCAGATGGGTGGGGTATAAGTAATATATTATTGTTGTTGTTGTTATAGCAAATTCCGTAGTTTATATATGCACAGTGTTATTGTACAGTAACTGTTCCCATCCCTGACAACTGGTCAAGCTGACTGGCCAAACAACATCTGGGAGAGCCTTAAGTTTCTCATCCCCGCTTGAAACACACCTGCACATCCTGCGGTTATACAGGGGATAATGCAGTCATTTTTAAAAAAGTAAAATATCTTTGATCGGTGACTGTGAGAGAAAAATGATGATGACAACGATGACAAATAGCTGCTGAATAATATTGGGAAGTGGGGGAAAAATTGCTCCTCATTTTCAGTAAATTCTGTTGTGATCCACTCATCACAAACTGTTATCAGTGACTGCCTTAAGTGTTTGAATACCATGGAGGAATATGTTTGTCAAAAGAGAATGACATTCCTTAGTTGCAGCAAATCAAATTATACGCCACATATATTAAACTGTGTGCCAGGAATACGGATGGTTGAGGAATTGCAAATTCCAACATGAAGCTGACACAATTTGTACCTCGCTAGATAAATGTGCAGATTTATCCAGATGTGCAAAAGCGATTATGCTTCAGTGTGTGCATTTCTCTAAAATTTGCAACTCAGTTTCACAGCTCAAAAGAATGAATAAGATAAAAAAAATTTAAAGTGTGCATTTTTTAGATAAGGCACTTCAAAAAATTTTTTAGTACATGTAGAAAACAGACTAGCCCATCCACCCCTAGCTGGGATGTCATTGTATGTATGCTGTACTTTTTTGAGGGGTAGCAAATTATTAGAGTGAGGTTGTATTAATAAAGATGTTCTCAAAATATAAGAAGAGCCCTTCTGCATCAGACCAAAGCCCTTGAGGTGGGTACAAAGCAGGCATCCCTAACCTGCGGCCCTCCAGATGTTTTGGCCTACAACTCCCATGATTCCTAGCTAACAGGACCAGTGGTCAGGGATGATGGGAACTGTAGTCCAAAACATCTGGAGGGCCAAAGGCTGGGGGTGCCTGGTACAGAGCAAGACCAGTGAAGGACGTGGCCTGAGGATTTTTCTGAGGGCCAGATACAGAGGCCCAGAGGGCCACATTTGTTCCCCAGGCCTGAGGCTTCCCACCCCTGATGTAATTCCACCCTTACGAGCATAGCAGTACATCAGACCAGTGCGATGTGATATTTAGGCCTGCCTCGGTGCCAATATGTTGCACCCACCCGCTGTGTTGTTGTGCAGGTTTTTATGCAACACAATATACATGATCTAAATTGCCATAAAGTTATATGAGCATGTTATAAAAGTTGTTTGGAAGCTGTTACGCTTTAGAGACAGACCTCTATCCTAGTAACAAAAGCCCTTGTAAAAAAAATAAATCTCATAGAAAGGTTGTGTCCAGGTATATGGGATGGCAAGGAACTGGTACAAGTGGCAAGCGAGATGAGCAATTAATCAATCGTGGTAAAGTACTAATAATATTAATGAGGAGTCCCGGAGTTTCAGCCTGAAGCAGAATGGCATAGTTCTAAGTAAACCACAAACTGGAGGGGATTTGAAGGAGAGGAACAGAGATAAGGGACCAATGAAGTCCCAGCATGCATGAGAAAAGACTGAACTAACCATGTGAGTTTGGGAGAGTGCAATAGTCCCTCTATTCCTGAATCTCCTCATTGAGAGGCCTTTGACTGCAGAGAGTCTGTCTCCAGACTATTGGAAAGAGAGGCTTCCATGGCAGAATTAACACTTTTTGGTGGGGGCAGAGTTGAGTATACCTTACTGCTGCAGGATGGCAAAATGATGGTGTCCCACCCCATCCCAAATCCATTAATTATTTTGTGACACTCTGCAGTTTCCCTGACTGCCTACACTTCCTGATCTGAGAGATCCCCATGGCAGAAGTTAGCCTCATGACTTCGTTTCCCGGGCTTCAGTTGAAACAAGGGAAGCTGTGGGAATTGGTTACCAAATGTTTGAGATCCGTGCACTCATTTGAGGTGTGTGTGTCGTTTTGTTTTTTTTAAAGAAGCCTGTCCTTTTAATCTTTCAAACCAAAACACTGCACCATGAAAAATGAACAGCTGCCAGGAGCATGGCAGACAGCCTCCGTGGCTTCCTGCACTAATAATAATAATAATAATAATAATAATAATAATAATAATAATAATAATAATAATAATAATAATTTATTATTTATACCCCACTCATCTGGCTGGGTTTCCCCAGCCACTCTGGATGGCTTCCAACACAATATTAAAATACAAAAGTATATTAAACATTAAAAGCTTCCTTAAACAGGGCTGTCTTCAGATGTCTTCTAAAAATCTGGTAGGGACATCTGGTGGGAGGGTGTTCCACAGGGCAGGTGCCACTACTGAGAAGGCCTTCTGCCTGGTTCCCTGTAACATGGCTTCTTGTAGTGAGGGAACCACCAGAAGGCCGTCAGAGCTGGACCTCAGTGCCTGGGCAGAACGATGGGGGTGGAGATGCTCCTTCAGGTATACTGGGCCGAGGCCGTTTAGGGCTTTAAAGGTCAGCACAAACACTTTGAATTGTGCTCGGAAACGTACTGGGAGCCAGTGTAGGTCTTTTAAGACCGGTGTTATGGGCTACTGGACCCAACCATTTGGGCTAGTTGTGGACTAGGACTTGAGAGACCAGGATTCAAATCCCCACTCAGCAATGAAGCTCACCTGAGCAAGTCACTGCCTCTCAGCCTAACCTACCTTTCAGGGTTTTTGTGGGAATTAAATGAGTAGTGAGAGAACCACGTACACAACCTTGACCTTGCAATAAACAAACGTACAAAGAAGCACCAGAAAAATAGGTTACTGTGAGGATTAAATGAGTTGGGGAGAACCACGTACACCACCTTGAGCTTGGAATAAATAAATCAATACCGGAAAAATAGGTTTGCACAATTAAAGTACTGTATATTCACTTGACTGATTCCTGACCACAGATGAACAGACAAGCTTCAGCAATCTTTGCGTCCTATTCTGTTTTCATATGAATTCTCCAACATCCCTAATATTGAGTCTACCACCTGCTTTAGCCAGAAAGAAATCTATCTCCCAGGCTTTGATTTGCACTTGGGAAGCCAACCACTAACCTATCAGCAGGCCCCAGAGGTAATTTATGGACATTGGTCAAGTCTCACAGGAACAACGAGCAGAGAGCAGCTTCTCAGGTCATAAATATCACTGCTGATTTCCAGGTCTCTGACTACACGTTTCACTCACAGACTTCAGCCTTCTCCCAAGGAGATTTGTAGGCAGCACAGAGACCGCAATAATTTCTCCGTCACTGACACGCACCTTCCACTCCCTTGTGAACCAGTACCCTGAGAACTGTTTAACAAAGTAAAGGCAGCAACAAGGAAAAGAGACAAGAAGAAGTGCAGAAGAAGAAAAGGGGGGAATGTCTCCCATTTGTATCCAAGGGGGGAAATCCTCAGGATTGCATCTAAAGTAGTGCTATGTGTCATGGACTGGTTGGACACAGAGGAACGGTGGGAGGACCCAGCTGGGGAACCCCCAAGGGAAAAAGGCTCAGAGCCCGGGGTGTGGTGGTGGGACAACAATGAGTGGTCAAAAGAAGAAGACTGAGAAGAGGCAACAGGACTTAGTGAGCTGGGAGAGTCGATGGCAGAGAGAAGTCTAGAATCAGAGGCAGAACCTGAAGCAGATGAGTGGGAAGAGGGAGGTCTAGAGGCAGAGCTAAATCAGGCTGGTGAAGAGTTACAAGTGTCTCCCCCTTGTACTGCAACAAGCTCCCATTCCCCACTTCTTTCCCAGAACTAGAAGAGAGCTGAAAAGGGTGGAGCAGTGGCAGGCTGCATGCAGGCACAGTCTCTGATTGCTGGGGGGGATGGGACATTGCAGACCAGGGGACTTAGACAGATGTGGGGAGACAGGGGCTTCCAGATTCAGCAACTGATTCATGGCGCCAGACCAACTGGATATGAGTTGCTGTGCTCATCAGGCCTGACACTCCACCAAGTCTGTGAAGAGTTAACTCAGCCAATGACAGGTGGCCTCGGCTGTAGGCGCTCCTCAAGGGGCAGAATCAGCTGGGCCTGCAGGCTCTGCAGCTGAGTCCTAGTGTTGTACCAAGAAGGACTTGGGTGACTTTGATTCAGATGAGAGTCACCCTGCTCAATGGGAGCTCCCGACATCCCTTTCTACACAATAATGGCCCAAGGATGTGACTGTCCCATCATCCTCAGATGATGGGACAGCCATGCAGACTCTCCAGCTCCACAGCCATGCAGAATTGGCTACTTTAAGGATCACATATGACTCTTTGGATTGTGCATAAGGGTGAGGACTTGAGATAATTCTGGACCTCAGCTGAGACATCATCTCGCATTGCTTACCTAACAGGACCCACTGGGAGTTGTCCAGGTTTCTTGACCAGTTTTGACCTGACTGAAGAGGCTCTGATTTTTTATTCCAATGCCCCAGTTAACCTCGAGCCTCAGCAGAACGGGATAATTAGTAATTCTGGAACGTGGCCAGTCATTCCACAAAGAGTTTTAAGGAATTGCTCTTCCCAGTCTGGGAAATCTCTGAAACTTTTCACAGGGATTCTCAGTGGTCCACCTGCCCTTCACTCTGAGACACATGACCTAGGCGTATTGTGAAAGCCGGGCAGGCAAATATTTTCAATCCTAGACAAGGACCATCTTTTCATTCCATGTACATTGCAAAGGCTGATTTAAATATCAGCTCTGAAAAAGGCCTCAAGCCTTGGTCCCATCCAATAAATGCTAACTAGATCAACAGATCAGGCATTGCAGAAATCCTTGCGTGATAAGATACGTAAACATACACAGCATAGGTTCTATTATCTTTGCTCCCATGTGAATTTTCATTCTGCCCAGTCTATCAGATGCAAAGTTCATTGAATATAATTAGTCATCCTGATATAATAACAAGCTTTCAAGGGCTTCAGTCTCTGATATATAGCCAAGAAGCTAATCAAATGCTAAAGCAAAGAATGTTCACAATAGACACTTGACTCCCTCTTTGAAAGGGAAAGCCTAACTGGCCAGTTTCTCATACTGTGATCCAATACTGACTCACCTGGAAGTCAGGCTGGGCAAAGTGTGGAAACAGGCTCAGGGGGCAAGTGCTGGGGGGGGGGGGCTCTGTCTGGGGCTGATCAGAATTGAAGTTCAGCAGTATCTCAAAGGCCACAGGCTAGTTGTACACCTAACTTTTTGTTTGTTTCTCTGACCCTTCATTTCACTACTTCCTTTATCCTCTTTCCTCTTCTCAAGTTGGCACACGCAGTTACTCCCATCCTTAAGAACTTTGTGTGGTTTTAATCCCACCCAAACTGACAACTTGCCCTTCCTTTGCAAAAGCTGGTATGCAAACATTCTGTCTAAATTTGTTCCCTCGCTGATTGGAATGCTCTGGAGCAACATTCCATGATATCACATTAGCTAAGCCGATCAGTGTTCACCATCACAACACAATTCAGTATAGTTGGGGTGCTCCAACCGCTAAGCAATCAAGGACTATGCAAAAATATACATGCACAACCACGAGATTTATTGCTCTGGTACACAAATGTGACTAGTTCAGTATAGCAACCAGATCAAATACAGATGTACCTTGTTTGAGTCTCTGAGGCTCACTCATATTAATTGGTGAGTCCTAATGAACACAGTGCAACTCATAGTCCCATGTGATTCTCCTTTGAACCACTGTAGACCTGCACTCACTATGTTGTATACAGTTATGCAATTCCCCATATGTGATCAAGCTCAAGGGAAACTGGTTTGTGACTTCTCAGCAGAATGTAAGTGCAGCATTTCCCCTCCATCCTGAAAATGATTTTGTAGCTTTTAAAAATGAGTGCTCCTTTTAATAATAAAATAAAATGGCAACAGTAAAAATAATGTGACAGATACGGTTTAAATGAATAGGCATTCATATTGTGCTTTCAAAAATACAAAAGTCAGACAACATGAAGGCTAGTAAAGGTAAAGGTACCCCTGACCATTAGGTCTAGTCACGGACGACTCTGGGGTTGCGGCGCTCATCTCGCTTTATTGGCCGAGGGAGCCAGTGTTTGTCTGCAGACAGCTTCCGGGTCATGTGGCCAGCATGACTAAGCCGCTTCTGATGAACCAGAGCAGCGCATGGAAACTCCGTTTACCTTCCCGCCGGAGTAGTACCTATTTATCTACTTGCACTTTGACGTGCTTTCAAACTGCTAGGTGGGCAGGAGCTGGGACTGAACAACAGGAGCTCACCCTGCTGTGGGAATTCAAACCGCTGACCTTCTGATTAGCAAGCCCAAGAGGCTCAAGGCAAATGAATGAAACTGGCACTTAATTTTCTGCTACCATCCACAGAACGAATTGTGAAGGCAGAGGAGAAGTTGGACTAGCTCTGCTGGAAGAAAGAGTGTGGCAAGTCCTGATTTAAAGGCACATCTGTTTACACCCAGAATTAGCAACTTCTGAAACAACTTTGGATGTCTCTGATCTTGCCAAGAAGCAGGCCTTAAGAGACGAAGCCTTAAATGGCCTCTGGTTGATCCCATCAGCCTTTAGGGATAATCCAGCTAAGTGCCTGTGAGACAAATGGC
Source organism: Podarcis bocagei (assembly GCF_964188305.1). Classification (NCBI taxonomy): domain Eukaryota; kingdom Metazoa; phylum Chordata; class Lepidosauria; order Squamata; family Lacertidae; genus Podarcis; species Podarcis bocagei. The sequence goes on from NC_138139.1 coordinate 9,110,744, forward strand.
AATAAAGGACAAATCCCAACTCTTTAAGTGTATTTTCAGTCCCAACTAGAAAAAGCTACATGTAGAACTGCCAGCAGAGAATATCCTTGATTCATTTGAGGGTTGTCAGTTATTAAACAGTTAATCATAAAAATTTTAACTAATTCATAAAATTTGCACTACTCATGGGATAAAATTATTGTGTGTGTCTGTGTGTGTTTTAACATACTTTGTTTTTAGAAGATTCATGCCTAAATAATAGTGGACACTTCAAGAGGCATTCCCTTCCCTCCTTCTGTTTAGAAAATGCACGCCTGGATCTCTGAAAGCACCATCAGGCACCATAAAAGACATTCTCTTTCCTCCTGCAGGAAAGAGGAGGTGCAATTGCTCTTCTTAGAAGATGCATGGCAGGCTCCGAAAGGAAACATTGCTTGATATACAGTCATACCTTGGAAGTCGAACAGAATCTGTTCCGGAAGTCCGTTGGACTTCCAAAACATCTGCAACTAATCCAGAATGCAGCTGCCAGAGTGGTGATTGGGAGTGGCCGCTGAGACCATATTACACCGGTTCCAAAAGACGTACATTGGCTACCAGTACGTTTCTGAGCACAATTCAAAGTGTTGGTGCTGACCTTTAAAGCCCTAAACAGCCTTGGCCCAATATACCTGAAGGAGTGTCCTCACCCCCATCGTTCAGCCCAGACGCTGAGGTCCAGCACCGAGGGCCTTCTGGCAGTTCCCTCACTGTGAGAAGTGAGGTTACAGGGAACCAGGCAGAGGGCCTTCTCGGTAGTGGCACCCGCCCTGTGGAACGCCTCCCATCAGATGTCAAGGCAATAAGCAACTATCTGACTTTTAGAAGATATCTGAAGGTAGCCCTGTTTAGGGACGTTTTTAATGTTTGAAGTTTTATTCTGTTTTTAATGTTCTGTTGAAAGCCGCCCAGAGTGGCTGGGGAAACCCAGCCAGATGGGTAGGGTAGAAAGAATTAATAATGAAATGATAATAATAATGATAACAACAACAACATTCAGAAACCAAAGTGCCGCTTTTGATTGGCTGCAGGAAGCCGTGAAAGCCCCATCAGATGTTCGGCTTCCAAAAATAGTTCGCAAACTGGAACAGTCAGAGTTTGCGGTGTTCAGGAGCCAAAACATTTGAGAACTAAGCTGTTCAAAAACCAAGGTATGACTGTACTTGGACTCCCAGCCACTCTATAACCGGATGCATTATTGCGATCGAAATCTCAATTAAAATGTTCATTCCCACCACCACCGCTACAACCCTAAACCTTAAATATCACTTTAACATACAGCAGGCAGAGAAAGGATTTCAGTAACACATGCCCCCCAACATTTCTCAGACTAACATAGTGACATTTCTCCCTACTCCTTGCACCCCCATCTTTGGGTGTGCCTTCCATAGAGCATTTTCTATCACAAGAAGGACGAGTGTCACCAACAGGACACAGCGCACAAACATGCTCCGCCGTCCTGAGAAAAGCCCTTAATCCTGATTTTATTGTATGTCATTCTTTGGTAGATTTACAAAAAGAAAAGAAAAAACACACCTTTTTTTTTTTTTGAAAGGGGCAATATTAGATGCAGACACACAAAGCATTTTTTCAAATAAAAATAAAATAAAATCAAGACTCCTTGTGCTCCGCTCCACTCCCCCTTTCTTCCTGCCCAGGGTGGTCCTCCCCTCTGCCTGCCCCTCAGAATCAGTGCACCGCATGGAACACATGAGCACAGGCGCCATCAACCCGAAAGTCGGCCCCCGCGCCATGCCGGTAAGAGCAGGTGGCGGGGGGGGGGGGGAGATGGCAGGGGTCACCATGGGCCAGTTAGACAAGCCTCATGGGCTGCTACCGGCCCATGGGCCTTACGTTGCCGACCCCTGATCTAGTCCAACCCCCTGTAATGTCCAATACGGGGATCGAACCTGCAGCCTTGGCATAATTGGCACCACTCTCTAACCCAGGGGTAGGCAACCTAAGGCCCATGGGCCGGATCCGGCCCAATCGCCTTCTCAATCTGGCCCGTGGATGGTCTGGGAATCAGCATGAGTAGAATGTGTGCTTTTATTTAAAATGCATCTCTGGGTTATTTCTGGGGCATAGGAATTTGTTCATTTTTTTTTCTTCAAAATATAGTCCGGCCCCCCACAAGGTCTGAAGGACAGTGGATGGGCCCATGGCTTAAAAAGGTTGCTGACCCCTGCTCACACCACCTGAGCTATCCAGGCTGACCAAGCACTTGGATGCACAGTACCAGCGCTGTACAGTGGTACTTCGTGTTACATACACTTCAGGTTACAGACTCCGCTAACCCAGAAATAGTACCTCGGGTTAAGAACTTTGCTTCAGGATGAGAACAGAAATTGTGCTCCGGCGGCGCAGCGGCAGCAGGAGGCCCCATTAGCTAAAGTGGCGCTTCAGGTTAAGAACAGACCCCCGGAACGAATTAACCCAAGGTACCAGTGTATTTGGGTTTTGCTTCATTTTTGTTTTTAAAAGCCCAATATGCAAGGTGAAAGGCCCCTTGGCCTTGTCTCCAGTGCCCGCCTTGGGCCTGCCATCGCTTAGCTGCCAACTTGCCTCATCAGGCGCAGTGGTCAGTAGCCTCCCCGATCCTTCCCAGGCCCAGGCCCTCCCGATCTCAGAACTGAAGGGTTTGTCAGCAGCCAGCTAATCCCTTAGGACAGACGGCTCCTTCCCTTGCTCTTACCTATTGCTGCAGAAAGTCCATCTGGAGTTTATTACACTTCAAACAACCTGGCAATTCAGGCACCATCGCCTGGGATAAATCCAAGCTGCTGAACTGAGCTTATTTCACATCAGGCAAACCTGCCACAAATCTGGTTTCTGGGAGCAACGAGGGAAGTAGGCACACTTCATTTTGCTGACAGAGATATGAGTGGTAAATATAGAGGGCTGCATCTCTTCTCTTGAGTTTTGACACACACATGGACAGTGTCTTTCCCGAAGCGACAAGCAAAGCTTCCTTCAGTTCGATTGGGAAATGGCATGCCAATTACGAGTATTTTTAGAGTTTTTCTCGGAGTTCTTGGACTCTGAATGTTGGTTGCACTGCATCAAATCACTTTCAGACCTTACCTTTTGCTTCATCCAAGACCTGGATGCTAATGACATCACAAAGGAAACCCCTGCAATAGGGTTTTAAAATTTTTTATTTTAAGGCTTCTGTGATTAGTGAGCAAGCCCTGTGATGCTCTGAGCCTTGGTGAAAAATAGGGAGGTTGATAGCTCGATGGCATAAACTTTGCATGCAGAAAGTCCCACGCCAACCCCCTGTATCTCCAAGCTGGAAAACCCTTCTCTTTGAAATCCCGGAGAGTCCTTGCCAATCAACATAGTTAGCCTTACTTACAAAGTGTCCCGAGGAAATAGGACATCCTGTTGTTTTCACAGAAGAACAGTGGCCATTTTGGATACTACAATCTCGCAAGGTCTTGCCCCCCAAAAGTGCTTTGGGGTGCTGTGCGAGATCTTGCCCCAGAAAAGTGCTTTTTCAGGGTGAGATCCTGGCATGGGTCATGTGACTTGCCCAGGAGTGCGTCCCAGAAAACATGAGTCCCAGTTTTTCAAATGAAGAAGTTGGATGGTATGAGTTGTCTAGGTAAAGGGTAAAGGGACCCCTGACTATTAGGTCCAGTCGTGGCCAACTCTGGGGTTGCGGCGCTCATCTTGCTTTATTGGCCGAGGGAGCCGGCGTACAGCTTCCGGGTCATGTGGCCAGCATGACTAAGCTGCTTCTGGCGAACCAGAGCAGTGCACGGAAACGTCATTTACCTTCCCACCGGAGCGGTACCTGCACTTTGACGTGCTTTCAAACTGCTAGGTGGGCAGGAGCAGGGACCGAAAGACGGGAGCTCACTCTGTCACGGGGATTCGAACCGCCGACCTTCTGATCGGCAAGTCCTAGGCTCCGTGGTTTAACCCACAGCACCACCCACATCCGTATGAGTTATCTAGATGGGCCAATAATCTGACTTGGTACTGTATGAAGTAGCTTCCTATTTTCCCAATCTGTGGAGGTCATGAGCGTGTCTAATCAAATGCTTGAAAGCTTTCTCACTCAAGCATCCAACAACAGATGCAAAGGCTTTTATGATAAGTTCTGCTTGCTACCCCCAGCCTAGCCCAAATTTTCTCAACCTGTGTATATTACAAGGAGACAAAAGAGACACCCCCAAACCCCATTCCCAGATGTCTTGGTGTTCATTACAACTGCTGGAAGAGCTTTAATGACAGCACTAGTATCCTGCCCCCTTAAACTCCATGCCATTTTGAACTGTTGGGATGGTGTGTATTAGAACCGGATTATGAATAGGTAATCTGAATTGCATTTATCCACCTTCATTCATACCTATCATCAGAGACCTGGTTCTCACAGTGACTTTAAAAAGGTGTCTGGACTGTTCCACTTCAAACTGCAGGGGAGCGGGCTTGTCCACCCTTCCACTCATCCTTTGCTTTTTAAAGTCTGAGAAGCTTTTCATTTGCTCTGACACTTTCCCCAGGAAAACCCACTGTTTAGCACCGAATTGTAACAAACATCACCTGGGTTTTCTATGGGTTGACGGCTGTTCTGATTCAGAGGGAAACAGTGGGTTTTCTGGGGGAAAGTGGGTTTTCCTGGGGAAAGTGGAGCGGCAAATGAAAAATCTCTTAGACCTGTGCTTAGAAGGCATGGTACAAGTGGAAGTCTGGGCAAGCCCTGTGTGAGTGTGTGAAAGGAGGAAGGTTCACACAATTAAATATACTTCCAGACATAACTCCCTGCACCCAGAAAACCAGGGAGAAGACTGAACCCCTTTCTATGCATGCCAGCTTTCTATGTGCAGGGACCAGCTATTTTCTATTTTTTTTAATGAAGGAACCCTCTAGCATGTGAGCTTCCACTTGCTGCCTGAATTGATATACAGTAACCCAGAAATAAAGTGACCACCTCAGTTAGAACTCTGCCCAAATCCCATCCTTCCCTGTCTTATAAAAATCAGTAGGAATTTACCTAATGCCTTCACATCAAGATAGGCATTAGACAACCTGCAACTTGGACCAGAAGGAGCAGAGGATCAGCACTCCGCTCATGACCTGGTGCCTGTTGCCCATCCATGTCTCCCTCCCATCTTCTGAGCACAGAGCCGTTCCAGCTTTAGACATTATATGCCCCTGCTGCAGCCATGCGGTTGGCGGTGCTCTTATGGGGTTCTCAGAGGCTATTTCTCCCCAGTTGCCGCAGTGTCTCAGTCTGAGAAAGGACCTTATGGATACAGAGCCCTTCTTCAAAGTGTGGTGTTTAGGCTATAGAGCTATCACTGTTGCTGCTGTGGCTGTTCCTGCAGTGGCATTAAAAATCTCAAGCACAAAGGAGGCGCTGAGTGGCATTTCCTGGGCTGCCTCAAGTGGTTGCAAGTCTTTTGCCAAGCCAAATTCAACTTTGGAGCCCCAGAAGGGATGACAAGTTGATTTCATTACGGTATTTTCCAATTGGCACCATTACCATGCCCGCCAACATTTCACAACTGAAAATAGAGAGATGTTCATATAGAACCTGCCCTCTCCTTCCAGGTTTCACTTTGTGAGCTCCGTGCCCTCAGCGTTGGGGTCAACATTAGGCATTGTTGTGCACCTAAAGGTAAAGGGACCCCTGACCATTAGGTCCAATCATGGACAACTCTGGGGTTGTGGTGCTTATCTCGCTTTACTGACTGAGGGAGCCGGCGCACAGCTTCCGGGTCATGTGGCCAGCATGACTAAGCTGCTTCTGGTGAACCAGAGCAGTGCACGGAAACGCCGTTTACCTTCCCGCCAGAGCAGTACCTATTTATCTACTTGCACTTTGACATGCTTTCAAACTGCTAGGTTGGCAGGAGCAGGGACCGAGCAACGGGAGCTCACCCCGTCACGGGGATTTGAACCTCCAACCTTCCAATCAGCAAGCCCTAGGCTCAGTGTTTTAGACCACAGCACCTACAAAGCCCCTAACCCTCGCAGGGGGCTTACCAGCCACTCCCTGGAGCTTATTGCTCCACCTTGTTGTCGCTGCCTGTTCACCTGCCCTCTCTAAACAATATAACAATAAGGGCAAGGAGATAAGGCAGCAGCCGGGTGGCTGTGCAGACCAGACACAGAGGAAGAGGAAGGTGCCTTCACAAAAGACCTCTCTTCCCCTGGTTCAAAGTGCAATCCTAATCATGGCAACTCAGAGGCTATACTGAAATCAGGGTGGCTTACTCCCACGCAGGTGGGGTCAGCCTTGCAGCCTTAAATGCCAAGAGGGCAAGGATTCTTTTAGCTGAAGGTATATTAGGACTATAAGGGACGCGGGTGGCGCTGTGGGTTAAACCACAGAGCTTAGCACTTGCCGACCAGAAGGTCGGCGGTTCGAATCCCCGCGATGGGGCGAGCTCCCGCTGCTCGGCCCCTGCTCCTGCCAACCTAGCAGTTCAAAAGCACGTCAAAGTGCAAGTACATAAATAGGCACCGCTCCGGCGGGAAGGTAAACGGCGTTTCCGTGCGCTGCTCTGGTTTGCCAGAAGCAGCTTAGTCATGCTGGCTACATGACCTGGAAGCTGTATGCTGGCTCCCTCGGCCAGTGAAGTGAGATGAGCACCGCAACCCCAGAGTTGTCCGTGACTGGACCTAATGGTCAGGGGTCCCTTTACCTTTATACTAGCACTAAGCATAATGATCCTAGGAGCTATTGTTATTGATAGATCCAAACAGCAGCTGCAATGTCTAAAATGGCCACCTAGTGCACTGCCTGTGGCCTCGGTGTTTGTGTTCCCACTTGGAACCGTAATTTCTGGAGACCCTAAGAAGGCAGCTGAATCTTGATGAATGATAACACTTTGCAACTTGCACGTGTGTGTGTGTAGGCATTGCAAAAGAAAAGGCATATGTGCAAAGAGTGGTGGTGGTGGGGAGAATATTGATTGTTCCAGCAGCCAACTCTTGTATTGGGCTAAAGGTCCTGAGCAGTCACTGGTCTTGATTTAGGACTGTTGTGTCATATGTCAATGCTGTCCAACAGAAGCTGGCCTTATGAGTTAATCAGGCTCCTAACGGATTCGAAGAAAAATGGTTAACTTGGCGGAATAGTTCTGGAAGACGTAGGAGGGCAGAGGCTAATTTGTCTAATATTATGTCACCATGCTGAGTAATTACTTTGTTTTGGAAGGAAGTAATCCAAAATTGGATTGATATGACGCTACACAGGGATTTACAAGAATGAACTTCAAGGTCTCAACTTTATGTTTTGGGGGTGGGGGAGGTTGGGGGTGAAGTATTACCCAACACTTTTTGGGGGGTGTTATTGGGTTGTTGTTGTTATATTGATTATATATATTGTGATGTTTTTATGTTGATCTTGTTCTGAGAACCGTCCTGAGACCTCTGTGTATAGGGTGGTATATAAATTTAATGAATGAATGAATGAATGAATGAATGAATGAATGAATTATGAATGGATCCAGGTTCCAGTGATTGGACATTGTATGTCTAGATCATGTTTCCAAGGAAGAAATGCATCACACAGTATAGCCAGCTCTGAAGGCAGATGCTAGCACTGGATGCTATTGAACTGGGTCACAATTCAGTAAAGGAGAGCTATGCAGTGAAACGATGGGGAAAGGAAGGAGTTGGGAGCGGAGAGGGAATATCAAAGGCCATAATGTGCTTGGAGTCATACCACTTGATGCAATCGTTGCAAAGTGTTTGATTCAATACATTTTTCAAAGCCATCCTCTCCAAACTGTGTGTCCTTTTCCTTTCAACATCTTCCCTGCAGAGGAAGCACATGAGTGCAGGGACTGTAGTTCACCAGGGAAGCACATATTTTCCATTCACCAAGTCCCAGATCAGCTGGTTAAAACAGGAAGCCTGTGGGTCTAGATGTTGTTGTTTCTGAACCCGCACCTGCCCCAGCCAGCATGACCCGTCATCAGGCATGATGTAAGTTGCAGTCCTACAACACCTGGAAGTCCACAGGCTCTCTATCTTGGGTTAAAAGGGTCAGGTAGCAGGCAATGAGGGGAATTTCTGACTGAGATCTCAGAAACTGGAGAAGATACTACTAGGCTGAATGGACAAATAATCTGATCTAGTACAAGGCAGTTTCCAAGCAGGAAGAAGAAGGGGGGAAAGCTTTAAGAAGTTTATCATGCATGGAAATCACATATGTATGTATTGGACTCATCTGTGATTACACCATTTTTATGGCTTCTCCTACAAGGAAGAAAGTGATTTTTAGGTAACAAAATGCAAAGGATGAATGATGGATCTAACCTTTAGATACCTATAGAGGAGATAATATTCTCAAGTAGGGATGGAGGAGAAATTCGATTCACTGTGCATATAGATTTGAATCTATCAAATTTGCAGTTCCCAAAGCAATCTGTGAACTGAAACACAGCTCTCATTTGAATTTTGCACTTATGAGAATTTTGCACTGTGTTCCTCCAACCAAATAATGCTTACAAAGATGCATGTTTTGGGGGAAAGTGTGTGTGAAAATGAATAGATCATACAAAAATGCTGGCAATGAGGGGAAATTGTTGCCAAATTATTTTAGTCAAAACTGCATATTAAAATGCGTCGATTAGCAGAAATTCACACTAAAATGCTGATGAAGTTTCACAAGGATTGAAACCAAAAGGTAAACTGCTGCAAATCTAGAGAACTGAAGTTTGGAAAAATTGGGAAACCAAGAGAACCAAAAGATCCGGTGCAATTGGCAAAATACAGTCCCAAAGGCCACCAAGCGGCCAGCTCTTCGGCTATGAACACCTTGCAAAACTCCATCTCAAGTTATGTTCTCAAACAAAATGATCAGAACTGACTGCGAACCATACTTTTTTCTTTCATTCTTGCTGTGTGGATATTGGATGTGGTTACAAAAGTGATGAAGGGGAAAGGCACTCCGTACAACCTCAGAGACACCCTCTACAATGTGACTTCCAAGCTTGTGCCCTGGTTCTGTAAATGGGTCAGAGCTCTACAAACCTGGCCAGTGGTCAGCCCAAATTGAAACCCAAATTAAACTCTAAGTCCTTCCTGTTGCAGTGGACAGTCGGCAAGCAAACCATTCGTGGGAGCAAACGCTATTTCATATTCAGCTGAATGATTTCCAGGGGGCAGGCATTAGGGGTCAGCATGTATGGGAACCTCCTAAGGCCCACATCTTGATAGGAGCCCCACTGCCCATTCGTAGAGCCTTCTGGCTCCCATTCCTCTTTGCTGTCACCATCCTCTCACCTGCCCCATTGGAGAGAACAAGCAAGAAGAGGTGCAAGAAGAAGGAATAGTAACATCCTAGTCCAGTCCCCAGTGGAGGCTGATCTGTTAGGGCAAAGGGAGTGCTGCCCCATAAGTGGCAGTCTGCGTCTAGCCAGCCCTCCTTGCCTGATTTCTTACATCCAGTCCAGGGGGTGCTGCTTCCTTCTCTTTAGTCTCAGCGCTGCTCTTATGGAACTCAGCAGGAAGAACCAGGGTGGGGGCAAAACAAGAACAAGTCTTTTCTGCCCGTCATTGGCTCTCTGGCTCCACCTACTGTTGGGCTCCCTGCCTCCCGCCTTATCAGTTCCAATGGGCACCAGCCACCACTGGCACTGACGTGAATTGGGCCCAGAGGGAGAGGAAAGAACGTAATGGTGACAAGGTTGGCCCACATTAAAAACATTTCCATTGTACCTTTTATCAATGATCTAAAAGCACTTTATTTTATTTATTTATTTTTAAAAAACCCAAACAAACAAGCAAGTATTGATTGAGAGTTCCCCCAAACCTGAAACTGGCCCTGCTGGCAATTTTTATTTATCCACTAAATTTGGGGGAGGGATTCCACAGCATACCAGAAATGTACAATTAAAGTATTTTATTACCCTACGGCAGCAAAGCGTATTCTTTTCCCTTTTAAGTAGGCATGCTGCAGTTTGGAAAAGTGTGGGGTGGGATTAATGGGAAGATGTATAACCCTCCCTCCAAATAAAACCCTAAAATCCATCCAAAATCAGGATGAATGCTCGTTGTGCTATAACTTCCCCGCAAACAAATCAGAGCAAATGTTCCATCAAGACCAGGCGTAGTCTAACCTCCATGTAAGCTTTGTGCAAGCAAAGCAGAATGAATGCCCCATAAACAGGTCATAAGGAGGAGCCCTTTGTATCCCGCCTTTCCGCCAAATCAGGGGCAGGGAACTAGGGCCCTCCAGATGTTTCTGAGCTATATAGCATCATCCCTGGAGGGATCTAGCATCGTCCCCATTGTTTGGCCATGCTGGCTGAGGCGGATAGAAGCAAGAGTCCAGTCACATCTGGAGGGCTGCGGGTACCCTACCCTGCATTAAATGCCACTTTTGTCTGGGTAGCTACGCTGCCCCATCTCCTGCCTGAAGTGGGTCTCCAGAAGGTGCTTTTTTCAGACTGTTCCTTACAATTTGGGCTCAAGCTGTTAACTATAACAAAGGCCCAGTGAGATACCGTTATGTTACACAACAGGGTACATAATGCCCGAGGGTGCATTGGGCAGCGCAGAAAACAATTTCTAAGAATGTGGCATGACCTTATTACTCTGTTTCATTCCATAAGAGGATCATCACCAAAGGCACATACACGTCATAAATTGCAGCTGTTACGGCAATTTTGCCATAGCTCTGAAAACCCCACTCTGAAAATTATTATGGCCCAACTTGTCCTACTTCCAAAGGCTCTACTAGGTATTGTTTACTCACTTAATCAATTAGTATTATGCATTCTTACAATGCCTGCCTGCTGACAAAGCAGTTGCATTCTTGCGATTACTTTAGCACTTTTGAGCTCCAGAATATCCCGTAAGCTCACAATGTCCCATGGCATCAAATTCAACCCAGAGAGAAATGCACCAGCCTCAGCTTGTGGGGGCGGGGGGGGGGGCAAACACACAGCAGCAGCCTACCTTTTTGCAACCATTTAAAGACTACATAACCCATGCTGCAGCATGACTGAGAGCAAAATAGGCACCCACGGAATCTTTACACAACCTTGAAATTGCCACCACCATCTATGGTGCATTGTGTCCACTAGCATAAAGACATGCACAGAAACAACCGGGACCTTTAAAGTGAGACACACCAATATAATGTCAGAGAACTTGAGCTGGGCTTGGAAAACAGGGATGAAAAACAGAGCTAGGCATGGAATTCTCCCGCAGGCTCATCTATACACTAACTCTCTGCTCCTTCTGAAAATTCACGTACGTTTTCTCTCTCTAGCTCCGCACCTAGTCTGTGTTCAACTAGTTTACAGCAGCCTGACCAGGCCCTTGCAGTTCATTTCCTTCCTCTCCTCCCCACGACTCCAGATATACTCCACACACTCCCGTTTACATCTGTCAACCACACTTACTTCACGGAGCTCCTTGGCCACCTCCTTGAGTTCTTGCAGGATGCCTTCAAGCTGCCCGATCACCATTTTCATGCGCCCCCTGATGCGCTCCCTCTCGCTGGTGTTACTGCTGTCGGTAGCGTTGTCAGTGGGCTGCCTATCCTGCAAGCCCCGGGAGTTCATCCTTCACAGGGTGCCGGGAAGCTGGGGCAGAGCTGCGTGGTGCATCCTGCTTTTGCCCAGCCAGACTGTGCCTCCACGGAGCCCCTCTTGGCTGGGGAGATCTCCACATCTTAACGCCCACCCACCCTGCCCCAGAAAGCCCCAGCCACACGCTCACCTCCTGCCACCTTTGCGATCTCCCCACCCTAGCAGGATCGGGGCAGTAAAGCTAGGGCAGTTGTGGGGAGATCAAACAAAGAATGAATCGTACAAGCCCCCATCTGTCCCAGTTGAGTATAGAAGATCTGGTATGACCATCTGACTGCAAGGCTGGTCGTATGGGATTGCCATGAACAGCCAACCCAAGGGGTTAAGGCTTTATTATTTGCACTCCACTCTGCAAGCTCTGAAGTGCCTGGGTCTAGATAAAGTGCAGAAAGAAGCCGATATACCACGCCAGTCTGTACCACGTTTGCTGTCCCAACAAGGAAAGCATCACTTCCAGTTAGTTCACCACTGTCCCTTTGGAGAATCCTCTGGATATCCTGGAGGCAGGACCTTACTGCTTGGCCTCAGCGGTTTCCCCACACTTCTTCTGCAGAGGGGTCCCCCATGGGACGGGAGATCTTTGGCACCGCTGCCATCTCTATTGCTGGTGGGATTAGGGGGCTATGCAGGACTTCCAGCCTCAGCCAAGCTTGGGAGGTCTCTTTGCTACGAATCTCAGGAAGCTCCTTAAAATGACAAACGTAGTTTTAAGCATAGAAAGTGGGCACCCGTGAGACGCTGGAAGCACAAAGAATTCCACACCACTTCCTGCATGGAGGGATAAAAGAGAGAGACAGAGAGAGGGGGAAAAAATCAGCGTAGTCAGGATGCTTATCTGGAAAATGCCAGGAATCTTCTAAATCACTTAATAACCAGCTTGGACCAGGTCTTTCCTGTGCTAACTTCCAGAATCCCTGGGAGCCCTGAAGACCATCACCCTTTTTGCATCATGGAGAAGCCCCAGGTAGCGATCTAATTAGCAGAGATCCCTTGAGAAGGATCACCCAGGCTCTGGGACCACTCCTTTGTCTTGCCCCACAAACTCCACCACCTTCCAAGCAGGTCAAGCTTTGTCCTGACAGATCAGTCATTTGGGCAAGGAGCACCCCAAGACCACAAAACGTTGGTATCACATTCCTCCACCCCACACACACCAAGAGAAGACTTCAAACATAAATAGTTCGTGTATGTGTGTGTTTGCACACACACTGATTTTCACACATTCCTTGCACATCCCTTTCTGCTGGCCATCAGATATAAACTTTAGCATTCCTCCCACCCCCCAAAATATTTCCTCCCCTAAAGGCTATCTCCTTATAGGCCCTCAGATAGCAGTGCCTGCATGGGCTCGACTGGGTCATAAAAATAATATTTTCAAAAATCCTCTGCGAAAGGAAAAGGACAGCTGCTTTTTGACCCACTATGATGACTTAAAAAGCCAACTTACTAGCAAGGCGGCTGCTTCCGTAGCCTGTCGAACCCTCTTGCTCCAAGCGGACCCCTCCTCTCTCTTCCTTCCATGGCTTTGGATGTCACAAGCAGATTCCTGGGTCCCCTTCCCTTTCCCCAAAGCTGGCTGAGCCTGGACATGAGTGGTGAGGTATATCCAGTTTTTTTAAAAAAGAAAATCAAATCCAAGGTATCGACACACATGCACACACACTTCCACGTCTCTCAGATTAACCCTTCAGTTGCACATGGATGCATTGTGATTATTGCCCTTCTGGTTTCCTTCAAGTATGGAGGAGAGAGAGAGAGAGAAGGAGGGGGGAGGAAGAATAGGAAACTGTACCCACTCCCCGCATGAATAGAGAGAAAAAGCCCCCGCTCCCTCCCTGTGGCCAGCTAGCCAACCAGCTGGGGAGATTAATCAGTTCAGTTCAGAAGCTCTGTCTGTGCAGGCTTTCCATCTGCATAGCAGAAGGGAATGTCTCCACCGGTCCAAGGGCCCTGGTCTCCAGTCCACAGGTGACATGGCTCCTCCAGTTGAAGATGTCTTGGGGAAGAGGTGGAGGAGGAGGAAGAAGAAGAAGAGGAAGAGGAAGTCAGTGTCCTTTTCCCTACCTCATCCCCTGTTTTTAGGGCATAGGATGTTGCTAGGTCAGCTTCTTGCCAGCAGCCGGCCGGCCGGCCACCCTTGGAGCTATTCAGCAGGGCAGTGCAATCCAGGAGACCACTTCTGTGCTGCCTTTGGACCCATAAGTAGCTGAGCTCAGATGCTGCTCACATCCTGGCGAAGGAGTCCTTTCCTGAAGCTAGGAAGGCGGTGGCAGAAAGGGATGGGGGGGGAGGAGAAGAGAAGCACACTCTTCTTCCTTAAAGCTTCAGAGCTCTCCAGTTCTGCCTTGACTGACAGCAGTGGGATGCTAGTGTCCGACTTATGATGCCTAGTGCTTCATCTGAAGGGAGAGCCATGCAAGTGGGCAGAGAGAGAGAGAGAGAGAGAGAGAGGCTTCTTCTTTCCTCTTGCAAGTCAGATCTCCCGGAGAGTGCTTGAGCGTCTTGTGCTGGCTGCTCGGCAAGGATGTGCGTGCGTAGCTGCCTGGTCCATGTCCATGTCCCTAGTAATCTGTGGAGAACTGTCCTGGTCTCCCCAGCATCCTCACAGCCTGCCAGCTTGACGGCTATTGCTCAGCTTAAAGATGCTTGGCTTGTGCTGTGTCAGAAAACGGGGTGGAGCCTTGGCAGAACAGGGGGATTTAAAGGGCCAGAGTACTGGAAAAATCCAGGCTGCAAGCAGAACGTTTCCGTCTGTTTGGCTTTTAACTGTTTCTACGGCCATCTTCAAAAGTGATCAACTGGGGAGGGGTGAGTGGGGGGGGGGGGTTGCGGGTGTCTCCAGACTTCCAGGAGGGACAGAAACACACGTCAAAAGAGCAGACTTGCACAATTAAAGTGGATTAAAATGCTCTCTTTCCCCAGTGAAAGAAATCCACTTTAAAAAATATATATCCTTTTTTGTAGCTTGGAGAGTGATGGGGAACTTCATTGAAAAGTGTGAGATGGGTTGGGTTGTTTTTGTTTTTGTTTTGATTATGATTATGTGTTTTGTTATTTTATATTCTGATTTTATTCTGTGAACCGACCTGGGGACCTGCAGGCATAGGGAGGTATATAAATTAAATAAATAAAGAAAAAATGAAAATGAACAATCAGAAGATATCAAAACACCCCATATGAAAATCAGAACAAATTCAGGATGAATTCTCAATTGTCATATAAATGTCCTCCAAACAGATCAAAACAAGTGCTCAATAATGAATGGACATAGTCTAACCACCATGCAAGCTCTGTGCAAGCAAATGGGGGGGGGATGCTGAATATATAGCTCAGTTGCTTTGAGCACGGTCCTGATAAGACCAAGGTTGCAGGTTCGATCCCTTCATGGGACAGCTGCATATTCATGCATTGCAGGGGGTTGGACTAGATCAGGGGTTGGCAATGTGTGGCCCATGGGCTGGATGCAGCCCACAAAGACCATTTTACCGGCCCACGAGTCGCCCCTGAACCAAGCTGCCCACTCGGTGAGTCCCCTGTGCACTGTGCTAAACCAGCATGGCGTGGCACAGGGACTTGCCAAGCGGAGCCAGAAATCACATCTGCGCACTCGCAGATACCAGAAATCGCATCTGTAAATGTCCAGATGCCAGAAATTGCTTCTGCACAGGTGCGGTTTCCAGTGTCTGGGCATGCGCAGGCACGATTTCTGCCATCGCAATGCGCCAGTCCGGCCCACGGACAATCTCCGTGGGAGTGATCTGGCCCATGGCCGGAAACCTTGCCAACCCCTGGACTAGGTGATCTGCAGGGTCCCTTTCAATGCTACAATTCTATGATTCTGTAGGAGCCCTGTGTGTTTTTAAACTCTGCACAGCGAATGTCAAAGTTACACATTGTTGGCAATGGGCCATCAGACAAAGATAGGATCTCTAGACAGCCCTCCCCACTTTGGGACTTCCTGCCACTTCCCACTGGGGCACTCCCACCAGCCTTTATGCTCTGGAATCTCCACCCAATCCTCACACACTCCCAGCCGAGTGCAAAAGGGCTTGGATTGTGCCCATTGTCCAGGTTCAAAGCTGAAGACCGAGGGGACAGAAGGAGCTACAGATGGACCCAGGGACTGACTAGTGGTAAAAGAATAATAATATTCAGCTAACTAGCATACTACATCAAACTAAAAACAGAAAAACAAAGGCAGGGTATTTTTATGGTTAATTGGATTAAGTTTAAGGGATATAGCAAAGAACATTGCTTAATATGAAACACACATTTTTTACATTTACAGCATTTGATTAGATCAATGCAGGGTACTTACAAGGTATGGAAATAAATCGGGTTAGTTAATACACTGTACTGACATATATGGATATGTTCTTTTAGTAAACAATGTATTTTTCTGAAAAAAGATTGGCGTATTAATCAGGACTGTTATCTGACCATGAATTTCTCATTAAAAGATTCTTCTCTTTTTTTCATTCTGGAATGGCTATTTCTTTTCTTCTTTGTGTGTCCTAAACGTTACTCGTTTGTTACCTATAACATGCTATATAATAATAATGACTAATCTACTATATATTTTGGGGAATGGTTTGCCTTTTTGTCCAGTTGTTCTCTGTGTATTCAGTGCTTCTTGAGAAACTGTTGCCAGACTTGGCCTGAGGGTTCCTGAGGTTTTTGTCAATGCTGGGACATTGGCCACCATTTTGAATCAAGACTGTCATGTGACTTTTGTGTGACTTCCCCTGGTTTTTGGCAGGTCCGTTCCAATTTGCATCAGCTGGGATGCCTCTGAAGATATCGTCAATCAACTAGGCACAAAGGTTTCCGAGATGGAGGAGACAGTATTTGCCTCCTTTTGGATGCTTGGGGGAAAGCAAATGAAAGCAACTCCTTTATGATTTTGTTGTGCTCTCACCCCTCAACACACAGTGCAGAAGACTACCAATTTGTTCTCAGATGAATGGAGAAAAAAATTATTTTCCCCAAGTCCATACAACAAGGAAAAAGTAAACACACCCCATGTTATTTTTATCTAATGGAATACTCCTCCTTCCTATTGTTTTGAAACATGGGGCAAGGTGGAGAAACATTATAAAAATCTGTCATAAGGAGGAAACAAGCAGGAAGGAAATGACTCCAGACTGGACAGAAGTAAGGGGCAGGTTCAAGAGGTGGTAGGGCTCACATGAAATGATACCACATGCAGCCATCCTTTTACAGTGGTACCTTGGGTTAAGTACTTAATTCGTTCCGGAGGTCCGTTCTTAACCTGAAACTGTTCTTAACCTGAAGCACCACTTTAGCTAATGGGGCCTCCTGCTGCTGCCACACCGCCGGAGCACGATTTCTGTTCTCATCCTGAAGCAAAGTTCTTAACCTGAAGCACTATTTCTGGGTTAGCGGAGTCTGTAACCTGAAGCGTATGTAACCTGAGGTACCGCTGTATTCACTCCTGAAATCATGAAAGCTTGGACCAGACAGACGCCTGCAAGAAGTACCTGGGGTATCCTCATCATAAGACAGTTTCAAAAAGGAAAGTGAGATTTTACAATGAATATGTTTTTGGGAAGGAGACTCACTTTGGAATATTTTTCTCATTCAATCATGGTAAAATATATTTGGTATAGACCCTACGTTCTGTCCAGATCCCCCCATGGCTGGTACTCAGAAGGCCAGCTCAGCCTCCTCTGACTCTGAGCTTGAAGCCAAGTCTGTGATAAGCCCCTAGCTCCTTGCTCCCTGCTCCTCGCCCTCTCTTCCTTTTATATAATTCCAGGCATGGAAGATGGGATTAAGCACTTATTTGTATGCTATCCAAGCTTCAGCTTCAGACACAACTAATGCCCTTTTCTGACCAACACTTAATGATACTACCACCTGTGATCTGTACCGGCTCAGAAACAAGCCAACCACTTCAGGGTAGAAATACTGGGATTTTTAATTCCACTCATGAGCTTTGCTGATTGAGTTGATCTGTTATGTTCTTCTCCACTCATTCTACCCCTTCATCATTCACAAAGCATCTACCTGGAGCATTTGAACATCAAAGGGATCCCATTTGGAGTATTTAGCCTTTAATATTCTCTAGGCATAATGTTACATTCACACAATCCGAGACTCCCTCAAAAATGCACACAGACATCCATGCCAGCAGTAGAGATGTAATAAGAAGGCATTGTTTTTGCATTCTACCCTGTATTTGTCCCATGCAACACTGTTACCATTCTGCTAAAAGATGTTTTCTGCCCAAAAAAACGTTCAACTTGTGTCCCACTGTGGCAAAATTACATAACTTGTGCAATTAGCATAATTGCATAATTACATAATGTAACCTATACAATTTACATAACGTAGGTTCCATAAATCACATTATTCCACCCCTTACATCTCAATGTAAAGGAAACACAATGCAAATGAGGTGTGTGTGTTTGTGTAATCAATTGCCTATCGTTTGTGGACTGAAAGCAGTAACAACAGAAAATACCAATGATATTCAGTGGATTGATTTCCATTCCAGACATGGGACGAATAAGGAAACACCGGCTATTCCCATTCCCATTCCTCTTTTCATTGGACTGACAGTGTGGTGTAGTGGTTAAGAACGATAGACTCATAATCTGGGGAACCGGGTTCACGTCTCCACTCCTCCACCAGTCCTTGGGCCAGTCACACTTCTTTGAAGTCTCTCAGCCCCACTCACCTCACAGAGTGTTTGTTGTGGGGGAGGAAGGGAAAGGAGAATGTTAGCCGCTTTGAGACTCCCTAGGGTAGTGATAAAGCGGGATATCAAATCCAAACTCTTCTTCTTCTTCTCCAACATACCTAGCCAGCAGGGGTGAGGCTGTGAGGAGCAGTCAGCATCATTTTATACACCACTTCATGACAAAATGATCCTCCGAGTAGTTGGCAAAGTGTTGAAAATTCAAACATTTAAATATAAAGACCCATAACTAAAACGCAAAATAAAACAGTCCTGTTAAAACAACACAGCAATTCAAACTGTGGATTTAGGAGGCGAGATCAAGAGAAGGCCTTTGTAAACAAGTGCATCCTCAAAAGCTCATGGAATGCCAATACTGATAGGCCTCTTGTACAGTCAGACCTCGGTTCCCAAATACCTCCATTTTGGAATGTTTCGGCTCCCAAACACCAAAAACCCGGTAGTAAGTGTTCCAATTTTCTAATGTTTTTCGGAAGCTGAACATTCGATGCGGCTTCCGCTTGGGTGCAGGAAGCTTGGTTGTCAAGCATTTTAGAAGCCGAACGGGCTTCCAGAATGGATTACAGTGGCACCTCGGGTTACAGACACTTCAGGTTACAGACACTTCAGGTTGCAGACTCCACTAACCCAGAAATAGTACCTCGGGTTAAGAACTTTGCTTCAGGATGAGCACAGAAATCGTGCTCCGGCGGCGCAGCGGCAGCAGGAGGCCCCATTAGCTAAAGTGGTGCTTCAGGTTAAGAACAGTGTCAGGTTAAGAACGGACCTCCAGAACAAATTAAGTTCTTAACCCGAGGTACCACTGTACGTTCGACAACTGAGGTTTGAATGTATTTAAGCAGAGAATGAGTGTCATGCTGTTAAAAAGCCTGCCCTCCACACTGTCAGGGTCAGGCCCAGAGGTGTGGCCTTGACGCCCCTTTCTAGGTCCTTTGCCCCTTCGTGAGAGGAACACATGAAGGAGACTCGAGTCTAGCACACATCTCCATAAACATGTGCGCATGAATGCTAAGGCACTACTCAGTGCACAGGGTAACACATCTTTGCCGAACACAGTTCACCTGTGAGGCTTTGCTTTATTATAAGATAATTATGGTCTGCCTGCATATCTTTAAATTAAGGAATGAACATCTTCTTGGAAGAGAGAGAGAGAGAAAGATAGAGAGAGAGCAGGATAGACTAGCATAGAACAGGTAAATAAAGCAGATAGAACATTGCAGCTTACAGCTGTGAGTGCTAAGAGGGTACTGTGTGACACCCCCCCCCCCCGATTTACACCTGTGTAAGAGGGTATCATGACAGCCAGGTACGGATCCAAAGAGTTGTGTGAAAACCAGGCAGGCAATCTGATCTTAGTGCTCATTCCATTTCCAACTCCTAACAGAGAAGCTGCTGAGATGCTTCGTGTTGAAGGGTAGGCTTGATTATTCCGTAGTGTAGGCTGCAGCTTCAGAACTGGTGACTAGGAACCACTGATGGATTAATCACCCTGAATTGTTATGAGAGGTGCATTTTATAGCTTTTCATCAAATACTCTCTCCTCTCTCTCTCCCCATCTTCCCTCTCTGTTTATTTATGATTTTTCTTAGAATATGATTCATTGGATATTTTGCTCTCTCAGGAACAAAGAGTTTCCAATGATATGTTATTTTTGCTCCTTTCTCTTTAGTGCTTCCAGTCTTTACTATTACGCACACCCGGCATACAGGGTGCGCTGGGTGTGCCCAGACACACCCCAATGGTTTCTTTTTTTAAAAACAACAACAACAACACAGGCATTGTGGCAAGGAGGAGAGAGTAGAGGGGCAGCCCAGCTCCCTCAGTTGCCACAACCCCACAGGGAAGCAATTGTGGGGGAGCGACAAAGGGAAGCAAAGAGAGATACAATCATACCTCATGTTGTGTTTGCTTCATGTTACGTTCTTTCAGGTTGCATCCGCAGCGACCCAGAAGTACCAGAAAGGGTTACTTCTGGGTTTCGCCGCTTGCGCATACGCACAAGCGCTAAATCACACTTCACGCATGCACACAAATCGCGCCGCACACCCGCGCAGATACAGTGCTTCAGGTTGCGGGCTTTTCATGTTGTGAATGGGCCTCTGGAACTGATCCCGTTCGCAACCAGAGGTACCACTGTAAATGCAGAATGAAGTTCAGATCGATTCCAGATCCATTCCAGCCTTTTTATTCTGCCTGCATCTGTCTCTGTCTCATGGCTCCATCCTTGCCACCTTTTGCGGGCAGAGATCTCTGAGAGTAAGAGGGTGAGTGTTATGTGCTAAGCTTGGATCCTAGAACAATAGGCAAGTAGGATCCTAGAATGCAACAACTGATTAGCCTGCAGTAGCAGCCCAATCAGGCTCCAGGAGGGAAGCAGAATCAGCCAATCAGACGGGACTCATTGTGTAAATAATGTATATAAAAGCCTGAGGTTTTTTTTTGGGGGGGGGAATTCATTCACTGTTTTACAAGCTGCAATAAAGAGCATGAAATCACTGCAGGACTCTGAGTACATATCAGTGAGGTTTTTTGTTTTTTTAAGTAACATTTAGTTGTGTAGGTTTTTTATAGTTAAGTTTTCGTTTCTTTAGTTTGTTTGAGGAATAAAAAACAATGTCCTTTATGACTGAGAAGTCAATAAATGTTCACATAAAAAAAGAAAATCCTGTATGTACGTCCTAATGCAATGTGCTGCGCATGCCTCCCTCTCTCTGCCACTTCTAAATTGTCAAATGATCTTTATTTCTCTCTCACACCCTCCCCAATCTCTGTCCTTTTAGCAGGATGCTTTTCAGTTGTCCAAGCTCTGATGAATTTCACTTTCACAACCACAGAGAGGGCCTCAGCTACCAGGAGACCATGTCCTAAGCTAAGGATGGAGAACTGCCAGCACCTATTTTTCTAGAAAAAAAAAGCACTGACTAATACAGTCTGAATGCTTTCCTCCATTTTTTCATGTTCTCTCAACCTGGGGCCAGAGCAAGAAGGGGGTCGTTCATATTCCATTCCAGAGTGGCAGCCATGCTTGCCTATTGCAGCAAAACCAAGGGAATCTTGCAGCTCCTCAAAAGATGGAGAACTTTTTATAGCAGGAACCATTAATAGATTTTTTTAAAGTTTAATTGGTTTTTAAATGGTTGCATCCCCCCCATGTTTTTAGCTGTTCTTACTTTAAATATAAGGGACGCAGGTGGTGCTGTGGTCTAAACCACAGAGCCTAGGGCTTGCCGATCAGAAGGTCAGTGGTTCGAATCCCCGCAACAGGGTGAGCTCCTGTTGTTCGGTCCCTGCTCCTGCCAACCTAGCAGTTTGAAAGCACCTCAAAGTGCAAATAGATAAATAGGTACTGCTCCGGCAGGAAGGTAAACGGTGTTTCCGTGCGCTGCTCTGGTTTCGCCAGAAGCGGCTTAGTCATGCTGGCCACATGACCCGGAAAAACTGTCTGCAGACAAACGTCGGCTCCCTCGGCCTGTAAAGCGAGATGAGCGCCACAAACCCAGAATCGTTAGCGACTAGACTTAACTGTCAGGGGTCCTTTACCTTTTTTTTTACCCAGTTGCTTAGAAAGTTGAGGTGATTTAAACCGGTTTAACCATTGTACGTTATAAATTAGCATTGTGAATTTTTCTCAGTGTTATCGTGTTATTTTTTGAGGGTTGTTTCCCCCCCCCCTACAATCAAAAATTAAAAATGAATTTAATAAATTAAATCTTCCCTAACTAACTAGGGATGGAGAACCTGCTGCCCTCCAGATATCATTGAACTTCATCTCCCGTCATCCATGGCTATTGGCCATGCTGACTGGTGCTGATGAGAGTTACAGCGCCATATCCTTCCTCCATAATTTCTCCCACTGATTCATATGGATATTGTGACCAAGGTCTTGGGCCCAACATATCATTGCACTCTTCATCTCCTCCTCTTTAACCTCCCAACTGAGAAGGAGGTTGGACATCTTGGAGATATGTTTTCTTTTAGTTTGAATTAATTCTTTTTCTAATCTTGTATTTATTTTTCAAATCCTTTTCATTTGTCAATACTCAATCTCTCATTTATTTGAAAATATTGTAGCCAACCTGTCACGTACACTGTAATTTCGTCAAATTTCTTCAGGTTTAATTTATTGTTTTCTTATTCTATTAGCACTCTATACGTTGCCCATTCACCTTTTGCATTTTTCCCTTTTACAGCCGTGGCTTCTATCGGAGAGGTCCACCGGGGTTTTTTAGGTTCCAACAGTTTCTTATATTTTGCCCACATTTTCAAAAGAGATTTTCTAATTATGGGCTTTAAGTCAGCTCAACAAAAGAATAGTTGGCCAGCAGCTATTGAGAGCACTCTGTTCTTGTCATGTAAATGTAAGAAATGGTTCTCAAACGTTGTACAGTGGTACC
Organism: Podarcis bocagei; assembly: GCF_964188305.1. Classification (NCBI taxonomy): domain Eukaryota; kingdom Metazoa; phylum Chordata; class Lepidosauria; order Squamata; family Lacertidae; genus Podarcis; species Podarcis bocagei. The sequence goes on from NC_138139.1 coordinate 9,133,444, forward strand.
TTGGGTTAAGTACCTAATTCGTTCCGGAGGTCCGTTCTTAACGTGAAACTGTTCTTAACCTGAGGTACCACTTTAGCTAATGGGGCCTCCTGCTGCTGCCACGCCGCCGGAGCATAATTTCTGTTCTCATTCTGAAGCAAAGTTCTTAACCCGAGGTACTATTTTTGGGTTAGCGGAGTCTGTAACCTGAAGCGTATGTAACCCGAAGCATCTGTAACCCGAGGTACCACTGTAGAAGTAAATGTGAGCAGCTGTCAAAAGCTGCTAGATCTCTGTGTGGCTGTTCCATGTGGTGAGTCTCTGAATTGCAGGTGGCAACCTTCTTCGGTAGCTGTAGTGTGTCTGCCCAGTGGCATAGTGGGGGGGGGGGGCAGGCAGGGCGGTGCCTCCCCCACATTTTTTGGGGGGGGCAAGTTTGCAAAATTTAACAAACAAGAATAGAAAACCACAGAGGGTGGGGGGCTTTTCATTTTTCTTCCTTTTGCAAGCAGGATGGAGGAATGCTGACTGATTTGGAATGATTCAAAGGGTGCAAGCCAGCCCCCCACTACTTTGTAAGGGCAGCTACCGTATTTTTCGCCCTATAGGACACATTTTTCTCCCCTCCAAAAATGAAGGGGAAATGTGTGTGCGTCCTATGGGGTGAATACAGGCTTTCGCCAAAGCCTGGAGAGCGAGAGTGGTCGGTGCGCACCGACCCCTCTCGCTCTCCAGGCTTCAGGAAGCTATCCACAAGCCTTGGGAGCTCTGCGGGAGTTCCCACCGGGCTCCCTTGGCTTGCGGATAGCAGCCTGCATCCTGAAGCCTGGGGCGCGCTGCACAGCGCACCATAGGCTTCGTGCAGATATCGGGCAGCCCCACAAGCTCGGGGGACAGCGGGGAGGCGCAGCACCGCCTTCCCGCTGTTCCCTGACCTGATTTGGAGGCTGGCGGGGGGGGGATAAATCCCCCCCTTTATTTCCCCCCCCAAAAAACTAGGTGCGTCCTATGGGCCGGTGCACCCTATGGGGCGAAAAATATGGTATGTTTTGCTGCTGGTGAGCTCTAGTGAACTGAGGGACAGCTAAAATGGCATGCTATATAGGCTGGTTTTTCTGAGCCCAGCTCAGAAAAAAACGTTAGTTTTAAGTATTATTGCAACAACTCTTAGAGTCAGTTTACTAGCACCTCTTGTTTCAGAACCCAAGTCAGGAAGGGCTTTTAGTTAAATGGATACAGCAGTCAAAGAGCCTTTGTCATTCTTACTGCCGGAAGATGTGAGAAGATGGGGCGTTTCAAGCATCCACAATGTGTCTCTCTTTTCATCAGTGACATATTGGAGGTTATGTTGCCTTGCAGATCACTAGCAAGTATTTCTGTACTTGCATTTGTAGCAATTGGTGCCAACTTTGTTCTTCCCAGTCAATTGTATATTGTTTTAGCACTGTCTTGACCCAGATGTTTAAATATCTTTTTGAACTTTTTTTTTTGTTCCACTAGTCATGGAAGCCGTTAAACTCAACTAATGATGATATATAGGCATGGATTGTGTTAGTACTCGAGCAGCCTTTGATATTCTAATGATTTGTGATGGAGAGAATGTGGGCTTGCTTTTGCTGTTCTATCTGCTCTAATTGGGCTAGATGGACCATTGTTCTGGCATGAAATAAAGTAGCTACGTATGCCTGTCATGGACTCAGTACTTTTGGTCTTCAGGAACAGGAAGGGAATGAAAATGTAGCAAACATTACTGGTCTTCAAGGTCTCTATGTGGACCCACAACTGGATTCCAACCTAAGGAAACGGGGGTTGCATCAGTGTATCAGGATCTGGCAGCTCTTGCAGCTGAAAATGGATGAGACTTCCTTATCAGAGGAGGACTCCTCCAGTGAACCATGACCAGGGGAAGATGGCGTATCCAGAGGGTATTTCTGAGAGCATCCTTTAAGACCATGCATGTTGAAGACTAGTGAGCTGAATATGGTCCTCCTGGGCTCTCTATTGGCTTGTAGGGTTCTTCCCAGTTCATGTTTCTTCTTGTCAAGCCACATCCCTCACTAGTCCTCCTCTATGGCATCTGGAGTTGGGAGTTTATGGGGGTTTGGAAAATATAAAGGGCCACAGCTGCACTGTAGCATCACAAATGCACTCAAGAGCCCATGCGGTACACTGACTAGTGTGGTGTTACACTAGTGTGGTGTTACACTGAAGGGCTACTCAGCTTCAAATCTCTGGTCAGCTGCAAAACAAACTGGATGACCTCAGAGTGATTATATAGGATAAAGTGAAGGAGGGGAAAATATGATCCCTCCTTAACTTTTCTTGAAGAATGGGGTCAAAATAAACAATAGCCACCAGCGAATCACTACATGGTGTCTTGTACTATATTTTGTAGCTCTAAGGGATGGTGGTGGTTTGTCTTAAAAACTGGGGGTGTTGAAAACCTTCTCTCTCCCCCTCCAAATATTTCAGCATTGCTGAAAAGTCACATTGAATGCTAATAATAGAAGCCCTGCTGGATCAGATGGGAAGTTCGTCTGGTCTAGCATACCATTTCCCACAGCCTGATGCCTCCAGAGAGGCCACAAGCAGGGCTTGCAGTTAAGAGTCTTCTCTCATTGTTGCCCTTTTCCTGCAGCTGCTGTTAAGAGGCATACCATGAATCCTTGTAGCCTTCCTGAGTGGTAGCCAAAGTTACATTTTATAGATACGGTGACCACTCAGATCTTCTTTGAGTAACGAGAGGGCATCCCAAATGAAATTTGCTAAGCAGTCAGGAACTCTGACTTTTCCATCCCTCCTGAGCTGCCCTGGACTAGAATCAATGGCTCCAGTGCTCTATAATAATGAGCTTCTTAAAAGCATTATGAAATCAATAAATGCACTTCAGATTGTGGTGATGGCGCACCAGCCTCAGAGGAATGAAAGAACTGCCAGGATTTTCATTTCCCTGCAGACATGTTCAGTGTTAGCTTCATTCTTGTTATTCTCCTCAAGCTGAGACTTAGACTTCCTACTCTCCTGGATCCTATGGCGTTGGGGTTCTAACCTATGATGTCATCTGCTGAAGCAGGAAGCTGGGAAAAGAGATTGTGGTGCTCCATGGCCCATTGTTGTATCTTGCTGGGTAAAGCCCCAGAAGGTGTGGTTCAGCCCCAGTTTCCCCCTAGCTTCGCCTTTGTGGTACCACTGGTTCTTCATCATCCTGGCTGTTCATAAATACTCCTAGAACCAGGCTGCATACCCTGGTATCTTAGAAGCCAGCTAGGTAACAGTGTACCCATCAGAAATGAATACAATGGCAATTAGGTTATTAGCCTGAGTGGCTACAAAACTGCCATGCTCAGAGGTGATATGCCACAGAATGCCTGTTGCTAGGGAGCAAGTTTTTGTTCTGCTTGTGTTTTTTCCAGAAGCTTCTGGCTAGCCATAGGATGCTGGACCTACTCACCTGAAATTTGACAGGCGTAATCCACTCTGGTGGAGCTCCTGTGCTTGTCAGTTTCATCCACTTTGGCCAAAAGGTGAAAATGTTATAGGCATTTTTAGACCTGCATTATAGTGAATGGGAAAACACATTTGTTGTACAGTGGCTCAGAGCACGAAGCAGAGAGAGCACAGAGTGATGGTTTCTTAATTTCATTTTGCAGGATTCAAGACTGGGCACCATAGTTTTAAGTGGTCATTTGCATGGTTGCTTGTCAAATGTGATAGAGTTTCCAGGAGACTTGGATTGTTCACATACACACAGAGAAATATAGTATATAACTGGATATAAAGTTTGAGCCCAATCTGCCATTAGCTGATGAGACTCAGCCAGTTGATGGTCATGCCATGCTTGTTAATATAAAGTTGAAAACTTACTAAACTAAGGACAGCAATTTTGGCTCCCCTAATTAACAAACATGCTCAAGCAAGAAAGGGCTACTTACTTATGACCTTTGTTATTTGAAGGATGCCTTTGACTTAATTAACATGGAAAAAGCTTTGGGCAAAGCTCTCAGATGCTAATTTGGATCACCTCTTCTTACTGCTGATCAACGGTCTAGGGCGTGGGATGCTAGATACTGAAAGATGATGGTGATAGTGATGTAAAAGCAAATTTGCCAGCCCTGAACTTAAATGCAGGTTGCAATACAGCTATAAATTGGACGGCGCATTTATCTGGATTTTCTAATGCAGTTTCTGTCAGAATATGAGCACAGGTAGGCATATTTTAAAGAAAACAGCTGTTACAAAAATGCGTATTCAGGAGAAAAAGGCACTGAAAAGCATACAAAAATGCAACATTTAGGTAAAGGTAGCAAACTAAATGTTCCTGAACTACAACTCCCATCATCTTTGGCCATTGACCATGCTTCCTGGGGCTTATGGAAGTTGTAGTTTAGCACCAACTCTAGGGCTAGAGGTTTCCCACCCCTGATTTAGGAAAACAATGCTTCTTTAAAGAGAAAAGTGCATACAATTAAATGTGATTTTTGTGTGTGTCTTCCTCTCTCTTCAAAATCTATGTGAAAAGGGGATGAAACGGACCTGTGATTGATTGCATGTGAAACTGGCATGGAATGGAAATAGTCTGATCCAGCCATAGCTAGGTGGTGGCAATGACAAATTGAACAAGATATAGCTTGGCTGTAGTTTAAGACAATGCTTTACTAAGTGTCCTGAGCTTGACCTCCCCTCTGCAACTCTGTGTTTCATCAGGGTTATATACCGTATTTTTTGCTCCATAAGACTCACTTTTTCCCTCCTAAAAAGTAAGGGGAAATGTGTGTGCGTCTTATGGAGCGAATGCAGGCTGCGCAGCTACCCCAGAAGCCAGAACAGCAAGAGGGATTGCTGCTTTCACTGAGCAGCGATCCCTCTTGCTGTTCTGGCTTCTGAGATTCAGAATAGCTTTTTTCTTGTTTTCCTCCTCCAAAAACTAGGTGCATCTTGTGGTCTGGTGCATCTTATAGAGCGAAAATACGGTGTGTATATATATATATATATTAGCAAATGGCACTTTCCAAACCCTTTGCTACTGTCCTTATTCTGTAGCTATACATTAATATATGATGATTCTGGAGGACTTAGAACTAGGAAACTGTGCAGAACCAGAGGCACATTTAGGAGGCTGTGACTGGTCCAGTCGCACTTGGCGTGGAGCCTTGGGGGCACTGCAGGGGGCGCCACAACTATGCTGTAGACTGGAAGGTGAGAGGTGGGGGGGATTTTGGTGTCACACAGGGCGCCACTGGAATTTGAGACCCCCAGGTCACCCGTGGGTAGAATGAGATTAGTTGCAAATAGCACGAAGTCATTGTTCTGCTGCCTGCCTGCGTGTGAATGCTCAACTCTGCCCTGTGTGGAGTATGACACAACTAAGCTCCCCGGTGGTGATGTGTGCATGGGATCCAGCTGTGCATAGGATCCAGCTGACAATGTAGCCAGAGCAGTGCACATGTTGCACTGCTCTTCAAGGAGCTGCACTGGCTGCCAATATGCTAGAGTGCAAGGTGGAAGGTTTCAGACGCGGGTGGCGCTGTGGTCTAAACCACTGAGCCTCTTGGGCTTGCTGATCAGAAGGTTGGCGGTTCGAATCCCCACAATGGAGTGAACTCCCATTGCTCTGTCCCAGCTCCTGCCAACCTAGCAGTTCGAAAGCACGCCAGTGCAAGTAGATAAATAGGAACTGCTGCGACGGGAAGGTAAACAGTGTTTCTGTGCACTCTGGTTTCTGTCACGGTGTTCCATTGCACCAGAAGCGGTTCAGTCCTGCTGGCCACATGACCCAAAAAGCTGTCTGTGCACATACGCTGGCTCACTCAGCCTGAAAGCGAAATGAGTGCCACACCCCATAATCACCTTTGACTGGACTTAACCATCCAGGAGTCCTTTACCTTTTACCTTTTACTTCAAGGTTTCAGTGTTGATCTCCAAAGCTCAAAACCAGGGGTGCAGAAGCTGTGACCTACCAAATGGGGAAACCTAGCCAGATGGGTGGGGTATAAATAATAAATTATTATTATAATATTATTATTGATGGACTACAACTCCCACCACCCATAAGCATTGGCCTGGCTGGCTGGGGCTGATGGGAGCTCTAATTCAACAATATCTGGAGGGTCGCAGGTTCCCCATCCTGTCCTTGGGTCTAACCTGCTTGGTGGTCACCAAGATTGTTACACTGCAACCTGCATAATTTTGTTTAGAGGCAACAAAAGGGAGGGCTTTTACAGGAGTGGTACCCTTTCTGTGGAACCATCTCTGCCCCTAATTATGGCAAGGGTCTTCATTGGTGCTATTTCAGTGCTTGCTGAAAAGCCATCAATTTGCGGAAGTCATTGCTGGCCACTAATATTATCTGGGTTGTTTTTTTTAAGCTTATTTGCTGTTGGCCTGGCAGCTGCCATTTTTATTCTGAACTGTAATTGCATTGTACTTTCGCTCCCTGCTCCCATATGCATTGCTGTGTTCTTGTACAGGAAAGGTAGTATGGACATATTTTAATTATTAAATAAGCATTGTGTGCCAAAAAGAGCCTGGTTACTACATGCACTACTTGGGGGGAAAGGATTGACAGCACTTTGGAATAAACCATTTAAAAGAGCAATGTCAAAACATGTGTTTTCCCTGCAGCTCCCCCACCCCCCTCAAAAAGAGAGAGGGAGGGAGGGAAAAAGCAGGTTTTTCCACATTTAGTTGTCATATATTTTGTACGTTTGTAGACTCATCTGACGTCTTGCTCTTGCAACACTAATCTCTGTGGGATTTCAAAATTCAGAACATGCTGGCAAAGTTGTGACATTCAGTTCCCAAGCAAGACAGACAGTGTTTTGCCAGCCAAATTAGCACAGTTTGTCTGAAAAGCTGCAGTAACAGGTACAAAGCAGTGGAGAGATGCACAAAATATAATCACAGACAAGTTTGTTGCGTGTCCTCAAACAAGATCCAGGCTCAGTCTTCTCTTCTTCTCTCCTCCCATAGAAGCGGGGAAGGCTTGAGTTCCCTAGGCAAGGATCATAGGAACCTGGACATAGGAACAGAGAGATCTGCCTTATGCCAAGTCAGATCACTGATCCCTCTAGTTCAGTATTGTCTACACCAGGGTCTCCCAAACTTGGTGTCCAGCTGTTTTGGGACTACAATTCCCATCACTCCTGACTTGCTAGCTAGGGATGATGTGATTTGTAGTCCAAAAACAACTGGACACCCAAATTTGGGAAGCACTGGTCTACACTAACTGGCAGCGACTCTCCAGGGGAGATTCCCCACCCTGCCTGGAGAATGAATGAACTGGGGTCTTCTGCATCCAAAGCAGAATTCAGAACCCAGAGTCAGAGAAAGCCATGAACCAGGAATGACTATCACTGTCCAGGCAAGGTCCTCAGCCTAAGTGCCTGGCCTAGGTAGCCAGAATTATTCCAGTACTTGGGAATCCTTTGCTGCCCAGATATATGCCCCACTCCTTTGCTTCTTCCTCTCTGTGTGTTTCTCTGTCTCCTCCTCAGGTTTTCTACACCAAAACCTGGATTTTTAAAAGAATGCAACATTATAAATTAATTAATTGCAGTTTTCCCTTGCCCTTCCTCTCAAGTGATCCCAGGATGGTTTGCAAGTTCATAAAATGCAACATTGTTATTGAAAAGAAAAATGGCGCATCAATGGATTGGTTTATCTAGGAACATAGGAAAATGAAAGACCCATCTCCTTCACTATCTTGTTTGCACAATAGCCAGCCAAATGCCTTATCCTGAGCCAGGCCACTGGTCCAAATAGCTCAGAGTTGTGTACACAGCCTGGCTCTAGGGGATTTCAGTCCAGGATCTGTCCCAGTCCTATCTAAGGATGTCAGGGTTTGAACCTGGGACCCTCAGCATGCAAAGCAGATGCTCTGTTAATGAGCTATGGCCTTTCCAGTCTAAATACCCAATACATAACATCGGGACACGGGTGGCGCTGTGGTCTAAACCACTGAGCCTAGGGCTTGCCGATCAAAAGGTCGGCGGTTTGAATCCGCATGACAGGGTGAGCTTCCGTTGCTTGGTCCCTGCTCCTGCCAACCTAGCAGTTCGAAAGCACACCAAAAACTGCAAGTAGATTAATAGGTACCACTCCGGCGGGAAGGTAAATGGCGTTTCCGTGCGCTGCTCTAGTTTGCCAGAAGCGGCTTAGTCGTGCTGGCCACATGACCCGAAAAAACTGTCTGCGGACAAACACCGGCTCCCTCGGCCTGTAAAGCGAGATGAGCGCCGCAACCCCAGAGTCGTTCGCGACTGGACTTAACTGTCAGGGGTCCCTTTACCTTTACCTCATATAACATCAGAACCATTTGCTGAAAAAAATGGATGAAGAAGTTTGTTTTTAACTGGAAGGATGCTGGGGGTGGGGGGAGGACACAAGATCAGCTTCACAGGGAGGAAATCCCATAGTGTGAGTGATGATGACCTTATTTCATCAGCTTAGGATGGGACACAACTGAGTTTTGGGTACCCTTGACCCATAGTTTGAAGAGCTAGGTCTGCACTACTAGACCTCCAGTCACTAGAGGGCAGCATACGAAAGCACACAGAAGCAGTCCTCTTGATTCCCAGAAGCAGAAAGCAAGTTTATGAATGCATGGACTTAGCAGCATCTGTGGGCGCCGCTGGTGTGCTACCTGTTTCACTGCTCACATTTTTTCTTTCATGGTCTTCAGCGCATCCCTGTGTAATCTTCAAGGCATTCTCTTGCCACCTGTCAGCGGGAAAAGATATAATTTCTAATTAAGCACAATTATTTGCAGAACAAATTTGTTTCCTTTTGGTACTTTGATTTCTGTGCCAGTCACTTTTTCAAGAGTTTGTCAAGTTCCCTCTCCCTGAAGATTATCTATGAAAGATGTGGGGACAGCTATCAGCTTCTAGCTTGGGGTTGCACTGAATTCCAGCAGCTGTTCTGAGACCTGCTGAGAATATATTAATTCATTCTTTGCAAATTCCAGTATGAACAGACTTGATCTACAGCTTCCCGACTAATGTGCGGATTTATATTTATTCAGTAGATGTTTTATTCTGCTTTTAAAGAGAGTCTGCTCACCAAGCAGCAAACATATCCTTCCCTTCACTTGTTGGTCCACAACATACCTTTGAAGTACAAGACTTCCCCCCACCAAAAAGCATGCTGAGAACTGTAGCTTACCCATCATAGAACTGCAATTCCCAGCACCCTTAATAAAATACAGTTCCTTGGATTCTTTGGGGAAAGCCATGTGTTTTAAAGATACCTCGGGTTAAGTACTTAATTCGTTCCGGAGGTCCGTACTAAACCTGAAACTGTTCTTAACCTGAAGCACCACTTTAGCTAATGGGGCCTCCTGCTGCCGCCGTGCCGCCAGAGCACGATTTCTGTTCTCATCCTGAAGCAAAGTTCTTAACCTGAAGCCCCATTTCTGGGTTAGTGGAGTCTGTAACCTGAAGCGTTTGCAACCTGAAGCATATGTAACCTGAGGTACCACTGTATAGCACGGATGTGGCCCAGGAAAAGGGTTGCCATATTTCAAAACGCGAAAACCCGGACACAAAAGTTGTTGAGCTTTCTTTGGCAAAGTTGGGCAAAATAATAAGAAGAGCTATTTTAAAGGGAAATCATAAAAAACGACACTGCTGACGCTGGTTGCCATGGACCTGACCTAGCCACTGTGATCCACGTGACGGTCACCTCCTGACTTGATTATTGTAATTCACTCTAGGTGGAGCTGCCCTTAAGACTGACCCAGAAACTCCAGCGGGTGCAGAATGCTGCAGCGAGACTCCTTACGGGGTCCTCACCACGGGATCACATTCACCCGATGCTATACCAGCTGCACTGGCTCCCGGTGGAATACAGGATCAGGTTTAAGGTGCTGGTTTTAACCTTTAAAGCCCTATACGGCCTAGGACCCTTGTACCTACGGGACCGCCTCTCCTCCTCGTATGTCCCATGGAGGACCTTACGGTCTTCAAACAAAAACATCTTGGAGGTCCTGGGCCACAGGGAAGTTAGGCTGGCCTCATCCAGAGACAGGGCTTTTTCAGCTGTGGCCCTGATCTGCTCTGTCACAAGAGACTAGGGCCCTGCGGGACTTAACATCTTTCCACAGGGCCTGCAAGAGAGAGCTGTTCCACCAGGCCTTTGGCCAAGGCACAGCCTGACTCCCTCCTTTGATAATCTTCATAGAACTCTAGCCCAATGGTTCCATTAATTTGATTTTGAATTGATTTTAGAATGAATTGATTTTAGAATGCTGTGTTACTTTTATTGTTGTTAGCCACTCTGAGCCCAGCTTCGACTGGGGAGGGCGGGATATAAATAAATTATTATTATTATTATTATTATTATTATTATTATTATTATTATTATTAATCACTACTACTATTATTCTTCCGGATTTTCCAGGACATTTTTTTTTCTTTGCGATTTCCGTCCGGGCACTGCTTCTGACTGCAGTATTCCAGCTATGCCTGGGAAATTCCGGACGTATGGCATCCCTACCCCGGAAGCAAATGGAAGTAGGAGGAGTCACAGAATATGCTTTCCTAGCATGGATGACGTCATGACAAAATATCCGCAGTTGGGGGCAGCACTAAGAAGCACTGATCTGCTGCTTCCCCTTGTCATTCATTGGAGGCCGGCAAGGATCTTTTCCCCTTGCAGTGCGATGCCATCTGCCAAGAGCTGACATTGCCGCAAGACAAGCTCATGTGAGATGAATAAATGGGGTGGGCAAGGGGGCTGCTGCTCCCACTGCTTCGCGACTCTCATCCAAACTCTGGGAAACAGCGAGTGCCTCCAAAATCAATATAGCTTTTCCTCACTTATTAATTCCGCATGGAGGGAAGAAAACACACAGAACTTGCGTTGAGCTATGAAATGAAGTAGGCAGGGAGTAAGGAAAGCAAATATTAAAAGGTCTTAATGGCCTTTTGTTTTACCAGAGAAACTCTATTAATCACCCCTGTGTGAGAAGAGCAGGCGCCGAGCAGGGAGCACAGTGTATTTTAGCTGGGCAAACAGCGGATGTGCTTGAAAGAGAGGGTAGGTGGGCTTAGCAAAAACTGCTCAGCCTAGTTCCCAGGCTGGTAACCAGGGAGGGAGAAATGAACACAAATTAGTCAGGTAGGTTCCTGGCATCCTGTTCAATACCCCTTTTGCACCAGCGGAGGCCAGGTAAGTGACATGCTCACCGCTTAATTCTTCTTCCTCCCCCCCCCCTTTAATCCATTTGTGAAATGCTTCTCACGAAGCATCCCAAAGCCATTTACAATATTAAATAATAATAATAATAATAATAATAATAATAATAATAATAATAATAATAATAATAATAATACAGTGGTGCCCCGCAAGACGAATGCCTCGCAAGACGGAAAACTCGCTAGACGAAAGAGTTTTCCGTTTTGGAGGTGCTTCGCAAAACAAATCTCCTATGGGCTTGCTTCGCAAGACGAAAATGTCTTGCGAGTTCCTGCGGGGGTTTTTTCCCTCCCCCCTTTTTCTAAGCCGCTAAGCCGCTTATCAGCTGATCCGATAAGCTGATAAGCCGCTAAAAGCCGCTAATAGCACTAATAGCGCTAATCCTCTAATCCGTCAATGGGCTTGCTTCGCAAGACGAAAAAACCGCTAGACGAAGAGAATCACGGAACGGATTCTTTTCGTCTTGCGAGGCACCACTGTAATAATAAAGTTTATTTGTATTGCGCCCTCCCCAGCCAAAGCCAGGCTCAGAGCGGCTAGGTAAGGTAAAGGGACCCCTGACCATTAGGTCGAGTCGTGGCCGACTCTGGGGTTGTGGCGCTCATCTCGCTTTATTGGCCGAGGGAGCCGGCGTACAGCTTCCAGGTCATGGGGCCAGCATGACTAAACCTCTTCTGACGAACCAGAGCAGCGCACGGAAACGCCATTTACCGACCCGCAGCAGCGGTACCTATTTATCTACTTGCACTTTGACGTGCTTTCGAACAGCTAGGTTGGCAGGAGCAGGGACCAAGCAACGGGAGCTCACCCCATCGCAGGGATTCAAACCGCCGATCTTCTGATCGGCAAGTCCTAGGCTCTGTGGTTTAACCCACAGCGCTAACATCATATAAATAAGACAATATGCACAATACAAGTGATCAGTCAAGATACATCCCACAATTAATTCCAACAATTAAAATTAAAACTGGACAAGTGGCAATCTTCAGGTTAAAATTGGAAGTGGTTAATACTTGCCAAGATCAACTGTTTCCACTGATATCCCTATGAGTGGGCTGGGAACCTCCTTCATGCTTGTTCTTATAGAAAGAGAAAATGAGTCAGGCTGAACCCTGACCAAAGGCCTGGCGGAACACCATTACATATATAAAATCATTTTTTAAAACCCTATAAATATAAATAAACAGTTTGAAACAACAGCAGCAAATATATGAAATCACTGAAAATCTAAGACAGGTCTCAACTAGGATAAAGATTTTAGAGGACTTGTTGTAAGAGGAACATCAGGTACTGGAAAGGCAGCAGGAATAGCAACTGTCTGCTTTTGCAATGAGAGGGAGTTTACAAAGGTTTTGTGCCAACACACACACACTTCCCAATGCAATTTTCAGTCACTTTCCTTAATGCGAAAAATGTCCGATCTTTTGGAGAGGCAGACTTAGAGCTCCAAATCAACAACCTGAATTTGGGGGCATGTGGTTGAATCCCATCCCAAAACAGAACAAAAGGTGTTGAACTGCCCCAAAATTCAGCCTCTGGTTTGGTCAGCTTTTGTGCATGGATTCGGTAGGTGGATGGAGGAGTTCCATATTGTCCTTCATCTTGGGAACAATATGTTTTGGGCTGGCTCTGAACTAGGAATGAGGGGAGAAATTCAACTCAGTTTGCACTCAAAGGTGACTCTACCGAATTCAGACTTCCTGAAATGTTCGACAACTTGAGACGCAGGCATTCTTTGAAAAATCCACAGTTCTCTGAATTTTGCAATGCAGTTTCCCCACCCAATAACGCCTGCAAAAATTCAGGTAAAATGTGCATATCAGTCAAAATAACATATGACAAGGGGGAACGCTTGCAGCAATGCACACGCTGGTCAAAATTCCGTACAAAATGTGCAAGCAGTGGTACCTCAGGTTAAGTACTTAATTCATTCCAGAGGTCCGTTCTTAACCTGAAACTGTTCTTAACCTGAAGCACCACTTTAGCTAATGGGACCTCCCGCTGCCACCACACCGCAGAGCATGATTTCTGTTCTCCTCCTGAAGCAAAGTTTTTAACCCGAGGTAATATTTCTGGGATAGCAGAGTCTATAACCTGAAGTGTATGTAACCTGAAGCGTATGTAACCCGAGTTACCACTGTATTGGGAGAAAGAAGCACCAAAATACTGAGAGGACGTTTTAGAAAAGGAAAAAAGAAAAAAAAAAGGATTTGCAAGCTGTTGTGGAACTGTGCAGAGCTTGAAATTAAGATTGGGGGAAAGGAGAAATGGAGAGAAACCAAAACACAACGATTTACCCATCAAGAAGGCAAGCTTCGATTCCCTCTCTCCCTCCTGGGTTTTCAGAAGTTTGGCATGCCCTGCTTGTGTTTCTCAGCTGAGCAGCGTTGTGAAGTGCAGAAGGAAAGCAGTAGCAGCAGCAGCTGAGGAATAAGGTGCCTTTGACAGAGGCTGCTCTGACCTCATCCTTGCCATGACCTTTGTGGAGAGAATATCAATCAGATTGAGAAACCCATCCCGCTGACCCAGCTCAAGGAGACTGTGTGCTAATTAGATTTTTATTTTTTTCAAGTTCTGCAAAGTGGCAAGCTGCCTCGTGAAACGGAGCTGGGAGGGGGAGACATCAGCTCAGCTTTCCCTGTTTCATTTACATTTTGTTCAAACCTTGCAATAGCCTTCATCTGTTCTCTACCTTTGTAGCTCCTTGCATTCTTCCTCTGCACACTTTTTTTCAAGGACGCTGCATGATGGCTAGCTGGAACTAGGGTAGCTTAGTGGTTAGAGCGTTGGAATGGTCCAACTGGGACCGGGGAGACCCAGAGTCAAATCCAACATGAATTGCACCGGGTGACACCAGGCCAGTCACTCTCTCTCAGCCGAATTACCTCACGGGGTTGTTGTGAGGATAAGATATAGAAAGGGAGAAGCATGTGTGTCACCTAGAACAAATGACTGTTGCTGCCTGTCTGCTAGTGCAAGGGCTCTTGCGCAAGCAGATGGGTGAGTTTTAATGTGCAACTGAGGAATGCAACACAGCAGTTGCACCAGTGGAATTTAGCTGTGCAACAGATTCTGCAGTCTATTGGGCAATAAAGTTACTGGCAACTTGCTTATGCATTCTCTTGCACAACAATGCTCCGCTGGAACAAAACGTTTTGCCAGCAGAACCACAAAGGGGCTTTAACTTAGCACTACGTTTAATATAACACGTAATAAATAAACAAGGCAGGATGTGTCTATATACAGTCATACCTCGGGTTGAATGTGCTTCAGGTTGAACGCTTTCAGGTTGCGCTCCGCAGCAACCCAGAAGTAACAGAGTATGTTACTTCCGGGTTTCGTTGCTTGCACATGCACAGATGCTCAAAATGATGTCACGCGCATGCGCGGAAGCAGCAAAACATGACCTGCGCACATGCAGATGCACCGTCGTGTCTTACGTTCCATTCAGGATGCGAACGGGGCTCCGGAACGGATCCCGTTCACATCCCAAGGTACCACTGTAGTTTCTCCAAACTGCATGCTTGTCAAATAAACACCCAGTCTAGGATTTGGGGTAGGATTCATAGGAGACTCAAAGCACCATGCACAACAGGACAGGGATGGCAGCATCTGTCAGTGGAGAAAGAGTGACCTGGAGTGGGGTGCATATCAGTTGAAACTAGCTGGCCTTTTGGTGACAATTAAATTATGAATTTTCATTGACCATATTCTCATATGCAAATTTGTGTCTACGGGTTCCTGGTGCAATAAAGCAGCAAAACATCCCTGTGTACCAGTGTGGTTGGTCGTTGTTTAGTCATCTTAGTCGTGTTCAACTCTCCATGACCCCATGAACCAGAACATGCCTTGGAAACTCTCACTTTCTTCTCAAAGTATCTCCTTTTTTATGTCCATGGAGTTTTCTTGGCAAAATACTGGAGTGGTTTGCCAGTTCCTTCTCCGGGTGGATCACATTTAGTCTACACTCTCGGCTATGACCTGTCCGTCTTGGGTGGCCCTGCACGGCACAGCTCACAGCTTCAGTTATTCAAGCCCTTTAGCCACAACAAGGCAATGACCCATGAAGGGGAGTATGGTTGGTACTGACTAGCAAAAATTCTCCAGGGTCTCAGGCGGAAGACAAAAATATGTATCTCTGGAAAAATCTGCACTAAAATGCTGATTAATTTTTTGGAGGACTTTTTATAAACACAAACTGCAAACTTATTGACATATTCACCCATTCTTAAGGTGCTGATTCCTGCCTTGCTTTTCCCACTTAATTTTCTTTCCCTGGTCCAGAACTCCAAAAGGTGCTTGTTGGATGGACTCCCTTACTTAACTGGGTGGTTTGCCTTGTGTTGAAGCCTAAGTTGCAGCAACATGATTGTGTGGAGTCCTGAATCAGAGGTATATCACCCAAAATGTGTTTATTTAGAGCCAAAATATGTATTTCAAAATTCAGTGAAATGTGAAGGATCGTTATGCTCCATTCCTTGTGCAGGAAATGCACATTAGTTGGTTTGCTTAAAAATGAGGACTTAACTAAATTCCCCTCCACTCTTAATATTGGTACAACCCAGCAGAATTCTCCTTACGTTCCTGTAAGTCTGAACACTTAGCACATGCTCAGAGGCACTGCTGCTGTTATCAGGCTCCATATTCTGACATGCCCTGGCACATCAGAACAAATGACACTAGACGTTTATCATCGCACATGCTTATAGCAACTATAATACCAATATTACCTTATATGTTTTAAAGTTGTGCCCCAGCATATCAACTAGGCATAGTCCTGAACACTGAGTAGCATAAATCTCTTCCTTCCCCTGCGCCAGCCAAGCTACTACCCGTTGTCCAATATGCTTAAACTTTCAGATCCTGCATGCACAGTTAATACCCAAATGTATTGACTCAGTCCGAGGGGAAGGAAGAAGTTTTGAAAGGTTTTTTCCAACAATAGGTACCTTTTCTGCAATATTCAGTTTCCATGGAAATGGCTGCGAAGGATCCTAGAAGGTGGGTGAATACTCACAAAGTTCTACCTGGAGTGAGAGGGAGAAAAACTGCAGAAATATTGAGTACTCCTAGGCATAGACACACCCTTTTCTATTTATGCATCACAACAACTGGTCTTTTAGTTGTGTTAATAATGTATTGTTAACTCCAGAAGCTCCCATTTAGCCATGGTTTCCCCCATTAGTCATTCACAGAATTGAACATGAATAGCTGACTTACATAAGGTCAGGTTATTTGTCCATCTTGCCAAGTATCATCTGGCTCCAGGGACAGTCCTTTTCCCCCAGCCAGAACTCACCAGAACTCAGTTCCATTACCTGTAAGGTGGGCACCATTGCCATTCTCAAAGGAGGCATTCATGGAGAGTTCCAGCACCTCTTTTTCTAGAAAAAGAGCACTGCCCAGGGGTAACCAATGTTGCACTCTCCAAATGTTGCTTCAGTCCAGCTCCCATCACCCTGATCACTGGTCATGCTGGCCGGGCCTGATGGGAGCTGGTGTCTCATAACCTTTAGACAGTACCAATGTTGGCTGTTGTTGTTTAGTCATTTAGTTGTGTCCGACTCTTTGTAACCCCATGGACCAGAGCATGCCAGGCACTCCTGTCTTCCCCTCCGAAGATGATGGACTCTCCTTCACTGGAGGTTTTTAAACAGAATTTGGATTCTTTAGCTGTGATTCCTGCATCGCAGGTGGTTCGGCTAGACAGTTCCTAGGGTCCTTTTCAACACTTGTTGTTTAGTCATTTAGTCGTGTCCGACTCTTCATGACCCCATGGACCAGAGCATGCCAGGCACTCCTGTCTTCCACTGCCTCCCGCAGTTTGGTCAAACTCATGTTGGTAGCTTTCAGAACACTGTCCAACCATCTCGTCCTCTGTCGTCCCCTTCTCCTTGCGCCCTCAATCTTTCCCAACACCAGGGTCTTTTCCAGGGAGTCTTCTCTTCTCATGAGGTGGCCAAAGTATTGGAGCCTCAGGTTCAGGATCTGTCCTTCCAGTGAGCACTCAGGGCTGATTTCCTTCAGAATGGATAGGTTGGATCTTCTTGCAGTCCATGGGACTCTCAAGAGTCTCCTCCAGCACCATAATTCAAAAGTATCAATTCTTTGGCGATCAGCCTTCTTTATGGTCCAGCTCTAGTCCATACATCACTACTGGGAAAATCATAGCTTTAACAATATGGACCTTTGTCGTCAAGGTGATGTCTCTGCTTTTTAAGATGTTGTCTAGGTTTGCCAGTGCCTTTCTCCCAAGAAGCAGGGGTCTTTTAATTTTGTGACTGCTGTCACCATCTGCAGTGATCATGGAACCCAAGAAAGTAAAATCTCTCACTGCCTCCATTTCTTCCTCTTCTATTTGCCAGGAGGTGATGGGACCAGTGGCCATGATCTTAGGTTTTTGATGTTGAGCTTCAGACCACACTGGCTACCTTAGGGATATTCTGATAGACACAGCTCTCCATGTTTTTAGGGAGAGGGCTTTCCAACTGCTTACTGCTAGATCCTTTCTACTGGAGAGATTGTGGATAGAACCTGGGGCCCTCCTCTATGCAAAGTATTAACTCTACCATTCCCAGAGTGCTCTAACAATTGATGCCTCTCCCCAGGGAATTGCATTATTATCATTGATTTCATTTCTGAATTGCTTCTTTTGAAGTATCTCAAAATGATTGCACAGCACAATGAAAAACATACACAAAAATCGCACAAAGCAAATTTCTCCATTGGACTAGATGAACCTTCTAACTCTACAATTCTATGATTCAATTCTATGAAAAACCGTTAAAAAATTGCATATGTAAAAACAGTATAGCTTCACAGTTTATTATTAATACTTTCAATTTATTTTTCACCTTCTAAACCACCTTCTCAAGGCAATTTAAACATAATAAAATTGAAAACAGTTAAAAACACAAAAACCACTAATATATTTAAAATAAGATTAAAACCCTAACAAGTGAACAGTTGTAAAGATCCTTTTCCCCCACCTGGGAAAGCCTGTCAGAACAAAAAATGTCTGTGCTAATGTGAAAGCTAATAATTTCAAGGTTGGCAGGAGCAGCGTTTGTCAGTGGTCAAATGCCTCGGTGAACAGGAATGCTATCACAGAAAGAGGTTGGCAAACTTCACCAGAGAGGGCCTTCCACAAACAGGGAGCCACCACGAGGAAGGCTCTGTCATTTGACAGCATCCTACTGGTGGAAAAAAACACCTGAGGAGAGGGACTGCAGGGGGGGGACAGCAAGGTGAGAAAGTGCCCAATATGTCCCTCCCACCCATTGCTAGGAATAGTCCTCCCAACCAACTCCAAAAATTGAGTCCAACAAAATTGGCCTCCTCCTCTCAATGAGCTGTGGACACCCAGGCTCTCGCTGGGATAGAGCTCTTTTGAAAGTCAGCGTTGGCGGTCCTTTTTGTTGTTGACAACATTCAGCAGCAGTTACAACACAAATAGGACTTATTATCTCCATTACAGATAAGTGGTACAATCAGGAATGACTCTTGCATCTGTTAGGACTGGGCCATTAGTCCCCAGCATCACCCTGGCAACTAGGGAAGCCGCATTTCAGTCTCCTTGTTTTTGCTTTGATTTTATGTATTTGATATTTTATGTGAACTGCCTTATGAGACCTTCAGGTATAGGGGCAATATAGAAATTAAATAAATAACAATAAAATAATCGAAGAGAATGGCTGCCTTGAACTACCGTATTTTTTGCTTTATAGGACGCTCTTTTTCCCCTCCAAAAATTAAGGGGAAATGTGT
This sequence comes from Podarcis bocagei, assembly GCF_964188305.1. Lineage (NCBI taxonomy): Eukaryota > Metazoa > Chordata > Lepidosauria > Squamata > Lacertidae > Podarcis > Podarcis bocagei. The sequence continues at coordinate 9,152,386 of NC_138139.1, forward strand.
GTGCGTCCTATGGAGCGAATGCAGGCTCCTTGGCTTCAGCGATAGCAACGCGAAGCCTCCGAAGCGCAGAGGGAGCGTTCCCTCCGCACTCCAGAGGCTTCGCGTTGCTTTCACTGAAGCCTGGAGAGCGAGAGGGGTCGGTGTGCACTGACTCTTCTCGCTCTCCAGGCTTCAGGGATAGCTGCCTGAAGCCTTCGGAGCGCAGCGCAAGTTCCCGCTGCGCTCCGCAGGCTTCAGGTTCCTTTTGCTGAAGCCAGGAGAGCAAGACTCTCCTGGCTTCAGCAGAGAGGGAGAGCTGTGCAGCGCCCCTTCAGCCATGCAGGAGGAGAAGGGGCGCAGCACAGAGAGGGGGAGATTTCCCCCCCTTGTTCTCCCCTTCTAAAACAAGGTGTGTCCTATGGTCTGGTGCGTCCTGTAGAGCGAAAAATATGGTAATATGAAATCTGAGACAACAGCTCCTGGATTTTGGACAGTGAACCATTTTGGAATGGTCTTTTGCATCTCCTTGGCTTGTCAAATGCACCCTCTTGAATGCACCAGGGATGAGTGGCAGTGGGCAAAGGCGATTTAAAGAGCTGACGTGAAATTTTTGGGCTGCTGCTTTTAAGAGACTGTGGCAGTTTTGCATAAAATATCTTGCTGATGAATATTTTAGGTGGGCTTGAGCAGGATGCTAATGGGTTTTTCACAGCTGATGAAATTAAGGATACTTTCCAAACCCTGTGCTGCGCTTTGAAGCTAGAGGCTCTGGCTGGAACGAGCAGACAGACATTTCGTATTTGTGGCAGCTTATTAAACCTCCCTTTTTATTAATACAACTGGCAATCTCTCTGCTATCTCAGCTCCTTAGGTGTCCCCCCCCCATCCCGGAAAAGGTGGCCAGTGTGTTTGTGTGTCCAAGACGGAGTGCTCCATATGTCGAAGCAAAGGGCCTCTTTCCAATGAGATGAGCAACGTCTCCCGTTTGCTGTCTTTGACAAGGAAAAGAAACTGTGCACGTCACTTTGAATTTTCCATGGTGGAACAGTGTGACATGACACATCATCAGAATGAGCCTTGCTGGGAAGCTGTTTGCATGCCTTGTATCGTGGCGTCTTGTCACTCTTAGTTTCCAAAAGATGGAAATGTCCTCTCGTTCTATTCTATTCTCTCCTCTCTGAATGCAAATGGTACTCTTGGGCCAATCTCTGTCTTCAGACAGCACCCAACATTGCACCCTTCAGTGTTTAAGCATGTAGGCAGCGACAGTGGTGGCAGGGGGTAGGGTGGAGAGAATTCAGACTCAGCTGGCATTTAAAGGCGAGCCCACCCAATTCACACTTTCTGAAACATTATGCAAACCAAAACACAGCCATTTTTAAAAAATTAATTTTCCAAAAATTTTAAAACACACAGACAGACAAACATACATCCTATTTAAATCTTGGTAACATTATTTAATGACTTCCTCAAATCCCCTTGGTTGAATTTCATTATATGTCATTTTAACAGTTTTCCAAAATCAATTTTCTCAAAAAATCAACTTAGTCACTTAATATCTTTCATTCTTTCAAATTTGTTTTTAAACATCTTGAATTCTATCCTAACATACTTAAATCCTAAGCCTATCTAGTATTTACAAGCTTTTCTAATTAAATTATTTTAACATATTTAGCTAAATAGACTTTAAATTTCTTCCATTCTTCCTGGTACTCCTCCTCCTCCTGGTTGCCGACTCTTCCAGTCAGGCCAGCCAGCTCTGAAAAGTCCATCATCGTCATAAAACACAACCATTATTTGAAATGTATACATCTCTGAATTTTGCAGTCCACTTTTCCAGCCAAGCAATTTGTCCAAAACTGCATGTACTGGGGTAAAGTGTCCATAAAAATGCATGTATTTGTGGAAAGAACGTACAAAAATGCATTATTTCAAGGGGAAAGGCATTGCAAAATGTGCACGCTATGCAAAATTGCATAGAAGGAATTTAATGCTAAAATGCTAAAGAATTCTCAATATGGACTTTCTTTAAAATAAAATAAAAAACTGCCAACTGTTGTGGAAATTTGTAGAACTGAACTTAAGCCTGGGAAAATGAGAAACTGAGATAAACAGAGACTGGCAGATTCACCCATCCCTATCAATGTCTCCTTCAAATAGACACAAGAAAGTGCAACAGCTAAATTGGCCAGCAGAATGTCCCGGGTTCAATCCATAGAATCTTCTGGTAGGGCTGGGAAAGACCCTCAGCTTTCTCTGACAGAGCATGGAGAACTTTGGTTGTCCTGGGCCTTCTGCAATGGAGTCACAGAATCAGCAGCAATGTATCATCCGGAAGGGCTGTGGTCTAAACCACTGAGCCTCTTGGGCTTGCCAATCAGGTCGGCGGTTCGAATCCCCACAACGGGGTGAGCTCCCGTTGCTCTGTCCCAGCTCCTGTGAACCTAGCAGTTCAAAAGCACACCAGTGCAAGTAGATAAATAGGTACCACTGTGGCGGGAAAGTAAACAGTGGTTCCATGCGCTCTGGTTTCCGTCACGGTGTTCCGTTGCACCAGAAGCAAATTAGTCCTGCTGGCCACACAACCCGGAAAGCTGTCTGTGGACAAACACCGGCTCCCTCGGCCTGAAAGCGAGATGAGCGCCGCAACCCCATAGTCGCCTTTGACTGGACTTAACCATCCAGGGGTCCTTTACCTTTGCAGATGTATAATAAGACTGCATATGCTGAAGTTTAGAGATAATTGCTGCACTTTCAAACTGATGTACATCTCACCAACCTGGGGAACAAGACTGTGACCAGGGGTCCTGTGTGTTCAGTCGGCTGTCTGAATGCGTACCAATTATAAGCAACTTCAAAGCTCCTCCTGCTCTCCTTTCTAAGAAGAGGACTTCTTCAAACAGTTAAAGGTAAAGGGACTCCTGACCATTAGGTCCAGTCGTGACCAACTCTGGTGTTGCGGTGCTCATCTCGCTTTATTGGCCAAGGGAGCCGGCGTACAGCTTCTGGGTCATGTGGCCAGCATGACTAAGCCGCTTCTGGCGAACCAGAGCAGCGCACGGAAACGCCGTTTACCTTCCCACAGGAGCGGTACCTATTTATCTACTTGCACTTGACGTGCTTTCGAACTGCTAGGTTAGCAGGAGCAGGGACCGAGCAAGGGGAGCTCACCCCGTCGCAGGGATTCGAACCACTGACCTTCTGATCGGCAAGTCCTAAGCTCTGTGGTTTAACCCACAGCGCCGCCCATGTCCCTTTCTTCAAACAGGACTGTCCTATTGACAGCCCTTCAAACCAAGGTCTGTCCTTCGGCCTCCCTTACTGACACAGTGGTAATGAAGGATGGATCAGGAAATAAAAGGCCACTGTTTTCTGCCACCTAGATTCATTTTGCTCTTACCAACTCCCATTGTATTGTCCTTCCATCTTTCCAGCTACTTTTCAGGTACTTGAATGCCCCCGGGGAAACATCGAAATGCACCGTCTGAAATAAAAATTGCTGTGTCTCAGAGCCTGGCAACTATGCACAATAACATTTAAAAAAGCAAATCTGGAAAGTTTGTGTGTGTGGGAGGGAGATGCATTCTCTCACTTCATCTCATTGATTTAATCTCCTAATTCTGCATCTCCAGGAAGCATCAATGGGAATATACACATGTATTCCATTAAGAAGTGCTCATTTAACGGCTCCCATCTCCAACGGGAAAGCTGATGAGACTCTCCTGTGTAAGTAATTTCCCTAAGAAGCCATGTTTAGCAGGATCAACAGCTCCCCAGCCCCTTTGGCAATAGGAAGGGGATCTATGAAGCCTTCATAATTTCTGTATCACTTTGATTGTCTAAAAGGTTCATGCTTTGTGATAGACGCACATTGCGTCTAGGGATGAGTGGATCTGTCTATTTCCATTCAGCACATTTCACATGTGTTCATTCATAAGTCCATTCTGTCCTGTTCTCACACCAACATGCAAAGTTGTTGTTATATGCACAACATTTTGCATTAGTTTTGAATATCTCATATACACAGCTGCACACAAAATAGAGAGTTTATATCCAGTGCCAGTCCTATTCGGTGTTGTCCCATTGAAATGAATGAATCTGAGATAGTTATGATTGTTACCTTCAATGGGTCTACTCTGAGTAGGGCCAGCATTGGCTACAACCCACACATTTTTATTTCCATTTTACCCTAAAATAGAAATCTTCGTTATGGATTTTAGATGCATTTCAGCTGGGGGTTTTTAATAGCTAAAAACTAATGCTGAGCTCAGAAGAAGTATAAAAACCAAGGGATAATTGCTTTCCAATCTGTGTGTAAGGCCCCATCTGCACTATGGATATACAGTGGTGCCCCCAAGACAAATGCCTCGCAAGACGGAAAACTCGCTAGACGAAAGAGTTTTCCGTTTTGGAGGTGCTTCGCAAAACAAATCTCCTATGGGCTTGCTTCGCAAGACGAAAATGTCTTGCGAGTTCCTGCGGGGTTTTTCCCCCTCCCCCCTTTTTCTAAGCCGCTAAACCGCTTATCAGCTGATCTGATAAACTGATAAGCCGCTAAGAGCCGCTAATAGCGCTAATCCGCTAATTCGTCAATGGGCTTGCTTCGCAAGACGAAAAAACCGCTAGACGAAGAGAATCACAGAACGGATTCTTTTCGTCTTGCGAGGCACCACTGTAAAGCAGTAGCATGCAACTTTAAACAGTCAAGGTGTCCCTCAAAGAATGATAAGAAATGTACCGTATTTTTCGCTCTATAAGACGCACCAGACCACGAGACGCACCTAGTTTTTGGAGGAGGAAAACAAGAAAAAAATATATTCTAAATCTCAGAAACCAGAACAGCAAGAGGGATCGCTGTGCAGTGAAAGCAGCAATCCCTCTTGCTGTTCTGGCTTCTGGGATAGCTGTGCAGCCTGCATTTGCTCCATAAGACACACACACATTTCCCCTTACCTTTTAGGAGGGAAAAAGTGAGTCTTATAGAGCAAAAAATTCGGTAGTTTGTTATGGGTGCTGAGAGTTGTTAGGAGACCCCATTCCCATCAAGGAGCTACGATTTCTAGAGTTCTCTGGGGAGCAAGATTGATTGTTAAACTACTCTTGAAACTGGAGCTCTGTGAGGTGAATTGGGGTCTCCTAACAACTCTCAACACCTTTAAAAAAACCTACAGTACCTAGGATTCTTTGGGGATAGCCAGGACTATTAAACTGGTATGCTACTGCTTTGCATGTGTAATGGAGATTAGCCTGGGAAGTGTAAATCAGATTGGTTCATGGAAACATCTGAACTGAATGAATTCCTCAAGCATCTCAGACAAGTGACTGAGCTAGAGGTTGGGGAACAGTTTATCCCATCACCTTGTTGAAGGCCTGTTAATTAATTTAGAATTGCCGATGGGTCTTCAGCATTATCACATTCAATGAGCTCAAATTCTCTACCAGTGATGGGGAAGACCCCTCAGCTGCTTGCCATTCAGGGAATGAGGAGGCTCAAGTGTCTTCTGGGATGGAGAGCACTTACTTGCCATTTCGACAGCTCACAGCAATGGTCAGAAGGCAGAAAATATCTTCTTCTTTTTAAAAAGATATTTATTAAGATTTTCAAAATATTACAAAATGAAAAAAGAAAAAAGAAAAATACAAAATAAAAATAGTTAAAAACAACTCAATCTTTCCATTACTTATTTTTCATTAGCTTGTTTCCCGGACCTCCTCACGCCTCCCTTTTTTGTATTCCAGTTCAGTTTGTTAGTTCAGCAAATCCTTCCCCTCTTTGTTTATCCTAGTCTTTAATCTTAAAATATTGTGACATTAAATTTTTACCTATTAGTAATCCATTTTTCATATTCCCTTATAGTATTACAGCTAAAAACCACTTAATTCCTATCCAACATCATTCTAGCACTCATTAATATTTACAGTATTTCTGTAAATAGTCTTTAAACTTTTTCCAATCTTCTTCCACCGACTCTTCTCCCTGGTCTCGGATTCTGTCAGTCATTTCCGCCAATTCCATATAGTCCATCACCTTCATCTGCCATTCTTCCAGGGTGGTAAATCTTGTGTCTTCCAGTACTTTGCAATAAGTATTCTTGCTGCTGTTGTGGCGTACATAAAGAAAGTTCTATCCTTCTTTGACACCAATTGGCCGACTATGCCCCGGAGAAAGGCCTCAGGTTTCTTCAGGAAGGTATATTTAAATACCTTTTTCATTTCATTATATATCATCTCCCAGAAAGCCTTAATCCTTGGGCATGTCCACCAAAGGTGAAAGAATGTACCTTCAGTTTCTTTACATTTCCAGAAAGTATCAGGGAATCCTGCACTCCCATTCCACTGCTTGACATAACGATCGACTCCCCCAGCACTTAGGCTCTGGAGTCCTGCAGGGTTCTACCATATTGACCTGAATATAAGCCCCACTTTCCCCCCAAATTCTGACCATGATATGTTAAAGTGTGGCTTATATTCATGACCTTACAGTATGCAGCCAGGAGCACAGGGTGAATGGCGTCAAGAGCGCAGCAAAGTGGCACCCACCCTGTGCATAGTCCCCCGTCCTCTCCCCCAAGGCAGGGAAGTGAAAGAGCAAGGAAGGAGATAGGCTGTCGGCAACGCAGCACGGCCCCCCCCCCCAATTATGCAGCCAAGAGCAGCGAGGAATGGAGCGGCTTATATTTAGGTATTTTTCTTTTTCTCCCCTGCCCCCTGCAATTTTGAACTTGAGCTCTTGAGCCAAAACCCAGCTGTATAAACAAGTGCTCAAAGCTCTCTTCTTTATCAGTCTGTGACGCCTAATGAATGGCCTTGTCCTTTCCAAAGTGGAGCAGGGATGACGTACCTGGGTCTTATCTTACACTGAGGCACAGACCTTGTCAGCCACCCGGGAATGGCACTAGGATTTTGTGACCTCTTGCTCCAAGATAAGAGTATAGGAACAGGAACACCCTTTTATGGTCAGGAGTACAGGAAGAGGAACACCCTTTTATGGTTAAGAGTACTGGAGCAGGAACATCTGTGATGTCAACCTGCGTGTATAAGCTGACGTGGCTGGATTCCTGGGGAAGGGGGGAGAGGGTGCCTGGAGGATATATATACTGCATGAAATTTCTCATTTCTTTGGACTTGCTGTGAACTGACCACGCAAGTGCCTTCTGTTATCCGGAGAGCAGAATAAACTCTTTCTCTGAATCAACCTCGGTGTCATTTGACTTCCTTTCTCCCTCCTGGGAGCAACGCAGACCCCAGCAGTCGGTAAAGTCTAATAAGGCTACAGACCTCAGCTTGCCCACAGCCCACAAACCTCAGCTTGCCCTCAGCGACCTGCCTGCCTTCTTACTTTGCATCCTCCTTACTCCCAGTGTTGACCCTTTTATAAATCAGCAAGGAGGACGATGATGAGGACAGTTCTGCTTCTCTCTCTCTCTCTCTCTCTCTCTCTCTCTCAACAAAACTTACAAACATTGAATCCAAAATAATACTACACAAACAAGAAAGAAAAACAGAACACACACAACCCCCCCAAAAAAACTAAAGTAAAAGCACATTTACAAATAAAACCATATCTTCCTTCTAATCTAGTCATTGACAGTTCTGCTTCTCATTGTCTCCAGCTCCATTTATTGTTGGAGTCCCTTCCTCCCAATGGGCACCAAGCCCCACCGTTTGGGATATAGCACAGATGGAACTGGCTTTCTTTTCCAGCAGCTGATTTAAGAGCTGGCCCGATGTATCAGGAATTCTTTCTTATTACCAGTGTTATGTACTATTTATGCATCTATTTATGCATTTATGCGTCTCCTGTTGTAAAACCAGACCTGGCAGATTACTGACTTGCTGTACTCCCGTTATTGTCGACTGCATTTAATGTTACATCAAATATGAATAGAATATATTGTGTAGCTATATGAAAAGAAATGGATCCTTCTTATTAGGTACCAGTACAATATGCTTTCAAGAGCCTATTCAGCCATGTGTTTATTTCTCTTGTTGTTCTATTCTTTTTCTTAAAGACTGTGTGAGAGAGAGTTGGTGGGCAGATGAGGAAGACTTGGGCAGAAAGGAAGCAAAGAAACAGCCGGCCTTGAATGCAAAAATGGGAGCCTCTTTCAGCTGGGGGTGGGCCACATTGGTTTCTGGACAACCTTCTGGGGGCCGTATGCTAATGATGGGCAAGGCCAAAGGCAATGAATTTTACCTTTGAATGGTAAGCTAGTTTCTTTTTCTATAAAAATGTGTATTAATTTTTCTTTAAAAATGACATATATACTTCAATACATAATATTTTTTCCTGACTTCCCACCCCATTTTCCATGGTGTTTTTATTTCTCACCCTCTGCTGCACAGTGCCTTCTGTCTCATATACCATCACATCAATTCTATATTCTTTAATTCCTTCTGATGCTCATATTTCAAATCCTGCTTGGGGGTTCATCATACTATAATATTTCCTTAAATAGTCCAAAAAGGGCTTCCATTCTTCCACAAAGCAATCATTGTTAGGTTCTCTCATTTCGGCAGTTAGCTTTGCCAATTCTGCATAGTCCATCGCCTGACTTATCCATTCTTCTTGGGTGGGAACTTCTTCTTCCTCTCATTTTTGTGCGTAAAGAATCCTACCTGCTGTTGTTACATATGTAAACAGCTTTATCGTCTCTTTTTAAAGAACTTCTGCCCCTATAATTGCTATAAACGTTTCATGATAAGCTAATTTCTGCAGACACTCATGCACCCCTATGTAACTTCCATTCAGGCAGACAAAGGGGCATTATCAGAGTTCAAAGCCAACCACGTAAAATCATTTGTGCTGTGTTATGTACTGAGTTGAATAGGATCCAAAATGCAGCAGTCTGATTGGTCCTAGAACAATAGGATCCAGAATGCAGCAGTCTGATTGGTCCTAGAACAATAGGATCCAGAATGCTGCAGTCTGATTGGTCCGCAGGAGCCACCCAATCCAACTCCAGGTGGAAGTGAATCCGCAACCTGATTGGCCTACAGGAGAATCCTAGAATTAGCCAATCACGTGGGGCCCATTGTGTAAATAATGTATATAAAGCAGACATTCTGGGGAAACTTCCATTCCTCCTCACCACTATAAGCTGAATAAAGAGCATGAAATCCACTCTCGACTGCGAGTATATTTCATGGTGCAAAGCAATGAGGACCAGATAGTGTAGTCAGGTCCTAAAGATGCCGACTTGTGAGCAGGGACATCCCAGCAACTTACTCTCTAACCTCAGTTCATTTGTGTTTCTGTGAGATTCACATTTGCCACACACAAACACCCACACCCACCCACACCTGGCCAAGAAGCTGTTTTTAAAACCAAGCCTGGAGTTCCTCTGCAGAGCCTGGAGCCCTGCAAGCTGTTTAAGGATGCACAATCTGGTAGGCATGCAGTCCAACTTCCTGAGGAAAAGACACCAGGGAGGGAATGAATCCCTTCCCTGCCAAAACCAGCAGGGCCTAATGGTGCCTGGAAGATCGGCAACGCATCTTGCAATCTTCCCTTCTACCTCCGCTCAGATGGGCCTTGGAGGAGAATCTGCAGAACCAAGTATTGATCCGAGTTGAGGATGTGAGTGGCCTAGCAATGTTTGGCTGGCTAAGCAAATTTGTAGTGGGCATCTTGAATTATTGACTCTCTCTGTGTGTGGGTGTGGGGGTGTGGAAGTGAAGGACCAGGTGCGCAGCCTGGGAGTCATTTTGGACTCACAGCTGTCCATGGAGGCGCAGGTTAATTCTGTATCCAGGGCAGCTGTCTACCAACTCCACCTGGTACGCAGGCTGAGACCCTACCTGCCCGTGGACTGTCTCGCCAGAGTGGTGCATGCTCTAGTTATCACCCGCTTGGACTACTGCAATGCACTCTACGTGGGGCTACCTTTGAAGGTGACTTGGAAACTACAGCTAATCCAGAATGCGGCAGCTAGACTGGTGACTGGGGGCAGCCGCCGAGACCACATAACACCGGTCTTGAAAGACCTACATTGGCTCCCAGTACGTTTCCGAGCACAATTCAAAGTGCTGGTGTTGACCTTTAAAGCCCTAAATGGCCTCGGCCCAGTATACCTGAAGGAGCGTCTCCACCCCCATCGTTCTGCCCGGACGCTGAGGTCCAGCGCCGAGGGCCTTCTGGTGGTTCCCTCACTGCGAGAAGCAAAGCTACAGGGAACCAGGCAGAGGGCCTTTTCGGTAGTGGTGCCCGCCCTGTGGAACGCCCTCCCATCAGATGTCAAAACGATAAACAACTACCTGACATTCAGAAGACATCTTAAGGCAGCCCTGTTCAGGGAAGTTTTTAATGTATGATATTTTAGTGTTTTTTTTGTTTCTATGGAAGCCGCCCAGAGTGGCTGGGGAAACCCAGCCAGATGGGCGGGGTACAAATAATAAATTATTATTATTATTATTATTATTATTATTATTATTATTATTATTATTATTACAAATGTAGGGTTGTGATTCCTGCACCCAGCAGTGACCAGGACGAAACTCGTCCATCTGCACCAGACATTTTAAAAACTGCTAATGCGTATTTAAAGCATGTGGATTGGAAACTCTAGTTTGTTCTGGGCTCTTGGAAGCATGGCTCTGTCAGGAGAACTACGCTTCCCACGAGTCTTTGGAAGAATCTGCATGCTTTCAATGTGCACTGCAGGTGCACTGCATACCCTCCAACTTCTTCTAACTAAATCCACCCCCATGCCACCCCCCCACCTGCTCAGGCCCGCCATCGCCATCACCCTGACCCCCCTATGGCCTCTAGTCCAACCCCCTGCAATGCAGGAATATGCAGCTGTCCCACACGGGGATCAAACCTGCAACCTCACTGTTATTAGCACCATCCTCTAAGCAACTGAGTTATCCAGGCTGATATAAGGTGGGATGCAAATATTCAAAACAAAGCATCAAATGTAAGGAAAACACCTGCATGTGCAGCTGATTGCGGCTCCAATACAAATGTGTTGCCTTTGAACTGGCAAAGCAGGCCTGTCAGCAAGGGGCCCTAGAAGCTCAATCTGTTGTCACTTATTCTGATCAAGGAGAAGGTTGAGTAGTGGCGTGATTGCAGCATACAAGTGCCCACCTGGTGGAGACATCCTGGAAAGCACAAGGCTTTCCTTAAAATAAAAATAAAAATGCTTAATTTAGCAACCTGAGCATAAGGTCTCGACAGGTAAGGAAAATGCTGGCGTTCATTCCTACTCCACCTTATTCCTCCTTGCGGAGTGGTGAGAGCTTCGGCTACTTGGCCTCACCTGACTTTGATGCACAGATTGAGAAATTTTCTAACAACAATAGGTTTATTTGATTGATTGATTTATTGATTGATTGATTTCCTAAAAGTGGGTGGTTCGAATCCCCACGACGGAGTGAGCTCCCGTTGCTCTGTCTCAGCTCCTGCCAACCTAGCAGTTCGAAAGCATGCCAGTGCAAACAGATAAATAGGTACTGCTGTGGCGGGAAGGTAAACGCCGTTTCTGTGCACTCTGGCTTCTGTCATGGTGTCCCGTTGCACCAGAAACAGTTTAGTGCTGCTGGCCACATGACTCGGAAAGCTGTCTGTGGACAAACGCCGGCTCCCTCAGCCTGAAAGTGAGATGAGCGCCACAACCCCATAGTCGCCTTTGACTGGACGTAACCGTCCAGCATAGGCGCCGACTCCATGGGGCTTGAGGGGGCTCGAGCCCCCTCAAAAAAATTTTTTGGGGGGCTCAGCCCCCCCAATAATCTCGGGCGCCGGGGGCGGGGGCTCCTGCCTCGCTGCTTCGCAGCAGCACCGCCACTGCCAAGGCACCGCCGGGGGGAATTTCCTTCCTCCTGGCGGTTTCAGCCCCCGCGAGAACAGGGGAATCCCGACTGGCCACACCTCCCAGCCAGCCAATCGGCTGGCTGGGGGGACGTGGCTTGCCCTATTTAGGGCCGGAGCCACTTTATTTGCATATTCATGAGCTTATTTATTATTCATGAGCTTTCCCAGGCCCCCCCCCAATATTTTTTATAAGTCCGCGTCCCTGCCGTCCAGGGTCCTTTACCTTTACCTTTACCAATCAAATTTATCTTATTTGATTGATTTCCTAAAAGTTACACACTGCTTGCTAGTAAAAAAAGAGAGAGAGAGAGAGACCTCAAAGCTGCTTACAAAAAAGGGTAGAACAGCATGAATGAATTTAAAACTATTTAAAGCTTTCAAAAAATTAGCATCAGCAATGAACTAAAAACAGATCAAAACTCACATCAACTTTCTAAATACCTGGGTAGGCTTGTCTAAAGAAAAATGGTTTTTGCAGGCAATGAAAAGAGTACAGTGACCATCGTTGCCTTCACCAGCTGCTGCCAGCTTTCTCTGGAGTAAGATTAGGGTAGGTATGCCATCTAGCCTCTCTGAACAACAACAACAACTTATTTATACCCAGCCCATTTGGCTGGGTTTCCCCAGCCACTCTGGGCGGCGTCCAACAAAAGATTAAAAATACATTAAAACATCAGCCATTAAAAACTTCATGATACAGGGCTGCCTTCAGATATCTTCTAAAAGTCAGATAGTTGTTTATTTCCTTGACATCTGATGGGAGGGCGTTCCACAGGGTGGGCGCCACTACTGAGAAGGCCCTCTGTCTGGTTCCCTGTAACTTCCCTTCTCGCAGTGAGGGAACTGCCAGAAGGCCCTCGGAGCTGGACGATGGGGATGGAGACGCTCCTTCAGGTATACTGGGACGAGGCTGCTGACTTAAATACAATGCAATGAAATGCAACGAGACCCATACCAGCAGTTGGTGCTTTTGGGAGGCTGGGGAGGAGACTGTCAGAACCTGTGTTCGACCGAATGACTCCTCCGGAATCACCCTCCGATGATAATTAACGACCTGAGCCTCTGATAAGGCTTCAGGCAAATTTCCCATTAAGCACAGTTTCCAGCATAGGGAAGAGACGAGAATGTAGGACACTGTTACGAGTCCTTTCTGAACACATTCTCTAGCATGTTGCAGCTTCAATTGCAAGTGTTTCATGTTTGGCTTACAACCTTCAGAAGTCAGCAAAGTGCTAACTGCAATGTCAGGTCTTGAACATCTGGCAATGAAGTGTACAGTGTAGTGTCAGAAAATGCTTCTTCAGTATCATCTACCTGATAATCTGTTGTCATTGGTGTGTCTACAGGGTTAGCATCCATCAGGTTTAGTTTGGTTAACACATCAGCAATTTTCTGCGACTGGTGTACTAAAATATTACCATCTTGGTCTCTATCTATTTCCAGAGATAGGTAGTTGGTTACCTAACCAAGATCTTTATTGTCAAAGTGCTCCTTCAGTAGAGCTAGGGCGCTCTCTTGACATCCTTCCAAAAGAAAAGAATATCATCAACATAAAATAAGCAATACAGCTTCTTTTGCCCTTCCTCTTTGACAAATACACATGGATCAGCTTTACCTTGCTGAAAATCTAGAGAAAACAACACTTCAGTGAGTTTAGAATGCCAGCACTGTGCACTTTGCTTGAGACTGTATAGGGACCCCTTCAGAGCACAAACAAATCCTTGTTTTACATGTACGCCATCAGGTGGAAGCATATAAAGTGATTCTGCATTCCGTTCTTCTGACGTTCTTCTGGGCCCGAAACCAAAAATGTCGGAACCTGCGTTCGACCAAACAACTCCTCCGGAAACGCCCTCCGACAATAATTAATGGACTGAGCCTCTGATAAAGCTTCAGGCACATTCCCCATTACACAGAGTTTCCAGTACAGGGAAGAGACGAGACGTTTGGGCTACATTGCTAGGTTTTATTACTAAGCTACGCAGGCAGAAAAGAAATACATCCTCTCTCTGTGAGAGCAAAGAGCAAACTGGAAAACAAAGGAACAGGAAACTAGTAACATAATATCCATCTCCTGTCTTCCGTGAGACTTCCAACAGTCTGGATTCCCTGGAATGTAAACAGAGTCCTGTGACTCCAAGAGCACTGCACAGTGGCAACACACACAGAAACCAACAGAGACTTCCCATCATTGTTCTCCCCGACATTTGCCTTTTGGTGCTGTCAGCCTCCTTGAGAGGAGAGATGTTGGAGCCAGCTGTGTGTCATCTATCCCATTCCCTCTGAACTGCACTTATGCCAGGCTCCTTGGAATGCAGCCAGACCCACTGGCGGAGGAAGAGAAGTGCGGGGGGAGCGCACTGCCCCCGGAAGCACGACCCCAGTGGGTTGCAATTGCGGCTGCCCCCCACCCATGCTGGGCGCCACCCCCCACAGGCAGTATGCTACGCCCCCAGGATGCGCACCATGCCCCCATGACACATGCCACACCCCCAGGATGCGTGCCAGCCCCTCCCCATCTGCTCTCCACCCCCTAGTGCTGGAGCATGAAGTTCCACCACTGGCAAGACCAGTACGTGAAACTCAACTGCCACTTATTTTTATTTATTTTTTATTTTTTATAAATATTTTTTATTACATTTTTCAGATACAGATATATAGTCAGATATAAGAAGAAAATAACAGAAAAAAGAAGAAAGAAATAAGAAATCCAACAATCCAAAACATTTTTCCATAACCAACCGGACTTCCCCACATCTCCCTCACCCTGCATTCTTTACAATAAAGATATCAGCAAATTATTACCTTGTTTCGTGCATTCCTTTATAATTCCAAATAGTTATATTTTAGGTTTAAGATACTTATTGTCAATTTACTCTTGCCCTGACATAAATATAATGTTACCTTAAACATTAGTCCTTTCATAATTGTAACTTAATTTCCCATATCATCAAATCTTATTGCAGAAGCAAGTTTTTCCAAATCATGCAAGTTCTTAGGATTCATATAACTTATAATATTTTTGTAAATAGTCCTTAAATTTTCCCCAGTCCTCCTCCATTGTTTCTTCTCCCAAATCTCGGATTCTGCCAGTCATTTCAGCCAGTTCCATATAGTCCATCAATTGCGTCTGCCACTCTTTCAGTGTGGGTAAATCTTGTGTCTTCCAGTATTTTGCGATGAGAATTCTTGCTGCTGTAGTTGCGTACATAAAGAAAGTTCTATCCTTCTTTAACACTTTCTGGCCGACAATGCCCAGGAGGAAGGCCTCTGGTTTCTTGGGAAAGGTATACTTCAATACCTTTTTTAACTCATTATAAATCATTTCCCAGAAGGCCTTCACTTTTGGACAAGTCCACCAGAGGTGAAAGAATGTCCCTTCAGCCTCCTTACATTTCCAACATTTATTATCAGACAGGTGATATATCTTTGCAAGCTTGACTGCCACTTAACTCCTGATTTGCTTTGTATTTATGTTCTTAAACCAAGATTGGTTGGTTTTTAATGAAATTTATTCTGTGTTTGTTAAATTGATTTTACTGGCGTGCTGTGTTTTGAATGTTTGCTGTAAATCACCTTTGGCACAGCCCATCGTGGGGAAGTGGCATATAGGTAAAAGTAACCAATTCATCAATTTCTGTCTGTTATTCTTTTTAACTAGGGTGCCCCAGGAGTTTCTGCTTCTTAGGGACAATTCATCGAAAAGGACACAAAAAGTATATTTTCAGCGGTGAAAGTGTTCAAAATATGTACAATTTAAGTGGGAATTTTTTTTCATGCTTTTAAGGAAAAATGGTTCTGCAAGAAAAAGGAACAGGGTGGATTTGTGGTAGAGCACATATGAAAGTAACATAGAACAGAAACAGGATGGCCCACCCCTAAAATCACATAACATTGCATAAAGTTTGGCACCACGTGGGATACTGTTGCGCATAAAATTCACAGAGAAATTTGAACGGGGACAATTTTGCAAACATGCCTTCTTAAAAGAGGCTCAGAGGTATCCATGATGCAGAACTCAGGTATATTTGCAGGCAAGTTAGACAATGTTGCCTCAAGGAAGTACCGTATTTTTTGCTCTATGACTCACTTTTTCCCTCCTAAAAAATAAGGGGAAATGTGTGTGCGTCTTATGGAGCGAATGCAGGCTGCGCAGCTATAACAGAAGCCAGAACAGCAAGAGGGATTGCTGCTTTCACTGCACAGTGATCCCTCTTGCTGTTCTGGCTTCTGAGGTTCAGAATATTTTTTTCCTTGTTTTCCTCCTCCAAAAACTAGGTGCGTCTTGTGGTCTGGTGCATCTTATAGAGCGAAAAATACCGGTATATCCGACCCTTCAGAATGCATTTCCCTCACTGCTGAAAAACTACAATAATTTAAAAATACTATTATTATTTTTAAAATGCATTCCCCTTTTCACTTTCCTTATTGCAAAAACTCAAATCTTTTGAGGAATCCGCTTTGCTGTGCAAGAGCTCCAGACCAACTTTAACTTTGCAACTTGATTTTGCCGGTATGTGATTGAATCCCACCTGAAAACAGCAGAATTCTAGAAACAACCTTGGGTGACGAAGTGACCTTTCCAAGGGCTGGATGAGGTTTGGGTAGTAGACAAAATGAAGGTTGTAATATCACCCCTGCCTTAGGGGGGGGGAGGGTCACATTGCTTTCCGGAGGAGAAAAAGGTGAGCACAGGAGTTGTTCTGTGTATCCGCCAGAAACCTCTTGGCTTACTTACAAGAGAGAATCAAATTCATTTCAAATAACCTCTGTTTCCAAATTACAGGGCTATTTTTAGATCCTTTTCCACAAGTCTTCAGAGGCAAGCTGTGTCTTTACATATGCTGCCACCATGTCCTGGAATGATCTTGAATTTACTTTGGTTTTATTGGGATCCGAATCAAAAGTTGGAGAATGCAAGAACTCAAGAAAGATGATTGTTGTTGTTGCTTAAATAGCATTCCCGGGTTCAAACTGTAGTTTTGATGCATACTTACTCTGGAGTAAGTCCCATTACTCTGGAGTAAGTCCCAGCTTGTGATATAGGAACGGGCTGCATACTTCTTTAAAAAAATAAAAATAAAAGTTGGCACCATCCCTGTGTCCCTTGGACAAATGCTACCCTGGCTGCCCTACAAGATAATTCACACCTCCGGTCTTATAATATCCACGCTGCACTTCTTGACAACAGATGAACAAGGTCACATAAACTCTGCTTGGCAATGCCACTGTGGGGCAGGGAAGTAGCTTGGCAGCAGAGGAAGCTGGCAGGGAAACAAGTTCATAGCTAGGGTTGGCATATTTCAAAAAGTGAAAAACTAGACACAAAAGTTGTTGGCCTTTTTTTTTTTTTTGCAAATCTCCCCCACCCCCAAAAAAGAACTTTTTGAGCTTTTTTAAAAATAAAATATGCCACAAAATTAACACTTCCAACATGGTTTCTCATACACCAAGGTTTCCCCGGACATTTCAACCAAATTTTGAAAATTTCTGACGGATGAATCCTGGTTATGTCTCTGAAATTCTGCACATATGGCAGGCCTATCATAGACTTAAGGTTGTGCCAAGTCTTGGAGTCTGACCTGATGCTTCAGGGTCAGAAACCTTCTAATCAGAATCATGGAAACTGTCAGGGAGGTAGCAGCTCAGAGGCAGATGAGGGGAGGAAGTTGGGAAACCATGGGAGAGGAGAAGGAGGGGACAGAAGCAGAGTGGCAGCTGACTGACACTGTGTCATTGGAAAGCATCCTAGACCCTCCGTCTCCCAGAACCTGGCGAGCTTTAAAAGTAGGAGAGCAAAGAGCTCAAAGACAGAGGGCATGTAGCAGCACCGGTAGAGGAGATGAATGAGGAAGTGGGAGAGACGGGGGGGGGGGGGAGAGATTAACTCGGGACAATGCCATTATCCAAGAGGCTGGGTTCTATTGCCTCTCGCTGTAAACATTGAAATAAAAAAGGATAGCAAGAAACCTTTCCTTGTCTTTATACTTTAGACTTGCAGAGTTGGAAGCAGCCATGTCTGCTGTAGGTATGGGGTGCCTTTGGCTTTCCAGATATGGCCGAACTACAACTCCCATCATCCCAAGTCATTGGCCATGCTAGCTGGTTCTTCACTCCTGATCTAATCCAAGCCCTGCCTCAGTGCAGGAATTTCGCCACGACTGTGTCCCTGATAGATGGTTGTACAGTTTTCTGCTTAAATGTCTTTGGTGACGGACAACCCCAAGGTAGCTACTTCCATTGCACAATCTTAGTTTTAGGAAGTTTCTTCTAAGGTTTCACTGCAGTTGGCTTCCTTGTCATATTTGTCTATTTATATGCATCAATGGGAGTGTAGCGTCTGGATCAAGGGAAGTGGTGGTGCCACTGTATTCTCCTCTGGTCAGACCTCACCTGGAGTACTGTGTCCGGTTCTGGGCACCACAATTCAAGAAGGACACTGACAAGCTGGAACGTGTCCAGAGGAGGGCAACCAAAATGGTCAAAGGCCTGGAAACAATGCCTTATGGGGAACGGCTGGGGGAGCTGGGCGTGTTTGGCCTGGAGAAGAGGAGGTTAAGGGGTGATATGATAGCCATGTTCAAATATATAGGGGGATGTCGCATGGAGGAGGGAGAGAGGTTGTTTTCTGCTGCTCCAGAGAAGCGGACACGGAGCAATGGATCCAAACTGCAAGGAAGAAGATTCCACCTAAACATTAGGAAGAACTTCCTGACGGTAGGAGCTGTTTGACGGTGGAATTTGCTGCCAAGGAGTGTGGTGGAGTCTCCTACTTTGGAGGTCTTTAAGCAGAGGCTTGACAACCATATGTCAGGAGTGCTCTGATGGTGTTTCCTGCTTGGCAGGGGGTTGGACTCAATGGCCCTTGTGGTCTCTTCCAACTCTATGATTCTATGATTCTATGATTCTATTACATTTAAATCTGCCTTTTCCTGTAAGGAGCTTGTGTCATGAGCATGTCTCCTCCCATCCATTTTAACCTCACAGCAACCCTGTGAGGCAGACCATGCTGAGATATAATGAATGGTCCAAAGCTTTCATGGCACAGTGGATATTTGAACCCTGGTCTCCCTAGACCAACAATCTAACCACCACAGCACACACATATCTCCCACTTGTTCATTCTAGTCCTATTATCAAGATTAATGAGGAACAGGTTTTATTTCACCTTCTGCACATCAGCCCTTCAGATGTTTGAACCCAACCATCATGTGTCTGGCTGCAAGAGAATGAGCTTCAGTGATTGCCACCCCTCCCTTGCCTGCAAAATGGCCCAGAAGCTGTGTCATCCCTGAGCATTTTGAGGGTGGTAGGAAAACGACGGGGGTGGGGAGTGGCACCCCTGGGAAATGATGCCGAAGTCAAATCTCCTGCCAAAGAAAGAATCCAGGGAGATGAATGTGAGGAATGAATCAAAAGTAATGAGCAACTAGGGAAATTAATGTGATACATGCCAATAAATGAGACAACAAATGCAATATTTAAGAATGTCGTGATGCAAGCAGAGATGTTGCTGTTTGTACACACACAATGTCCCTCAGGCTCCTCCAAGAGAGCTGAGCACAGTGAGGTCCTTCCTCAAGTAGAATATAAAAAACCTAGGGAAATGCCTTCTACTGCAGGCATAGGCAAACTCGACCCTCCAGATGTTTTGGGACTACAACTCCCATCATCCCTAGCTAACAGGACCAGTGGTTCTACTGAGTCAGATCACTGGTCCATTGAGCTCAGGATTGTCTACAGGGACTGGCAGAGGCTCTTCAGGGTTTCACACAGGGAGTCTTGGCCATACTTGGAGATTTCAGGGGACTGAAGCTAGGACCTTCTGCAGGCAGATGTTCTACTACTGAGCTACAGTCCTTCTCCAAAAAGGCTAGATCCATTCCTGCACCCCCATCAGACATTTCTTGGCATTGTCGCCAACCCACCAGTCACCACCGCCAAACCTGCCTAGCGCCACCCCTTAGTTTCCACCAGCTGCATCTCTCAGGAGACCACGCAAGGACACAGGACACTAAATGCTGGTTCAAGCTGTTTCCACACATGGATTATCTATGCAAAATATTCATACTTGTACAACACAAGTGTTGGGGTGAAAGAACATATGCTAGCACAGCTCTCATGAACACAAGTGCACAGGTTGTACACCAGCTGAACATTACGTGTGAAAAAATGGTTCCAAGTGTGCAGCTCAACTACTGTGTCTATGGGCATCCAGATTGTGTGCTCGTTGAATGCACCATGTGAACAACAACTGTACAACTGTACAGCTCAATTACTTGTGTACCCAAGTACATAGATGGTATGCTTGTCAAACTGTACGTGTGGTTAACTGTACTAGTGTGTACAGATGAGCTATTTGTGGGCACAGAGACACAGATTGTACACTCACTTAATGTGCCATGTGAACACCAGTAACAAGGGGGGGGGGTGTGAGTGGTCTGAGGTCCACTTGTGCCCAGAGAATCTAAATTGTAAGTTTTTTAAACACTGTAACATTGTAACATTGTAGCCCACCCTGGGACCTCAGGGTGATGTGCCAGTAACAAATTACCGTATTTTTTGCTCTATAAGACTCACTTTTTCCCCTCCTAAAAAGTAAGGGGAAATGTGTGTGCGTCTTATGGAGCGAATGCCGGCTGCGCAGCTATCACAGAAGCCAGAACATAGAATCCTAGAATCATAGAGTTGGAATAGACCACAAGGGCCATCGAGTCCAACCCCCCTGCCAAGCAGGAAACACCATCAGAGCACTCCTTTCACCGCACAGCGATCCCTCTTGCTGTTCTGGCTTCTGAGATTCAGAATATTTTTTTTCTTGTTTTCCTCCTCCAAAAACTAGGTGTGTCTTGTGGTCTGGTGCGTCTTATAGAGCGAAAAATACGGTAAATGATAGCAATAACATAGACAAACTTGTGTAAAAGGTGCAGAGTGAGAGCTCTTGCTGTTTGCCTCTGTTGTGTTTGCATGGTGTTGGAGCTGACGTCCTGCTTTGATTTCAGCTAAACGAAAGGCAGCCTTTTTACGGTGCTGCAGGGATCCCGTTCTGCTCGGTGCACTTCAAATTAAATATCAGTCAGCACAGAACAATGGGCTTGATATCTTTTCAGCAGAGGCATTGGTTTCAGAATATTCCTTAAGTACCCATCAAGGAAGAGCTCATAAAGAGAAGGCATTCTGGCCCACTTTATAAAACGCAGGCACAAATAAATCCTGATTTCCATAACCAGGCAGTGGTGTAACCGGGAGAGGGCCTGGGGTCTTGTGTCCCACCCAATTTAATTCCAGGGTCACTTGAAATGCCAACCCATTTACCTCTGCCCTGGCCTGAAGGCATACCCTCCAACATTCCTCAGATGAAAATAAGGACATTTCTCTACTTCTCTACCCCTGGAAAACTGGGACACTTGGAGGGTATGTGAATGGTACCCAACATAATAATAATAATAATAATAATAATAATAATAATAATAATAATAATAATTTATACCCCACCCATCTGGCTGGGCTTCCCCAGCCACTATGGGTGGCTTCCAAAAAAATATTAAAATACTGTAATACATCAAACATTAAAAGCTTCCCTAAACAGGGCTGCCTTCAGATGTCTTCTAAAAGTCTGGTAGTTGTTGTTCTCTTTGACATCTGGTGGGAGGGCGTTCCACAGGGAGGGTGCCACTACCGAGAAGGCCCTCTGCCTGGTTCCCTGTAACTTGGCTTCTCGCAGTAAGGGAACTGCCAGAAGGCCCTCAGTGCTGGACCTCCGTGTCCAGGTAGAACGATGGGGGTGGAGATGCTCCTTCAGATATACTGGACCAATCCTTCATGATTCAAGTCCTCATGATTCAGGAGTGAAGGATGCAAAGTGGGGCAAGAGCAACAAAAATAGGCATATCTCCTGCATATCTCTGGGGAGTGCCACAGAAGGCAGCTTCCCATCCTAGTTGCCTTCTGAGTCACTCCCTAGAGCAGGGCCATAGAACCTCTTTTGGCCAAAAGGCCACATTGCTGCCTGGGGGGCACATGCCATTGGTGAGCAGGGTCAGAGTCAATCGTGGGCAGAGCAATTAATGCATTTTTTACTTTTGTCTAGTAGTCTCAGTTCACGCAACCCTCCCTATTCTCCATCCAGGCAAGCTAGAGGTCAAGGACACTTCCAGCCAGCCAAAAGCACTTCCGGTAGATAAGAAGCAAAGCCACTGAAGGGTGTGGTCTGGCGAGAGTCCCAAAGTCCACATTGGGGCCCCATGCCTAATGTTTCCTTAGAGATTTCAGAGGCTTCTGATTCAAATAGCTTCAGTCCCAGCAGCAGCTTTGGGATCTCAGTATCCCAGCAGGACCCCCTCTGATGCCTGCTCTGAGCCCCCTTCATCCCCCAGAAATTCCCATCATCGACTGCAAGAAGATCAGACCTATCCATTCTGAAGGAAATCAGCCCTGAGTGCTCACTGGAAGGACATATCCTAAAGCTGAGGCTCCAATACTTTGGCCACCTCATGAGAAGAGAAGACTCCTTGGAAAAGACCCTGATGTTGGGAAAGATGGAGGGCACAAGGAGAAGGGGACGACAGAGGACGAGATGGTTGGACAGTGTTCTCGAAGCTACAAACATGAGTCTGACCAAACTGCAGGAGGCAGTGGAAGACAGAAGTGCATGGCGTGCTCTGGTCCATGGGGTCACAAAGAGTTGGACACCACTAAACGACAACAAATTTGCCATGGAGTCATGCTCTGGTGGGGTCTGATGATGAATGTTTAATCTGGGGCTTATTTTATAGCCAGCAACATTTCACAAGGCCACAGTGGGGGCTGCCATATATATTTCCCACAAAGCCCCTGGAGTAAGGCTACATCAGGGGCATTGTGGGAGATTTAAATGGCTTCTGCCTGGTGATGCTCGCTGCAGTAAGCCCAGCTTACATCAGCGGGCATTTTGCAGAGGTCGCCTTGAACCTGGTCCCTGCATTTCAGAACAATTGCTACAAATGGTACCATGTAGGGTTCTGCACAGAGCACCCCTACTTTTACCCAATCAGGGCAACACCCAACCCAATCCGGCCCTGGCCCTGAATCAATTGCAGTGGGTGGCTGTGTTCCTTATGCTTAGATAGTTTATTTTTGTCAGGTGTTGCTAAACTACAAATTCCATAAGCCCTTGCAAGCGGCGTCACTGGCCAGGGATGATGAGAATTGCAATTGATCCACATCACTTTACAGAGTCAGTTTTCTTTGGAGGAAAGGACATGCAAGATGTAGAGACCTTTGTATAATCTGTTTACTCACAAACGTGCAGGTTGCACAGGCGTGACAAGGACACCCAAAGAAACTCACAGGAAGTGTGAGATTTCACAGCAACATTAGCACTCTGGAATCCAAAAATAATCAAAGTAGCACTCTGCCAACGGGGGGGGGGGGGGGGGGAATAAGGCTTCATTTCATCCTGCCTGGCAAATATTGTCCCTGCTGTGGACCAAAGTAACGGTGACCCGAGAGATCTGTCATTGACTTTTAAAAATATATTAAAGCAGCCATGTGGGACTCTGAATTTAATTCAAACACTGGTGCTGGGGGAGGGAGTGCTTAACCCTTCCTTCCAATCAGTGGCGTAGCGTGGGGGGTGCAAGGGGTGCAAGCCGCACCGGGCGCAACATCTGGGGGGGCGCGCTCGCTGCCTCCGGAGTCGCCGAAGAGCCTCGGGCGCAGGCTGTAGCAGAGCCGCTTGTCTCGCGGCGCCCGGCTGAAGGCGCCCGGCAGGCAGCGGCTCTCAGCGCTCGCCGCGGAGGACGCGCCAGGCAGCCCCTCCTCACAGCCCTGCCTCCGCCGGTGCTGCTGCAGCTGCTAGGCCGTTGCATTTTCCTCGCCTCTCTGCCCCCCTCCTCCTCCGGGCAAGCGGCGTCGTTTGGGCGGCAGCGCCAGCGGCAACTCGCAGGTTAGGGGTTAGGGGGGGCGCAAATTACATGCCTTGCCCCGGGTTAGGGGACGCAAATTACTTGCGTTGCCCCGGGTGCTGACAACTCACGCTACGCCGCTGCTTCCAATGCTTTGTTTTCAATCTAAATTGCTGCTCCTTTTCAGCTTGGGCAAGAGGAGTAGGGAAGAATTGCAGCCATGATTTGGATAGGTAAGTGGTAAGAGCTGTATTAGGGTTGCAAAATGGTGTGGGGGGAAGGGATTAAGCATCTCCTTCCCCTGTGCTGATTAAAACAGGGGGCCCTGAAGCTACTTTTAAGTATGATCAAAACAGCTGTGAGATCCCACAACAGAGCTGATCTCTGGTGTCACATCTGCTGTAGTCCTGAGACTGGATTAACCAGCTTCCGTCTGCTCTGGTGTTTTTTCCAAAGTAGCTTTGGACAAAGAGTGGTCCAAGGATTTATTCTTAGTCTGTGCCAAACTGAAGAACAGGGTTGCCATACGTCGCAAACAGTGTACGGGTGGAAATCACTGAAATGTCTGGGACAATATGGAGATATGGCCAAGGCCATAACTGGGGGGGGGGGTGAGGTGGGCCCCCACCAGGGGTGCAGGCGGGCTTCCCCCTGCAAAATCAGCTTTAAAATATGTCCATAAATATGTCTATAGATAAAAATAATGATTATTGCCTCATAAGAAAATGTTTTAAATAGAGGGTGAATTGAATGGGGGGCGGGGTATGGAGGAAGAAGAGTTTGGATTTGATATCCCACTTTATCACTACCCTAAGGAGTCTCAAAGTGGCTAACATTCTCCTTTCCCTTCCTCCCCCACAACAAACACTCTGTGAGGTGAGTGGGGCTGAGAGACTTCAGAGAAGTGTGACTGGCCCAAGGTCACCCAGCAGCTGCAGGTGGAGGAGCAGAGACGCGAACCCGGTTCACCAGATTATGAGACTACCGCTCTTAACCAGTACACCATACTGGCTCCCTCATGCCAGCACCGCCCAGGGCATGGCGTGCTCCCGAGTGGGGTAGAGGGTGCCCTCCCAGCCGCAGGATAGCTGCTAAGGTGTCTGGAGCGGTGCACACATCCTGGTTGAAGAGCTAATTTATCTGTGGCTAGGGGGCGCAATCTGGACACTTCTGCTAGGGCTGAAAGATCACCTAGCTATGCCTCTGAATATGGCAACCCCTATCGGTAGTCTAGATTTTGGTGAATTTCCTTAAAAATAGCTCAAAAACTGCATTATTATTATTATTATTGAGATTTTGCAAGAAAAGCGCAACAACTTTTGTATCCGGATTTTCACTTTTTGAAATACGGCAGCCATGGCTGATATCCCGGCTTGCAACATTACCTTTGCTCAACCAGGGGTCTAAATCAACCATTCTGGGCCAGTGGGGACATTTGGAATATCGAGAAAGCCCCAGGGGTGCCTGTCACAGAGTGGCTGCCAGGACGGGGGGGGGGGGGGCAATAATAGCTATTAAAGGGGCATTTGCATGAGCCCCATCTTCTTTTGTATCTGACTGCCATAGTGGACTTTGAAGCACTGCTGCCATCTTGGGTGGAGCACTGGCCCCTATAAATCTAAACCAGGCATCAAAATCCACAAAACAGGCTCTTGGTTTCCCCCCCTTAAATGTATGCTTTGCTTCACGTACATAGCCCCACTGACCCCACCATGGCTGTGGTCCTCATATTCCTGAATGCCACTGAAAATTTCCTTCCTTCATCTGAGGGATTACATTCCTCACGCCAAGCTAGAGAGAGAGAGTTCAAGTGGAGGGTGCTATTGCATCTCGTTACACCTGTTGCTACTTGCATGCAGAGAGAGGACAGGTAAACAGGCAGTGATAGCAAGAAGGAGGGAGAGTTGCATTGGGGAGGAGACTTGTGGGAGGGAAGGAGGCTCCCTTGTGAATTTGCAGTTTCTGGAACAACACATGAACCAAAACACAGCCCTCTTTTGAAGTGTGCACTGCTCTCAATTTTGCAGCACAGTCCTCCAGCCAAGTCGTGTGTACAAAACTGCTCTGCAAGAAATAGATGTGCTATGTACGTGAAGCAAAGCCACAGACAAATGTGTGTCCATTCGGAGAAAGGCACGCTAAAATGCTGATCAATTTTCATGAGGATTTTATTTTTAAAGGAAAACATAGTGCATAATAACATCGCAAACGGATGTGGAAATGCGGCGAATGGGATTTAAGGCTGGAGAAATGAGAAAGGGAGAGGAAACCCAAAATTGACAGATTTGCCCATCCCTGATGCCAGCCCTGTCTAGAAACAAATCATGTGATGGGGGTGTTGTTCTGCGCCTGCCGTTGGAATCCTTCCTTTCTTCCCTCCCTCTCTCTTTCTGCAATTTTATTTTTGAACAAGTACAATGATGCTGGAGAAGCTATAAATACCACAGCCAGATGGATGAGCGTTCTCTCATTTGAAATGAAACCGAGTCTCCTTACTGTTTGCATGGGTCGATGTTCTCTGATCTAGGCCAGCTCAGCACTGGGTTATGGAGAGGCACAGGGCAGGGAGATTTAGGATTTTTTTGCTGTCAGTGGCTTCCCCACGCCAGAGGTTGCTGGGACCCCACTTCACCGGATGGGGGCAAAACAGAGTGCAAAGTTGGAGCAAGTTCACATTCCAGGCCCCATGTCCACTATGCAATTCTAGCAGGATCATACCACTTTAAACAGCCATGGCTTCCTGCTTAAAAAAGCCTGGGCACTTTAGCTTTTTGAGGGTGCTTGTTAGGAAATCCATTCCTCTCACAGTACTACAGTTCCCAGACTTCCCTGAGAAGAGAGATGGACTGTTAAACCAATTTGGCAATGATATTTTCAGTGTGTACTCGAAGCAAGAATCGGTAGGTTGAAATCTACCTTTGCGTTTCCTATGGAAGAAAAGAGAGAAAGTCACTTTACAAAATAAACAAATATAATGTTTTAAGAAGGAGCAGCTTTTATGAAGCTGATTGGCCAAAAATATCAAAAAAAGTTAAGCAAATTGTACCGCCACACCTTGCCGTTCATAGCTTATTATTGTTACACACAGCTAGGTAATGTTATACACAGGATAATGGACTTGATGTGGGAGTTATAATTTATCACCTGCATAAGTACACAACAGTGCAATCCTATACATCAGGGTGGGAAACCTATGGTCTTCCAGATGTAGCTGAACTACAAGTCCCATCAGCCCCAGCAAGTATGGCCAACGGTGAGGAATAATGGGAGCTGTAGTTCAGTAATACCTGGAGGGCCACAGGTTGCCCATTCTTGCCATACAATATTTACCCAGAAGTGAGTTTCAGTGAGTTCAATGGCTGTTACCTATTGCATACAGGATTCAGATGGTAGAGCATGAGATTCTGAACCTCAGGGTTGTGGGTTGGAGTCCCATGTTGGGCAAAAGATCTCCACATTGCAGGGGATTAAACTAGAGGACCCTCATGGTCCCTTCCAACTCTACAGTTCTGTGATTCTATGAACTGATATGGAATTACTTAGTGTGCACAGGAATGTGCAAACCTGTTACGCCCAGTATACCTGAAGGAGCGTCTCCACCCCCATTGCTCAGCCCAGACACTGAGGTCCAGCACTGAAGGCCTTCTGGTGGTTCCCTTACTGCGAGAAGTGAATCTACAGGGAACCAGGCAGAGGGCCTTCTTGGTAGTGGCACCCGCCCTGTGGAACGCCCTCCCATCAGATGTCAAGGAAATAAACAACTATCTGACTTTTAGAAGACATCTGAAGGCAGCCCTGTTTAGGGAAGTTTTTAATGTTTGATGTTTTATTGTGTTTTTAATGTTCTGTTGCAAGCCACCCAGCATGGCTGGAGAGGCCTGGCCAGATTGGCGGGCTATACGTAATTAATAAATAAATAAATAAATAAATAAATAAATAAATAAATGATGATGCAGGCAGTGAGGGCTCTAATGTGGCTTTAGCCCATCCCATGTTTCTCTCACATTTCGCCCCACTCTCAAAATTGCCAAAATGCCCCCTCTCAAGTTTCACATGCTACAACAGACAAGCTCTGGTGGTGGGGAGGCTAATTTCCCTTCCACATTAGACAACTAGGAAAGCTCCCTGGAGCTTTCTAAAATAAGCTCTGGATTTAAACACAAGTGACACAAAGGGTATGTTTGATGTTCAGCTGAACCGGATTTGGGTACTTGCACTGGTGACATTTGAAAGCAGAATGCCTGGTGTGTGCTGGGATGCCGTCAGAGGGATTGCAATCTGCCATATTCAACATCCTGCTTGAGCAGCGCTGGGCATGTTTACTTGAAAATTGTTCAGGTTTGCATCCAGAAACACAGCCAGGGGGTGGGGTTAGAAAAATGTGACAGTGGCACTAAAATTGCTCAGAAGTGCCTTTGCTCATATATGGATGGTTCATTGTGCAAAGTCTCCATGAGCAAATTGCCAGTTTTAACTTTACTTATTGCCAAAAGCATCAAACATTTTCTTTAGCTATGTTTGTCTTTCATTAAAAGCACTCTTTTACAGCTTTAAACAGTCATGACTTCTCTCAAAGACTTTTGGGAATTGTAGTTTGTTAAGGGCACTGACAGTTGCTAGGAGATCCCTTGCAAAGCTACAGTTCCTTAATAGCTCCTTAACAAACAAACTACAGTCCCCAGAAGCCTTTGGAGGACACCTTAACTATGTGGCACAATTTTTTAGCAATCTAATTCATATGCATAGAGGCAATTTTTGAAAGAGCTACTATAATTGAAATATTTTCAGTTTTCCCCTTTGTGAATCTCCCCCCCCTCCCCCCGTTAAAAAATGTCCACATGAAATTCCATATGCATTTTCCCTGCACATTGGAAAGGAGATTGTTAGCGACTTTGAGACTCCTTAGGGTAGTGATAGAGCGGGATATCAAATCCAAACTCTTCTTCTTCCTCCTCTTCTTCCACAGGGTGGGTGCCACTACCAACAAGACCCTCTGCCTTGTTCCCTGTAGCTTCACTTCAAAGTGGGAAGATCGCTTGCCAGATTTTGAGAGTCCTCAGTGGTGACAGGGATAGGAGACTCCAGAACATAGCTTACCCCCAGATGAGCCATCCTGTGGGGTGGTTAGCTATTGAGGAAGTTTGAGAAAAACATACTGCTGCAAACATTCTAGAGTAGTCTATAGGTCCTGTATGGAAGGTGAAAAGGTGTACCGTATATGATTCCCATTTGTTTTCGGGGTTCTTGCTGCTTCCAGTTCAAGTTCACGGGTAGAGTGCTTTATCCCTGATGGTAAAACATTGCAGAAAAGTAACACTGATGCCACAATACTGGGAATCACATGGTGATTGCTTTTTTGCAGGATTTTTACTGAATTATATCCAGGGCCATCTTTATCCAGGGATGCAAGGGGTGTAGGGCACCCGGGCGCTGAATTCTTGGGAGCACCAGGTGCCTGCCACTGAAGCCACCAAAGCTCTTAACTATCTACCTGCTAGGAAATAATAAATAATTTTGATCAAGCTAGAAAAACAAAAAACATATATACCTAGGTATTACCGAAAAGTATACCTACTGTTTCACTAAAGGACTTTCGACTTTGTGCGCTCATTTACCAAAGACACACCATGCTTGTCATTCACAACGGCGGCGCTTGTCAGACTCAACGACGGCGCTTGTCATTCACAACAAGAGATAAGATGTAAGTGTGGTGTCTGACATAAGCATAATAAAAGTTAATTTGGGGGCTAAACTAAATTTGGGGGTGCTGGGCAAATCTTTGCACCCCGGCGGTGCATATGCTAAAGACAGGGCTGATTATATCAATGTTAACTTGCATAGGGCTGCCATACGTCCAGATTTTCCCAGACATCACCAAGATGTCAAAGGCAGAATTGATGTCCGGGGGAATTTATGAAAAGCAGCACTTTGTCCTGGATCTCAACAACCTTTGGGGTGTCCTGGTTTTTACTTTTTGAAATATGACAACTCTACATGTGCAGCTATTGCAGAGTGAAGAGGGAGAGATGCAAGCGAGCACAAAGAATTTAATGTCTGCGGCAAAGCTCCATTTTTTAGAATTATTTTGAGGAAGAACTCCTAGTTAAAAATCGGGAGGAGGGGAATACAGGGCAGAGTGGACCAGGGGCACAAGAATGGAATGGAACCGGGGAATAAGAATAAAAAATCCCTCCCCCCCTTTATGTTCCTGAGCAGATGCCATTCATCCCCTCAGGAAAGGATGAACAAAAATGGGTTCTAAATAGTAGCTCACAAGGCGCAACTGCACCCTGGCAATCCTCCAACCAAACAACATTTATTTCAGGCTGACCCACATAGACATTTCTGTAACGGAGAGCCTTTTGCTTTAGACCAAAGTATAACGTGGATATTCCCCTCAGGGATCTCAGGGCCGTGCTTAGATGCCCGGCTAGCTCCACTTTGAACATTTCCTTGAAGGATCATTACTCTTTCTGGCCCCCAGCTTCCGGAAGACATAAGGGGAAGGTTAAATGGTTCACAGAGAGTCTCTCTCTCTCTCTCTCTCTCTCTCTCTCTCTCTCTCTCTCTCTCTCACACACACACACACACACACACACACACACACAAGTTCTGTCTGGATTTTCTCCAGAATTCCCTCACCATTCTTTTTTGGCATTCCAGTAACTAAAGCCTTGAGCAAACCACCCCCACTTGTACCCTGTCCCAATAAGTTTGATTGACCTCTGCAATTAGAGCATAGATCAAACTGTGATTGTAACTCGGGGAGGAGGGACTTAGGAGTGAAGCCAAGGACCTCAGCAGGGGAAGGCAGACGCTGATAATTTGCAGCAAAAAAGCTGCCACAATGTCTGGGGTGCCAGGGAGAGCATTGCAACAAGGGGGAGGCTAGAAACAAATCAGCTCAGGCCAGCAAGCAAGGAAAGGGCAAATATTGGTCTCTTTGTGCCCCCCCACCTTATTTTAGAACAAAGGTGTGGTGATGGCAGCTAGCTTAAATTGTAGAATCATAGTGTTGGACCATAAAGAAGGCTGATTGCCGAAGAATTGATGCTTTTGAATTATGGTGCTGGAGGAGACTCTTGAGAGTCCCATGGACTGCAAGAAGATCAAACCTATCCATTCTGAAGAAAATCAGCCCTGAGTGCTCACTGGAAGGACAGATCCTGAAGCTGAGGCTCCAATACTTTGGCCACCTCACGAGAAGAGAAGACTCCCTAGAAAAGACCCTGGTGTTGGGAAAGATTGAGGGCACAAGGAGAAGGGGACGACAGAGGACGAGATGGTTGGACAGTGTTCTCGAAGCTACTAACATGAGTTTGACCAAACTGCAGGAGGCAGTAGAAGACAGGAGTGCTTGGCGTGCTCTGGTCCATGGGGTCATGAAGAGTCGGACACAACTAAATGACTAAACAACAACAAGTGTTGGAAAGAACCCTAAGGATTGCCTAGCCAAACCTCCTGTGATGCAGGAATCACAGCTAAAGAATCCAAATTCTGTTTAAAAACCTCCATCTTCGGAAAAGGTCTGTTCCACCTTCAAACAGCACTCTCCATCAGAAGGTTCTTCCTAACGTTGAGTCAGACTCTCCTTTCTTGTCATTTTAATCCATTATTTCAGGTCCTACCCTCTGGAGCAGCGGAAAACAAGCTTGCCCCATCTTCCATGGGGCAGCCCTACAGATGTTTGAAGGTGACTATCGTATCGCCCCTCTGTCTTCTCCAGGCTGGACATACCTAACTCCCTCAACCGTTCCTCATAAGGAATGTTTCCATGACTTTTAAAAGGGGATTGGAAATGTTCACAGATGACATGGTGTTTACTAGCCCCGCTGTACATCGGGGAGGGTTGTGTGGAGAGAGTCTCTTCCTTTAAATTCCTAGGAGTTTATCTCAGTGAAGACCTTACTTGGAAAATAAATACAACCCAGGTGGTTAAGAAAGCCCAACAGAGACGCCATCTCTTCACAGTATTGTGGAAGAATGATGTCAATCAGTATTTGATTATCTCCTTCTACCGGTCCACAATAGAAAGTGTCCTTTCATACTGCATCACGGTATGGTACGCTGGTTTGACATCAACTGATAGGAAGTGCCTACAGAGGGTGGTGAATACAGCACAAGATATTATGGGCTGTCCCGTGAATCCGCTGGATGAAATAACGGAAGAACGTTGCCTCAGGAGAGAGAGGAAAATTCCAAGGGATGATTCACACCCTGGCCGGCACTTTCTTGATCTCCTGCCCTCAAGCAGAAGATATAGAAGCATGATTAGTCGCACCAACAGGGTAAAGAACAGCTTCTATCCGTGGGCTGTTAGGGTGCTGAGTGAAAAGATAACAACAGGGCAACTCACTTTTGGGTTTGGTGGGTATGTGTCAGTAAAAGAGGGGAATTAAGACTAAGAGAGCTGAGTGGGGGGTGCTTGTGTAATCTCACTGTATACAAGTTGTACAAGTGACAATAAAGTATTTCAATTACTAGTAATGATGGCATGAACAAGGGACCTATTTGGGCTGCATTCTCTTCTGGGCAACCACACCTAGAAGCCACGTGCCAGTGGTAAGTGGGGCAAGAGGCAAAAGTGGGAGAGCTGTGAATCCAAATTTTACCATTGTACAGTAGGCTAGTTGCTCCACGCCTTTGTGCACCCATCTCTATCCTCCATCCAAGAAAGCAAGAACATTATCAGTGTCAGGAGAAGAGTCAGGAGGAAGCCAGCAATAATTTGACAGGTGTCAGTGAAATTCTTCAAAGAAACCCAGACAGTGCAGGCCTAATGATCCTAGCAACTCTTCCTGGTAGGTCTTGCCTTAATGAGGCAGTTGCAAGGACTGAAGGTCTTCCCACTGCTCTCTAAGACTTCTCCCCTGGTTCCTTCTCCAGAAGCCTAAAGCTGCTTTGTCTTGTCTCTCTTTTCTCTGCCTTCTTCCTTTCTCTGCATGTTCTCTGGGAGACCAAGGGGGAGGGGAGCTGGTCACGTCAGGAGTGGAAGACACTCCCCCTCTGACTTCTTCAGCCGTGCGCCTCATCTCTACCTCTTGAACCCCTCCTCTCCAGCCTCTGCTTCTGCCTCCGCTTCTGGACTGCTGTCTGGCACAGCCTCTTCCTGCTCACTAAACCT
Source organism: Podarcis bocagei (assembly GCF_964188305.1). Taxonomy (NCBI): domain Eukaryota; kingdom Metazoa; phylum Chordata; class Lepidosauria; order Squamata; family Lacertidae; genus Podarcis; species Podarcis bocagei. The sequence goes on from NC_138139.1 coordinate 9,185,192, forward strand.
TGTTACCTCTTCAGCTTCCGATGCCGCCACCTCCCAGTCTTCTTCCTTTTCTCCCCTTGACCGTCGTCGTCCCACCACCAGTTCCCTGGCATTGAGACGACCGTCATCGTCGTCCCACCACCAGTTCCCTGGCATTGAGTCTTCATCCTCTGGGGGTTCCCCAGCTGGTGCCTCACAAAACTCCTTTGCATCTAGCCAGCCTGTGACATCAGAGCTCAAGGACATCTGCCATCCAGATAAGAACACTCAAGGAGGAGAATGGAGGAGAGCCAGCAAGGGCTGTGGCCTAAGGAGAGACCCAAGGGCCTAACAAGGACCATATTTGCCCCCCCTGGCCTGAGCCCCCCTTTAAATGCCACCTCTAGATTCAAAGTCAGGAGGCCACAGGATGTCAGCTGCCAAAGAGCAACAGTATTATCTTTCATTGCAGTACTACTTATTAAACCACACGCCTTTCACCTTGCATTTTAAAGCATATCTCAAGCGCAGCCAATATTTACGGAGTTGTGGATTTCATTTTCCTAGTATTCAATAAAACATCTCTACTTTTCTGTAAAAGTAACATTTTTGTCTTCCCTCTAACTGGCACACGTAACTAGACAATTTGCTAGAAAAAGCTTCATCGTGAATCTTCTTTTCCCATTTTTTGTACACCGGGGATGCTTTCTCTCTTTCAGTATTTATTTAAGACATAAAACATAACCCAAGCAAATAACATGCAAGCATCTCTTTGCACGGTCTTACTATTCCTTTTGTGCACAAAGGTAAAAATACCCGATGATCTTAAGGCTGCACTCCTACACCAACTTACGTGGGAAGAGACAAGGACAGAAGAAGAGCCCTGCTGGATCAGACAAAAAAGCTAATTTAGTCCAGCATCCCATTTCTCATCATGGCCAGCCAAATGGATTAAGGCAATGGTTCCCAGACCTTTTCAGACCACGGCCCCTTGGTCCTATAAACTCACCCCAGTGCCCCTTACCCTGCCCTATAAAAAGCATTATTCAGAATAGCAGTTTGCCTGACCCACCAAGAAAGAGAAGAACACAGTATAATTCAAAATAGTAACAATTAATCACACATTTATAAAGAATCCAATTAAAACTATTTATTTTAATTAATTCAACAGAATTGATCCAGTGACACCAGATAGTGCATGAAAAAAATATTTTTATGCATTCTTACTAATGGAAACATAAGGGTGAAGGAAATTTATAGGACAAAATATTTATCTATAAATACGTTACCAAATATGCACAGACCTTCACCTACCATGGATGTACTGTAACTAATTAATTAATAAGAAAATCCATAGCTACCTTTAAAACTAGTTTCCCTTAGGTTGGCGCAAACAATAAATTATCACCATGAATCAAAATGTACTCCATTTCATCTTATCTCAATGCTGCTAAGTCTTTAATTGAAACCACGTTCCAACGATGTGTTGTGAAGCAGAATATAGCCACACTTCAGATTTCTCTGTACTCCCCATGAATTTGTTTCATTAAACAATGGATTGGAAGGTTACCTTGTGAGCTGTGCTCTATTACAAATGTTTATGACTCTCTGGTTTTTAATCTGTGGTGGCCATGATTCTTAAACTCAGGCTTCAGTGCGAGAATTAAATATCTACCTACTGTACATCTTCCTCACTGAAATCAGTTGGACTTTAAAAGAGGCTTAACTTTGACTGAATCATGCCCATCATATCAATTATTTAAGTAATTTAAGTGATGAAGGGGGCCAGTCCTCACTGGCATGCCAGAAAATTATTTTGATACTGAACAAAATAGATTATCTGAAAATTATTAATTTTCTGTGCACCATTTCAGAGTCAATTAAACTGGTTAATTGGGCATATTTGAAAACATCCAACATTCTGCAAATCAATTTTTCTCTCAGAGGAGACAATGGCAATTATCATTTTGAGGTAGCAGCCTTCGATATATTTAGCATCTTATTTATCTCCTATTTATCATCTTTATTTAGCACCTATTTATCATCTCAGGCCACCTACGGTCACCTAACCAAGGAGGCAGATGGGGAAGGAGTCCGTCAGAAGAAAAAAGCCTGACTGCTCTCTCATTGCTACACCATTTTCTCTCCCGCCCATCGCTTCCTTGCCCATCAAATCAATGATCCAGAACATATCACTTGCAGAAGGTTTTTAAACACTGGCAGCTGGTGTCCATTGGGACTGGTACAGTGTAAGGCAGGAGGCCAACAGTAGGTGGAGCCAGAGTCCAATGACAGGCAGAGACAACTAATATTTGTTGTATGCCCTTCCTCCTCCCTGCTGAATTCTTCAAGTAATAAAGGACAAAGTGTTAGCAATAGAAGCCCTTTACCCACTGGTCCACCTAGCAGGGCATTGTTTACACCAGGAGTTGTCAACCTGGTCCCTACCACCCACTAGTGAGTATCTCAGGATTCTAGGTCGGTGGTAGTGTTAGGAGTCATTCTGCAAAGAAACAGAAAAAATTATTGTAACTTTAAGAACTATAATAATACACCGTATTTTTCACTCCGTTAGACGCACTTTTTCCCTCCTAAAAAGTAAGGGGAAATGTGTGTGCGTCTTATGGAGCGAATGCAGGGGGGGCAGGCAGGAAAAGCCCCCAAGAGCCGCACACAAGCTCCGCTTGGCTCTTGCGGGCTTTTCCCCAGGAGGGAGAAGGGACTGATGTGGCCACATCAGTCCCTTCTCCCTCCTCATAGAAAAGACCTCAGGAGCCGTGTGCTCCTTAAAGGGTGTGTGGCTCCTGTGGGCTTTTGTGGGAGGTGGGGGTATTGCCATAGCTGCACGCAGCCCCTCTGGCCGGGAGAGGCTGAACGTGGCTATGGCTTCTTTAGCCGTGTGCAGCCTCTCCCGGCTGGAGAGGTTGCGCGCGACTAAAGAGGAAGCGGGCGGGATCCATCCCGCTCGCTGTCTTGGCTTCTCCCATAGCTGCATGCAGCCCCTCCGGCCAGGAGAGCCTGCGCGCGGCTATGGCTTCTTTAGCCAAGCAACCTCTCCAGCCAGGAGAGCACTTCTTTTCTTGATTTTCCCCTCTAAAAACTAGGTGCGCCTTATGGTCCGTGCTCCTTATGGAGCGAAAAATACAGTAATAATAATTTATTATTTATACCCCGCCCATCTGGCTGGGTTTCCCCAGTCACTCTGGGCAGCTTCCAACCAAATATTAAAAACAATACAGCGTCAGACATTAAAAACTTCCCTAAACAGGGCCGCCTTCAGTTGTCTTTTAAAAGTGAAATAGTTGGTTTATTGCCTTGAAGTCTGCTGGGAGGGTGTTCCACAGGGCAGGCGCCACTACCGAGAAGGCCCTCTGCCTGGTTCCCTGTAACATGGCTTCTCGCAGTGAGGGAACCACCAGAAGGCCCTCGGCGCTGGACCTCAGTGTCCGGGCAGAATGATGGGGGTGGAGACGCTCCTTCAGGTATACAGGACCGAGGCCGTTTAGGGCTTTAACTGTTTCTGTGAGTTCTGGGTGTGGGTTTCTGGGTTGATTAGGTACAGCTGGTGATGAGTACAAAAGGAGGAGAAGTTGCAGTTTGAATTTGCCTGCAAAAGAGAACACCCACATGCTTTGTGTTGGTTGTAAGGTTGTAAATAAAGCTCTTGCTTGAGTATTTTACACCTGTTTCATGGTTCTGTCATCTGCTGCCAGGAAGATAGGGGGTGAATCCTCCTTCCATCGAGCACTGGTGGGCAGTAAGGGAATTTTACCACCAAGAAAGATGCATTAGTGGGTGGTAGGTATGAAAAGGTTGACTACCCCTGGTCTACATTGACTAGCAGTGGATCTCCAGGATTTGAGACAGGGATCTCTCTCGCAGCCCTATTCGGAGATTCTGGGCACTGAACCCGGAACCTTCTGCAGGCAAAACAAGCACTCTCTTGCTGAGCTACAGCCATTCGACACTGTACAATACTGAAGTTAAGGAATGCCACCTTCTGGGCTGCTTGTAAGCAAGAAGGTGGTCAGATCAGGCCTGGCTCAGGTTGCAGGGTAGTGCCCCGTTTGCTCTAATGGAACAGCTTCCATGGCTTTTGAATTTGGGCAAGGGTTTCACGAAGCTCTGGAGCCAGAGGTTGCTCACCACAAACATAAATGGTCAAAAGAGCATCAGCATAAAACCAGAACAAAAAGCAGCAGGGGAAATGTAGCAGGGGGTGGTGGGATTTTGAGTTCAACATCGCTGCGGGGGCACAGTTTCCCCACCCTGGCCCTCCCTGCTGCCAGTTATTCCTCCAACCTTCTAAAAGGTCTGGGTTTTGGTTGAGATGGGAAGATGGGATAAGTGTCACGCCACTTATCAAGGGCTCAGAATAACCTCTGGCTGTTTATGCACCATATTTTTAAAACACATGGTCCGCCTGTCCCCAAGAATCCTGGGAACTGCCATTTACCCTTCACAGAGCTACAGCTCCCAGCACCCTTAACAAACTACACTTCTTGGGAGCCTTTGGGGGAAACCATGTGCACCAAATGTGCTCTGAATGTGCTATAAATGCATGATCTACATGCAGCCAGAGGCAAAAGGTGTGTCATGTCATCCTTATCCTGAAACCAGCAGAACCACTTGCTTGATATACAGGCATTCCAAAGACCTCAAGCTTAGACCAGAACTTCTCTGCCATCCCTTTCCATGTGTTTACTGATATCTGGGGAGAGGGAATGAGAGTGAAATAAGTGGGGCATCCCATGCTGTGTTCTTGATTCTAAAATTAACGATCAAACAGCCCTCCTCTTTGTAATTGACTTTTTGGGGCCAGTTTGACTGGTTCCACCGTCGAAGTGGAAGCTCTTGCTACTTCTCCAGGTTGATTGCTGCTACAGTTCTTCTTTTAATAGGAACACACAATGAAACAAGAGTTGCGTGCGCTTGCCTTCTGATAGGTCTTTGATCAGGAATGTATTAATTATGCTCGAAAGTGGAGGAAGCTGACTAATGAAGAAGAGATCAAAGGAAGATGCAATTAATCAGCATTCACAGCTATTTCACACTGTGGGAATAATCCTTATCTCTACCAGGATTTGCCCCCAATGTTTCCCATCTCCACCTAGAGATGAGGAAAGGTAGCACAGCTGGAGGAGGAAGAGGAGTGTGCAGGCCAGAGGAAGGGTGTCCTGTTTGAAAGCCCCCATGTGAAACACACTAAACCTGCTGTATTGGGAACTGGAGAGTGCAGCTGACTAATATATGCAGGATTTTCAGTATGCACACTCTACCATAGTACATGCATTTCTGTACACATGACTTGGGTGAAGAACTTCATTGCAAAATTCAGCAAATTCCAAAGGATTACGAAGGTTTGATGAAACTGTGCCAAACACGGCTAGATTCAGCTTATGCTAAGGAGCCAGGCCACTGCCATAGCTAGTTACCAACAGACAAGGAGGTTGAGGCCAGCAGCAGAGCATATGTCCGTGCTGCCCAGGACGGGCATGCTCCCGAGGGGTGTGTGGTGCAGAGGGTGCCCCCCCAGGTGCAGGAAAGCCACTCGGGTGCCCAGAGCAGTGTGCAAACCTTGCAGTCGGGGGCGGAGCAAGACGCCCATGGTGGACATTCAGTGCGCCACCTGCCCATGACTTCCAAGCCTTCCTCAAGCTGTCAAAACAAAGGGGGAAGGGGGAAACGCCATCGGCAAAGCGTTGTAGCTCACACCCTTACCCCGACGGCTCGGGGTAGGCTTGGGAGTTGTGGGCGGCACGCTGAAATGTCACCCCCCTCATTGAGGGCCCCTGGGGCGCTCCGCCTCCACTGCGCCCCTTCCTGCGCCCCTGGGTGAGGCCCCTCTCCCACCTGTGTGTTAGTGGGTAGAGACAAAAGGATTTAAAGTGTGTAGGATGTCAGTTTGGCTTATGTAAGCATCGGGGGGGGGGGGTCAGTTTTGCAAGCTTAAGAGTGGAGCCAGGGAGAAGATGGTCATGCTTCAGAGAGGGTCAGACACAATGTTTGGGGTCTCTTGGAATCCAAGGCCGCAGAAATGGAAGGAATAGGATCCTCTTGGGATGTGAATGCAATGCACTCTCTCTAGGTTTCATATATGTGTAAATAAACCACATACCATAAATACGCAACAGTCTCTGCTGTGTCTCCTTGTCCAAAAGGAATCACAGACCCTGGTAAGCAAGCCTGGTACCCCTGGATTCTCACACCACTCAGGGATTGGGGTGGCGTGTAACAATATTATTTCAGAAAATGGAAATTTGGTAACTTTGCCTTTAACTGCCAACTTAATCAAATTCCTTCCCTCCTTCTCATTACTAACAGTGGGTTTGTTTTAGTTCACCTGTAACACTCCTCATTGGATATTGGTGACTTTGTAGGGATAAACGCATTTCGAGTCAGGCTCATATCTTTCTGTCTGAGTTCATATTATATTTCTGAATCCACATGGTATTTCTTAAGGAGACCTTTGTAGCAAGTAGAATAGGAAGTGGCGTACTTTTCTGTTTTTCCAAATGTATGAACAGTGCAGAAATAGTGTTCAGCAGCTGTTCCCAGGGCAGATGTAAATTGCGCATGGATGCTCTGTTACCCCATAAATTTGTCTTGTGGCCATATCAGTTTCATTCCTTACTATTCTACATTTTTATACGCTTACTGTTTCTGTAGGAGTGCATTCCACCATTCCACCCATCTGGCATTTCTTTAAACTTTATGGTGTCATTCATAAGTCTTCATAGATATCCAACCCCCTTTGGCCCAGTTGTCTTCCATCTCTCCATTAGGATTCTAATGCAGTTTTGCTATATCCTTCGTATACAGTCTAAAGCACCTGCCATTTTTCTGTGTATTTTTTTCAGTGGAGGCTGGTCTGCAGGGGTTTCCTCCTCCTCAATCTCAGTGTTGCCCATGTAGAACTGTGTAGAGAAGAGGATAGAGACAAAAGTAGAATTAATTATACAACTCAGCAGGGAGGAAGATGGAACCCCAACAAGAGCTGGTTAACTCTGCCTATCCTAGGGCTGCCATATGTCTGGATTTTCCAAGACATTAGCGGGATTTCAAAGGCAGAACTGACGTCTGGGCAGAACTTCCCAAGGGGGCGCTTTATCCTGAATCTTAGGCAAGCCAATTGAAAAATTACATATTTCTGGTGTTTTCGTAAAAAAGAGGGGGAAAAGGAGCTCAACAACTTTGGGGTCTTCTTAAAAAATAGCTCAATATGGCAACTCAGGTTGGCTCCTGTTGGTTTCCTTGCCTTCTGCTCTACAATGGGCACCATCCACAACTCGTTTCCCCACCTACCTGTACCTTGATTCAGAATCTCTCTTTCAGCTTGATTTAGCAACCAATCACTATAATTGGTAAAACTTGTCTCTTCCATTTATTCATTCTACCAAAAGTTTCTAGGCTTTTTCTCACAAGCAATATCTTTGCATTCATGTGTTATTCTTAATGTTGTGGCTAGCACAATGAGCTTTTTGAATTTATGGAAGCTGTTGCAGGATCTGTTTTCCTCTGATAAGTCAACACAAATTATTTACATCAAGGATGGGGAACCTGTGCCCCACCTGCCTGCAAGATGTTGACAGACTCCAACTTCCACCATTTCAGACTCCCCGTATTTTTGCTGGCATTTTCTAAATATCTTAAAGCAGTGTTAACGGATGAAGCAGTTCACTACTAGTAAGAACCACTGACTTTTGGTCAGTGTGGTGTAGTGGTTAAGAGCGGTAGACTCGTAATCTGGTGAACCGGGTTCGTGTCTCTGCTCTTCCACATGCAGCTGCTGGGTGACCTTGGGCCAGTCACACTTCTCTGAAGTCTCTCAGCCTCACTCACCTCACAGAGTGAGGGCAGGAAGGGAAAGGAGATTGTTAGCTGCTTTGAGACTCCTTAGGGTAGTGATAAAGAGGGAGATCAAATTCAAACTCTTCTTCTTCCTCCTCTTTTTCCACAGGGTGGGTGCCACTACCGACAAGACCCTCTGCCTTGTTCCCTGTAGCTTCACTTCAATGTGGGGAGATCGCTTGCCAGATTTTGAGGGTCCTCACTGGTGACAGGGATAGGAGACCCCAGAACATAGCTTACCCCCAGATGAGCCATCCTGAGGGATGGTTAGCTATTGCGGAAGTTTGAGAAAAACATACTGCTGCAAACATTCTAGAGTAGTCTACAGGTCCTGTATGGAAGGTGAAAAGGTGTATATGATTCCCATTTGCTTTCGGGTTCTTGTTCCTTCCAGTTCAAGTTCATGGGTGAAATGCTTTATCCCTGATGGTAAAACACTGCAGAAAAATACTGGGAATCACATGGTGATTGCTTTTTTGCGGGATTTTTACTGAATTATATCCAGGGCCATCTTTATCCAGGGGTGCAAGGGGTGCAAGGCACCCGGTCACCAAATTCTGGGGGGTGCCAGGCTCCCGCCGCTGAAGCCACCTAAGCTCTTAACGATCTACTTGTTATGAAAGAATAAATAATTTTGATCAAGCTAGAAAAACAAAAAAACCTATATACCTAGGTATTACCAAAATGTATACCTACTGTTTCACTAAAGGACTTTTGACTTTGTGCGCTCATTTACCAAGTCTCTCAGCCCCACTCACCTCATAGAGTGTTTGCTGTGGGAGAGGAAGGGAAAGGAGAATGTTAGCCGCTTTGAGACTCCTTTGGGTAGTGATGAAGCGAGATATCAAATCCAAACTCTTCTTCTTCTTCTTTTGCTGTGGGATGATCGAAATGGGAGAAATATTCCTGCCAAATGCTCAATTTATGGATAAAAAGTAGAGAGGCCTTACTAAAACCCAACAGCCCAATAGCACGACACCCAATTCCCCCTAATGTTAATCAAATAATGACCCACACAGCCTTTGAAAAGCATTAGCCTCACAAAAACAAGTGTAATTCCAGCACTGCTACCAATTTTACCTATAACTGTGGGGAGGTGGCAGAAGAGCAATGGTGGGGGTGACCTTGTGGTTTTACGGATGCTGTTGACATCCCACTCCCATCTGCCCAAGCCACCATTAGTCAGGGATAATGGGAGTTTGGCGGTCCAACAACATCTAGAGGGCCACAGGCCCCCATCTCTGTCAGAGAGGTTCAAGGTTCCTTAGTCAGCACTCTGGATGTGCATATCTGCTATATAGATATTGGGCCCCACCATCAGCGCATCCCAGGAAGGGACTAACCAATCAGTGAACACGCTCTTGCTGACTTCAGCACATACAAAAGAGGGAATTCCCTTTCCCACCAGATTGCCAGCCGTTGATGGTCCATGCTTCCTGCTAGTGAACTACTTTGCTGTCTGCCACTTCTATCCCAAAGCGATTCACTAATGCATGAAAGCAGCCGTGGAAGTGGGAGGCTGTGAGTTGCTATAATAGCATTCCAATTCCCCCTGTCACTCCTTATGAAGACAAATAATTCCCGCAAACTTAGTTTGCCTTGCCTTTTCTCTGAATATTCTCGCTCCTCTCCTGTGTCGTTCCTCCTGACCTCTCTGCCCTGAGCTGCCAGTGTTTCTTCGCACTTCCCTCCTGATTGGTACGGGGACTGGCACACCTCCTGGGTGGCTGCTAAATGGTTCACTGTTTCCATCAGCATGGATTCTCCCTGGAACAGTATATTTATAGAGCCCAATATTGTTTTAATAATAGCTGTGAGCTCCGTTTGGCAAACATTATTAAGGAACTCTGTAGAACTGGTGATCCTACCCTCAGGAATAAATCAGATACCAGCTTGGCTGCTTTGTGGGATAATATTAAGATATCTGCTGATCTGCATATTGCATGGGGAGTCGCCCTGAACCAGAGGCCACAGATAGCACAGGGTGGATCAAGGGGTTTATGCACAGTCTATGTGTTTCCATGCAGGCTTTCAGAACAGGCAATTTGAATATTTAGGCTAGTTTAAAGCAGTTAAAACTGTGGTTCATGCACCGTTTATGGACATCTGTGCCAATCGATTCTGCTTAGCATATTTTTGATGACTGTTCCAATTCCCGTCTGTTATAATAAATTGCTTGAATAATACTCAGCAGTATTATTCTCTGATTCCAGTGTGGTGTAGTGGTTTAGAGCGGTGGACTCGTAATCTGGTGAACCGGGTTCGCTTCCCCACTCTTCCACATGCAGCTGCTGGGTGACCTTGGGCCAGTCACACTTCTCTGAACCTCTCAGCCCCACTCACCTCATAGTGTGTTTGTTGTGGGGAAGGAAGGGAAAGGAGAATGTTAGTCGCTTTGAGACTCCTTTGGGTAGTGATAAAGTGGGATATCAAATCCAAACTCCTCCTCCTCCTCCTCCTCTTCTTCTTCTTCCTCTTCCTCTTCCTCTTCCTCTTCTTCTTCCACCACGATGTTCTGGTTTCATGGCATGCTCCTGCCTCAAAGTCAAGGGATCCCAAAAGGAAGGCACGAGAGAACTGTAGGTTTGTGTGTAAGTGCCACACGTCAGCACAGGTGCAAAGGGATTGCGCCTGCAAGGAGCATGGGTTGAGGCTCTGTAAGCATTGGCCTGCTGCTTTTGCTAGCGATTTGCTCAGAGAGACCCCTCTCAAAGCCAGAAGCAGCTGGAAGAAAAAGGCTCGAGTGATGATAATCACTTCCATTTTTTTCATGCAGGCATAGGAAACTGCTTTATTCTAGATCAAACTGTTGGTCTATCTAGTCTGATACTATGTACTGAGGTATCAGTTTTCTGGGTCTTTCACATCACTGCCTTTGGATCCCTTTTTTTAAGTAGAGGCATTAGGGATGGAACCTGGAACCATCTAAGTGCTCTCCTACTAAGCTACAATACAACCCCTTGATTAATAGAACCATACAGTTGGAAGGGACCCAACGGTCATCTTGCCCAGCCCTATGCAATGCAGAAATCTCAACTACAGTGCAACAATTAAACACCAACAGCATTACAACTCATGTATCTGTTTTGATTTAAATGGCTTGGTATACTAAGCCAATTTACAAGGTAGAGCCAAAGCTTTTGGGATACAATATTTCCAAGCCAATTCTGCCAAGTATAAGATGCATTGGCGGGGACTGCGTTAAGGGACAGAGGAGGCAGGGCTCATTACCGAAGGGCAGAAGATTGGCAGTTCGAATCCCCGCGACAGAGTGAGCTCCCGTTGCTCGGTCCCTGCTCTTGCCAACCTAGCAGTTTGAAAGCACGTCAAAGTGCAAGTAGATAAATAGGTACCACTCCGGTGGGAAGGTAAACGGCATTTCCGTGAGCTGCTCTGGTTTCTCCAGCATCAGCTTAGTCGTGCTGGCCACATGACCCAGAAACTGTCTGTGGACAAACGCCAGCTCCCTCGGCCAGTAAAGCGAGATGAGCACTGCAACCCCAGAGTCATCCGCGACTGGACTTAACAGCCAGGGGTCCCTTTACCTTTTACCTTAGGAACCCTGAGGTATGCCTCATCGAGCTAACTCAGCATGGCAGCTCATTATACCCTTTAGTAGGGCTGTGCACACCTACCTCAATCCAATTCATGTCCCCATCTGGTGCTTTGGAGCATCCCCAATCAAACCTGGGACAATCCAGGGCCAACATAACCTGGTTCTTGTCCTGGGGGGCTTGCAAAGGATTTAATTAGGGTTTTCAACCCCAATTAAAACATGCAGTTGGGAGGAGGTGAGTCTTGGGTCAACCTGAATTGACTTGATTCTGTTCAGAACGTGGGATTTGGCCAGAGCTTGCACAGAGTCTATTCTTTAGTACAGAAGGGGATAGAACCGAGCTGCAAAGCTGCAATCAGAATGAATGCAAGTGTCAACAACAATCTGGGCTTAAAGGCAAGCAACTTTTGTTTTCAATCCAAAACCCTGAGTGAGATTACCTTAGTCTGAGCCTGATAACTGCTGTAGAATGGAAACATTGGAAGAGCTGGCCCAAGACATTTTGCTGCCTGAGGCAAAGGACAAGATGGTGTCCCTCCCCCATTCCACTTGCGGAAGCCAATTGGATTAGCAGTTGAACCTTATTTCTGCGCTGGTGACAGGACAGCATATTCTGCATCACTTGAAAGCAGCAGTCTATCTTAGCAGGTGAAGGACAGGCTGTGGTCTTAGGTGTAATGGCCAGGAGGCCTATAACCCCTGCCACCACTTGGAGGTGGTTGTGTCACAAGGCCATAAGAAGAACTTTGGCCCCTCTATTTCAGTATCCTGTTCTCACAGTGGGCAATCAGGTACCCATCGTTAGGCTGCAAGCAGAGAGAAACAATATTCTCCCCTCCTGTGATTCCCAACAACTGAGGCCGGTCCTACCTTTAGGTGGAGGTTGACAGTGTTACTCTGGCTAATCCAGCTTCAATGAAAAGCAGAAGCCTATTTTTCAACAGTTGGTTGGCAAGTTTCGAACAGTACTCTAGGAATTGGGGTTATGTTGAAATTGGGGTATGCATTTTTCAACATGCATCATGTTGCATCCTTCTCCTCCTTAACCCCCAGATTTGCTTTCTGTGTATTCTGCTCCAGTAGCTAGGCTTCCTTGCAGGAAAAATGGTATGAATAGCAACACTATTCAAATGAATATTTTCCCCAAAACTCACTTTGAATGTTCAATTGCAGCGATTCCCATAGCAACTTGATTCTCAGCCAGTAGGAAAGTGGAAGGTTGACCACATGATTCCCACACGTCCTATGAAAAGGTTGGCAGTTCTGAATAACAAGCATTGCTAAACAAGCAGCTGACTAGCGAACCAGAGAGATCAGAAAATTTCAAAGGGGGAAATTATCTATGAACTTGAGAGCTAACAAAGTGGACAATGACAAAAAAGCTTGTGCAAGAAACACAGGCTGGGCATGCCCACATCAGACGTCTATTTATTGAGATTTGGCACAGACTTAGGAACATAGGAATCTGCCTTGTACTGAGCCAGGCCATTGGTCCATCCAGCTTAGTATTGTCTATACTGACCAGCAGTGACTCTTCCCAGTCTTGTCTCAAGATGCCAGGGATTGAACCCAAGAAGAGCCTACTGGATCAGGCCAGTAGCCCATCGAATCCAGGATCTTGTTCTTACAGTATCTAATGAGAAGCCCATGGAACAATCCATAAGGACAGGCCAAACACCCTCCCCACCTGTGAATCCCAGCTGCAAATTTACTCCAAAAGTGAAGGTAAAACATAACCATCATGGTTAGTAGGCATGGATAGCCTCATCCTCCATGAATTTAAAACCATCTAAGTTGGGGGCCAGCACCACCTCTTGTGGGAGTGAGTTCCATAAAGGTAAAGGGACCCCTGACCATTAGGTCCAGTCGTTGGCAACTCTGGGGTTGCTGCGCTCATCTCGCTTTATTGGCCAAGGGAGCCAGAGTACAGCTTCCGGGTCATGTGGCCAGCATGACTAAGCCACTTCTGGCGAACCAAAGCAGCGCACGGAAACGCTGTTTACCTTCCCGCCGGAGCAGTACCTATTTATCTACTTGCACTTTGTCCTTTTAAATTTTTTATTAAGGTTTTCCATTAAAAAACACCAAACATATCCATTTACATATCACATAATTTGTCTTATTTGGACCTCCCACAACTTCTCTAGCAATCATTCGTAGTACTAATCTGAACCTCACATTCCTTTGTTACAATATTCCCATTGTGTTTTATATTTCTGATCTTACTTGCCTTCTGGTAATATTCCCTATTTTTCACAAAGCTTCTTTGAGACACACTAGCGTTGTACCCTCCTCACATATATTTTCCAAATACTCTGTAAATTTCCCCCAGTCCTCAAAGAATCTATGGTCTTTTTGATATCTAATTTTACCCGTTAATTTGTCCAGTTCTGCATACTCAGTTAATTTTGACCTCCATTCTTCCAAGTTCGGGACCTCTTCCTGTTTCCACCTTTGAGCTAGCAATATTCTTGCTGCGGTGATCGCATATTGAAACAGTTTGCTGTCTCTCCTACTTATATCCCTTCTTGTTATCCCCAGCAAGAAGGTTTCTGGTTTCCTACCAAAGCTATATTTTAGCATTTTCTTTAATTCGTTGTGTATCAGCTCCCAGAACCCCCTTACTTTCCTGCAGTCCCACCACATATGCATGAATGTACCTACTTTCTCTCTGCATCTCCAACACTTGTTACAGGTCTTGTACATTTTTGATAGTTTTACTGGTGTCATATACCACCTGTAAACCATCTTCATTGTGTTTTCTTTTAGTGTTACACATGCGGTAAACTTCAAGTTCTCATTCCATATTTTTTGCCAATCATCCAAATCTATGTTGTAACCTAGATCTTTGGCCCACTGAATCATAACTACTTTCACCTCCTCATCCATTGTGTGCCATTCCAACAGAATTTTGTACATTTTAGAGATTATTTTGCAGTCCTTATTCACAATTTCTGTTTGAAACTTTGAGTCTTTTTCTTTATACCCTTTTTCTTTCTCTTCCTTTTTAAACATTTCATTTACTTGGCGGTAGTGCAACCAATCATAGACATATTTTTTCACTTGTTCATATGGTTTTAACCTCCACTTGCCCTCTTCCTTCACCACCAAATCTGCATAGGTGGCCCAATCGCTTCTCATGTTAATTTTCTTAACTCCCATGGCCTCTAGCGGGGATAGCCAATGTGGAACCCCTGTTTCCAATATGTTTTTGTATCTGTCCCAGACTTCCAATAGCGATCTGCGAAAGATATGATTTCCAAATGGACCGTAGCCTTTTTTCCTTTCTTTCCAAAGATGCGCGTGCCAACCAGACCTGGCATCGAATCCTTCCAAATCTAGGAGCTTTGTATTTTTTAATTTTATCCACTCCTTCAGCCAGCAAAGACACGATGCCTCGTAGTATATCTTCAGATCTGGCAGGGCAAAGCCTCCTCTTTCTTTTGCATCTATTAATAGTTTATACTTGATTCTCGGCTTTTTGCCCTGCCAGATATATCTAGAGATCGTTTTTTGCCATTCTTTGAAATTCGCCACACCTTTTAAAATTGGTAACATCTGGAAAAGAAACAGCATCTTCGGTAGTACTAACATTATAATCATTGAAATTCTTCCCCAGAAAGACAATTTTAGCCTATTCCATATTTCCAAATCTTTCTTAATTCCCTTCCACACCGAAACATAGTTATTTTGGAACAGATCAATGTTCTTTGGCGTTAACCATATTCCCAAGTATTTCACTTTTTTGGCGATTTCTATACCCGTTTTTTGTTGCAATGCTTCCATCCCTGTTTTTTCCATGTTTTTAGCTATAATTTTGGTTTTCTTCCTGTTTATTATAAAGCCTGCCACCTCTCCAAATTTTTCAATTTCTTCCAGTATCTCTGTTGCGGTTTCCAACGGTTCCTCCGCCAACAAAACTAAATCGTCGGCAAAGGCTTTAACTTTATATTGGTTATGGTCTACTGCAACCCCCTTTATGCTTTCCTTCTTCTTGAGTCCAATAGCACCTCTAGGACCATGATGAACAGCAGTGGTGACAATGGGCATCCCTGTCTAGTGCCTTTGGAGATCTTTATCTCTTCCGTAATCACATTATTCACTATTAACTTCGCCCTTTGCTCCGTGTAGATTGCCTTTATCCCATTGAGAAAGTCATTCCCCATTTCCCTCTGTTCGATATTTTTAAGCATAAAATCCCATGACACGTTGTCGAATGCTTTTTCGGCGTCCACGAACATCAGCATTGCTTGCTTCTCAATCCTGGTGGCCAGATATTCTAAGATGTTTATGACATTTCTCACATTATCTCGCATCTGCCTGCCTGGAAGGAAGCCCGCCTGGTCTTCGTGTATAATTTCTTGTAGAACCTTTTTTAATCTTTCTGCCATTATTCCTGCAAACAATTTATAGTCCGTGTTTAGTAGAGAAATTGGTCGGTAGTTCTTTACTTGAGTTAAATCCGCTTCTTCTTTCGGAATTAGAATTATAAATGCTTCCTTCCACGTCTCTGGGATTTCCCTCTTCTTTAATATGGTGTTCATTACCTCTCTCAATGATTGCGATAGGGTTGTACCCAATTCTTTGTAATATCTTGCTGTGAAGCCATCCGGTCCTGGGGCTTTTCCATTTTTCAGTTTTTTAATCGCCGCCATCAATTCTATTGTATCAATTGGGGTGTTCAGCCTTTCTTGTGCTTCCGTCGGGATCTTTTGCACCTCCTTCTCTTTTAAGTATCTCTCTATTTTTCTCCTATTATTCTTCTCTTTTCTTTTATACAATTGTCTGTAGAAATCCAAGAATCCTTTCCTAATATCTTTAGGGTTAGTTATCTCATCTCCTTCCACTACAATTTTGTTTATTGTATTTTGCTCTTTCCTTTTTTTAGTCTGCCACGCGAGCCATTTTCCTGATTTATTTGCAAATTCGAAGTTCCTTTGTTTCAATTTTTTAATGTTCCATTCCACCTCCTTGTTTATCATCATTGCGAATTGAGTTTGAAGAGCCTTGATACTTTGTTTAATTCTTTCATTGTTTGGTTTCTTAATCAGCTTTTGTTCATTTTCCATAATTTGTTTTAAGATTTCTTTCTTTTCTTTCTCTCTGTTTTTCTTTTTGATCGAGTTCTGTTGAATAAAGAAGCCTCTCATTACTGCCTTTTTTGCGTCCCAGACTGTGCATACTTTCGTTCCTTTGTTACAATTATCTTCAAAGTATTCTTTCAATTTCTTCTGTGCCTCCTGGACGACCCTTTGATCGTCCAGAAGATAGTCATTCAATCTCCATCTGAATGTTCTTTCTTCGAAGCCTTTGATTTCCACTTTAATGGGACTATGGTCTGAGATAACTCTCGGTTGTATTTCCACTTGAAGGATTCTTGGCGTTAGTTCGTTTGAGATCCAGATTTGGTCAATTCTCGACATTGACTGATTTGGTTCCGAATAGAAGGTAAACTGTTTTTCTAGTGGGTGCCTTAACCTCCAGATGTCTGTTAAATTACACTTTGACGTACGGTACTTTCAAACTGCTAGTTTGGCAGGAGCAGGGACCAAGCAATGGGAGGTCACCCCATCACGGGGATTCGAACCGCCGACCTTCTGATCGGCAAGCCCTAGGCTCTGTGGTTTAACCCACAGCGCCACCCACGTCCCATACCCTGTGCGAAAAAATATTATTTTGTCTGTCCCAAACCTTTCAACATTCAGCTTCACTGGAGTTCTTTTTTCTGAAGTCCCCCCCCCCGAAGTTTCCCAAAATTTCACACATACATTTCAATACATAATAAAACCTTTTTTTAGTATTAAACACCTTTTCCACGGTGTTTTTGTTTCTCTCCCCTTGTCTTCTATCTCTTAAACCTTAAGAAAACTACTATAATCTCTAAGCCCTTCTGTTGCTCATAGTTCAAATCTTGCTCACGTGTTCATCTTATAAGAATATTTCTTTAAATAATCCAGAAAGGGTTTCCATTCTTCCACAAAACCTTCATCATTATGTTCTCTTATCTGAGCTGTTAACTTTGCCAGTCCTGCATAATCTATCACCTTGCTTATCCATGCTTTCTTAGAGGGTATTTCTGCCTCTTTCCATTTTTGTGCGTAGAGAATCCTAGCTGCAGTTGTAACATACATAAACAGGTTAATCGTATTTTTGGTGAATTCTGTCCCTATGATCCCTAAAAGAAAAGTTTCAGGTTTTTCTGGTGTCATCATTTTAAACATCTTCTTTTTAAAAAATCTCATCATATATCATCTCCCAAAATGCCCTCGCTTTCTTTCAAGGCCACCACATATGAAAAAAAGGAACCATCTATCTGTTTTCACTTCCAACAGTTAATAGGAACCTTCTTATACATTTAGGTGTTGAATGCCATCTATACATCTGGATGGTCCTGAATCCTAGCATTCTGAGAGGGGAGCAAAGCTTCTCCTGGCTCACTTCCTTCTCACCATGAATAATTCCGTACTCCTCTATCGCATCTCCTTTGGGACCTTCTGCATGCAAAGCAAATACTCTACCACTGAACCAAGACCCTTTCCTGAGACTCAGTATGCTCTACAAGATACGCAGGCCCTGCATCATTTGCATTGATAAATAAGGAAACAGCCAGTGAATATCTCATGAGCAAAGGGGGGAAATGGAAGAAGCACATCCTTCAGTATCAGTGGTTTTGAATGTTGACTACAGCCTGTCGACTAGACTTGGAGAACATGCCCTCTGTGACAATAAAATTAGAGCACTGCACAGTTCCTGAGATAATACTGATCCTGTCTCATGACAGGTAAAAAAAGAAAGAAGCAACAAGGCGTTTACTAATAAAAGAAAACGGGCTTGTGTACCCAAAAAGGACTGTTGCTATGAACAACCTTCCACCCACTTTGTGTCATGCTAACCATTGCGGCCCCACATGGTCCATCTCTTTCCTTTTCTAGTAGAGATGACACCAAGCTTTTTATAGGGGCCAGAGGTCAAACTGGAGGCTCAGGAGGAGGCGGCAAAAGCAACAGCTCTGTCAAGAGCTGTCAGTGGAAGCGCGAAGTCCGAGAACTGACACCAGCAGCCACCACGAGAGCCAGCAACTCTCCCCAGGCTGTGTGGGATAGATGGAGCCACGCTCTGGGGAGATGCTGCTGACATCTCAGCTGGAAATTTCAGGGTAAGCATGATCTGCGCAGGGGACAGCAGGGCTGGCGTACATGCCTCTCTCGGCCCCACTTATTCTAACTTGGGGTTATGCATGCTGAAAAAAAGAAAGAGGCTGGGGGTGTTTTCTGGGCTGTGTGGAGCTCACTGCAAGATGGATAAAGGACCAGATATATTGCCCCACAGACAGCAAATGCAGAATCGGGGCTCGCATCTGCTCAACTGAAGCCTCATTTCTGATTCTGGCATTTGCACAGGGTTACCTCTATATTTCCTTTACTGGGGATGGGGGAGAAATCTTATCCCATTAGCACCGAAAGACAACTCTATTGTCTATTGCATGGCAAGTACCCTCCTCCCTTGTGAAATGAAGACACTGGACATGTTATTTAAGGTTAGTGGGCGTAAAAGGCCACAACTTTATTGATTACAGGAATTGAAAGGTATTAGCCTTAGGCATTGGCTCCTATCGACTACCCGGCATGGTGACCGGGAAGGGTTAACCACCAGCCGGGGGAGTCCTGTTGAAGTACGCCAACTAGGATCCCCCGGGTGTCACCGCTTGGGGGCATGCCTTAGGCCCTCACCTCCCTAGGTTTCGGACAGGGCAACGCCCCCCGGAGTCCTTTACCGGACTACCCCTTTTCTTTGGGGGAAGGTGATGGTGCTTCCTTCCCCCCCTTCATTTGCATGAAAAAAGAGGCTCAAAAAAGAGGCAAGGAAAAAAGGGAGCTTCTCACGAAGATCCAAAACCTGATCCAAAAACCTGAGTAGCTGGAACGGGAAGAGACGGCAGTCCCCGGGCGCGCCAGCCTAAAATGCCCTAGGCCACGCCTCCCCGGCCCGCTGATTGGCTGGCCGGGTCAGTGACGCGCTCGAGGATTCCCCTGCTCTCACGGGGGCTGAGAGCCAACCCCCGTGTGCGTGGGGAGGGGGTGGGCCCGCAACTCCACCTCCTTTCCAGCTCGGAAGTGGCTTTGTCACATTTTCTGGCATAATAGGTGAACAAAAATACAGCCATCCTATATTTGCAGTGCAGTTCTCTAGCCAAGTAAGGTGAACAAAAATGCATATATGAGGGTAAAGTTGTGCACACATGTGCACACATTAGAGAGAATGACATACAAAGCATCGCTTAGCAAAATGTGTATATTAGGCAAAATTGCATACAAATGTGTTTTAGGGTAGAATTGCATGGAAATATTGGTCAATTTTCATGAGCACACTTTAAAAATTTTTATCAACTGTTGTAGAAATGTGGAAAGCTCACCTTAAGCTGGGGGGAGGGACTGGGGGGAAAAAATTACAGATTTGTCCAGTTCTATTCTTTATACAGCCGTGGGTGTCTAGAAACCAGTTAAAAATAAAAGGAAATTGGAGTTCGCTCAATCCTGCAGGGATGACCCAGTTTCTACATTAGGGCAAGGATGCAGAGTGCAATTAGTCATTTAAGGTGCTCTTTTAGTCCTCTACATTACAGTCTTAATCTCTGAACCAATGTGTTTGGGATCACCAAAACAGAACAAGCTGTTGTCTCTAATGACCAGGGAGTACAGGAGCTTGCAATCTTCCTCCTGTATTTCAAACACATGGTCTTTGTTCCTTGAAATGTGGTCTCCCATCCCATCTCTTGATTTTTTGAAACCACATTAATGTGTATAATGAAGCTGAAAACTGGTGCTGATTATGGAAGTTTCCCTGGGAAGCTCAAACAAGGGATTGAACATTCCCCCGCTCCCAAATTAAGAAAAAAAAGCACACCCAAGTAACATTGAAGTTAATGAATCCCTGAGAAACTGGAAGTCTTGGTAATAAAGATGCAGTACAAAACAGAAGGCAAGTGACTCCACCGAGACACTGACTTACATTCTCTTTTAGTTCTGTAGTGGTTGTTTTATCACCCACATCTCTTCTCTTTTGCATGCCAGTCACTCTCAGTTCCACTTCCCCAATCCTGCCCATCCCTCTCCCCTAATGCTCTTGTGTAAGGTGATATTACAACAGGCTAAACAAAAGCGCGGGGGGGGGGGGGACAGGACCCAGACCAACGATAATCCAAAAGGGTGTGTGTCTAAAATCTCAGAAAGAATTTCATTAATTGGAGAAGGGGATCTCTCATTAATTCATGGGGCTGTAAAGTAAGGATTGAGCTGAAATGTCACCTAGGGTCGTCTCAAATGTAGCGCTAAATTAAATTCGCTTTGCGGGATAAGTGTTGCGAAGGTGGAACATTGTGGCACAAGGGGAAACACAAGTACGTTAGCAAGGATGGCTGTGCAACAGAAGGCACAACAAGAAACAGCTGCTGAGCAACAAAAAGCAGGTCTTCTGCAAGAGAAAACACAATTACATTGCCAATAATCGTTGTACATTGGATTGCGCAAAAAAAAGCCAGCTGTTATGCAACAAGTTTCTATTAGCACCACTGCCACACTGGTTTCCTTTGCTGGTGATCTTTAAACTCTGTTATCCACTGGTGCAAGGAATCTTGCACTCCTGGACAAAGAACATTGGATATGGTCCTTAGGTTCAGAAAGATTAAGCAGGACCAAGCATCTCCAACCAATGAAATTTAAGAAGAACCCTGCTGGATCAGGGCAAAAGTCAAGCCAGTCCAGCATCATGTTCTCATGATGGTCGCAATCAGGATCAGAGAGCAACAGCAGCGTTCTCCCCACTTGTGCTTCTCAGCAAGTGAGATTCAGAAGATGCTGCCTCTGACATTGGAGGTAGAGAATCATCATTGTGGCCGGAAACCACCAGCATCACAACATTCAGGTATGTGTGAATTCTGAAGGTCAGCTTCATTTCAGTTTGCATATTGGTTTTGGGAAGTGTGAATTATGTAGGTTTGTATCAAAATGCAAATTGGAGGGGGGGACTCTCTGAATTATTATTATTATTATTATTATTATTATTATTATTATTATTATTATTATTATTGATTTATACCCCGCCCATCTGGCTGGGTTTCCCCAGCTACTCTGGGTGGCTCCCAACAGAATATTAAAAACATGCTAAAACATCAAACATTAAAAACTTCCCCAACAGGGCTGCCTTCAGATCTCTTCTAAAAGTCAGATAGCTGTTTATTTCCTTGACATCTGATGGGAGGGCTTTCCACAGTGCAGGCACCACTACTGAGAAGACCCTGTGCCTGGTTCCCTGTAACCTCATTTTTCCCAGTGAAGGAACCACCAGAAGGCCCTGGACCTCAGTGTCCAGGCTGAACGATGGGGGCAGAGACGCTCCTTCAGGTATACTGGGCCGAGGCTGTTTAGGGTTTTAAAGGTCAGCACCAACACTTTGAATTGTGCTCAGAAACATACCGGGAGCCAATGTAGTCTCTCAGGACCGGTGTTATATGGTCTCGGCGGCCACTCCCAGTCACCAGTCCAGTGCCACATTCTGGATGCCTAGCATCCCTAGCTAGCTAGCATCCCTAGTTCTGGTCCTCCATCAATATGTGTGACTACTTAAAAAGAGCTAATAGGTCCTTCCTGCTGCCTTTTAGACTCTGTGGGGTGATATCCAATGTTAGTCAGAGTATCTAGTTGTCAGTCTGAGTATGACTAACTGTAGATACCACCCAGTTGCCTCATATCTGGGATAATGTCCTCTTCAGTGACACTCAGATAGCTTTGCAAGGCTCACTGGGTTGAAGGCCCTGGGCTGAAAGTGGCAATGTGTTTCATGATGCTACAAGTTAAACCCAGAGCCAGAAGGTTGAAACTAGGAAGAAGAAGAAGAAGAGGAGGAGGAGGAGTTTGGATTTGATACCCCACTTTATCACTACCCTCTCCAAGTGGCTAACAACCTCCTTTCCCTTCCTCCCCCACAACAAACACTCTGTGAGGGGAGTGAGGCTGAGAGAGTTCAAAGAAGTGTGACTAGCCCAAGGTCACCCAGCAGCTGCATGTGGAGGAGTGGAGACATGAACCCGGTTCACCAAATTATGAGTCCACCGCTCTTGACCACTACACCACACTGGCTCTCAACAAGCTGGATTTCCATTGGCCCCAAATGGGATTTCTCGCAGAAACATTGTCATTTTTCATGCCCTGCTTTGATCCTGCTTTTGCCCTTCTCAGCATCTCTTTCCTATAAAAGAGGGTTCGTCTTAATAGTTACAGGATTCTGCTGACTCTATGATCCACCCAATCAGGGGTCATGTAGGCAGCATGCTTAGATCACAGCCACAATCAGATTTTGCTGCATAGTGACATCACAAAGCCAAATCAGAGTACAGTGGTACCTTGGGTTACAGACGCTTCAGGTTACAGACGCTTCAGCTTACAGACTCCGCTAACCCAGAAATAGTACCTTGGGTTAAGAACTTTGCTTCAGGATGAGAACAGAAATTGTGCTCCGGTGGCGCGGAAGCAGCAGGAGGCCCCATTAGCTAAAGTGGTGCTTCAGGCTAAGAACAGTTTCAGGTTAAGAACGGACCTCCGGAATGAATTAAGTACTTAACCCGAGGTACCACTGTATTAGAACCCATCCGTTGTGACCATTAGCCCTGCTTGCTGCAACTGATGGGTGCAGGAATCCAACAACATATAGAGGACACCAGGTTGGGAAAGGCTGGAATAAATACCAAGCCTTGTGCAAATGGGCATTTTCAGAATCTTAAAATGTGAACAGGCTGCATAGGAAAGCTGCCATATAACAAATCACTGTCAGGATCCTATCCCAAAACATGTCGGCAGTGACTCTTACTTGTAAGTGAGGAAGAGGTAACTTCCCAGGCTAATAAAGGCTCAATAGGAATCAGGGGCTCCAGAGGTCAAGGTTCCAAGATGCACAAAGAAGGCAAGTGGTTCATAACCAAATGGAAACTACACAGATGTCCCAAGTTCTTAACCCGAGGTACCACTGTACAGAATGCTTCCCCTTACGCAGGTCAACATTTTCCTTCGAAGGTAGGCTTCGCAGGGGATTATTTTAATTTTTATTAATTGGGAACCTTCCCACCTTCCAATTTCAGCTTAGCCCTAATTTAAACTCCACATTTCTGATGATGAATATATTTCTGAGTGTGACAGTACCCCACCCACTCCACCTGGGGGCATCAGCATCTGGCTGATGAATCACAAGTGAATGAATAAGTAGCACCAACATACCAGGAGCATCTACTGCCAGACTGAAAACTGCCCAGCATCTCAAGCCGTTCAAGATATCATTAGAGAATGATTGGCAGTTCTGCATCCAGCCCAAGTTTATTTTTAGGACCTCCAGCAAATGGACACACACAACACACTCTCTCTCTCTCCAGCTCCATCTGCAGAGAGGGACTCACTTCCTTCTGTTCGCCAAGCTGCGTGCGCTTATCAATTTCCTCTGCATTGTTGTCTTGCCTTTTATGGAACATGACAATCCACTGTTGGAGGCTGAGAAAGAAATGAGCACTGACAGGGCAACGCCAAAGACAGAATGGGGAGAAAGAAGAAAATCGAGGCAGCACCATCATTGCAGCAATGTAAGGAGGGCTCTTATCCCAGGCAGATGTCAACGAGGCAGTGGTTTTCTGAGGATCCACATGGAGATTAGAGCCTACAGACTTGTTTAATGATCAATACGCCACTTAAGAACCCAGTGGCTCAGTCTTGAAAAGGAGCAATAAGGCAATCTGCCTGCACTCTTTCAAAATAAACAAAGCGGTCAAATTTTGGTTTCTTTCACTTTCATTCCCCCCGCCTCCAGTCTTTTCAGTTAACATCAGTTTGTGACGGTCACACACACACACAAACACCCCACAACATTAGTATTTGGAAATACATATGCTTTTCCAAATGCATTTATTCTTATATACACATTTTTGTATCACATTTTGCAGAACATACATATTTTCGGCAGCAATATAACGCATCTTTGTGCATCATTTTTATTAATAATATATGCATTTCTGTGGGTGCTTTCCCTTAATATGCACATTTTGGTATGCATTTTTTTGGTTCGAGAAATGCACCACAAAAATCAGAGAAGCATGTATTTCCAAGGAGGGCTTCGTATTGGTTTCAGAAGTACAGACAAGGTAAGTTCTTATTAAAATGTGAGCTGAACTAATTGGTCTCCGACCCCTGCTGCTCTATGAGTTGTATTTAGTATAAGGCTTAAATTCAACCTTATATGCTAATAATGGATTTATTCTCAGGTTGAATCTACACACAAGAGAGAGGTATCATTATGCTTGAGGGAACTCCCAGGTTTGCAGAATTACTGTTAATTTGTATCTCAGCTACCAATTCCACAGCAATGCTGTCATTCCAGGCCAGTGTGGAAGCAAATAATAGCCAAATGCTGAAAGAATTGCCGTGGTCTCAATTAGGGATTGTGTGTGTGTGTGTGTGTGTGTGTGTTACATATTTATCTGTTAGCTTGTTTGTCTGTCTGTCTATCTAGCTATTTAAGTTCTACATCACCATTGGAGTATCATGGGGCAGTTTACATTGCACAAACACAAAAATACACAACATAATTACAAACAAAACATACGAAATAATTTCTTGTCATTTTTATATATGGAATTGCTTCCCCTTATTGATACTCTTACTGTGAAATCACATTGAGACATTTTATGGGAACCAATTCCTAAATGGAACCAAATTAATGATTAAAAAAAAAATGGTGGCCAACAGTCTCTGAATATTAGATGACATTATTATTATTCTTAGGGAGCCCACCCCCTCCCCCAAAAAATCCTCAGATAATTTCACTGGGGGAAAGAGGGAATCTGCTGAAAAATCTTGACCCAGCCCCAACTTTTCATAGGACACGGTTCCTCAAGGAAGAATATGAATGATCCAGCCATTAAGGTGCAGCCAAGAGTGAATCTCTGCAGCACAAAGACCCAGCACTCAGCAGGAAGACATTTGTGGTCCTTAGCAGGAAGCTGAAAGGAACATTTGCTGAATGATTCAAGGATGACAAGTATCTCCCTGCTTGCGGTAGTTCCTGGGTGCCGTGGCCCTCCCGTCTTCCCAGAACTGCAGCGCACATTCGGAGCCCCCTGTGACTTGCCACTAACGAGGAGAGACACAAAAGAAATATATTTCCTTAATGGGCTATTTGCTTCCCTTTACCATTCGACATAAACACCGCCTTCTGTCTCATAGCAAAGATGCACTCTTCCTTTTATAAGCTGTTTTAAGCACCACTTCTTACATCAATGACTTTAAATGAAAAAGAGAGAGAGAGAGAGAGAGAGAAAGCTCTTTTGAATACAAATGGGGCATTTGCTTCTCTAATGCTCCTCTTGTGCTAAGCTACCTTCAAGCCCATCAATGACACTTTAAGAGATTGAACAGAACTCCCCTTCTTTTGATGCTAATACAACTTTTCTGGCAGATATCGCACTGGGGTGTTGGGAAGGTGAGCTCTTGAGTAGGCACTGGAAACCTTTTGCAGACCAGGGGCTGCAGTGGCCTCTGTGCAACCTTCCAAATGGCACATTCCCTGGCCTGAATGGGGTGACTGTGCCCCTGAAGGACCAGGTGCGCAGCTTGGGAGTCATTTTGGACTCACAGCTGTCCATGGAAGTGCAGGTTAATTCTGTGTCCAGGGCAGCTGTCTACCAGCTCCACCTGGTACACTGACTGAGACCCTACCTGCCTGCGCACTGTCTTGCCAGAGTGATACATGCTCTGGTTGGACTACTGCAATGTGTTCTACATGGCACTACCTTTGAAGGTGACTTGGAAACTACAACTAATCCAGAATGCGGCAACTAGACTGGTGACTGGTGACCATATAACACTGGTCTTCAAAAAACCTACAGTGACTCCCAGTAAGTTTCCGAGCACAATTTCAAAGTGTTGGTGCTGACCTTTAAAGTTCTAAATGGCCTCGGCCCAGTATACCTGAAGGAGCGTCTCTACCCCTGTCATTCAGCATGGAAACTGAGATCCAACTCTGAGATCCTTCTGACAGTTCTCTCATTATGAGAAGTGAGGTTACAGGGAACCAGGCAGAGGGCCTTCTCAGCAGTGGCGCCCACACTGTAGAATGCCCTCCCATCAGATGTCAAACAGATAAACATCTATATGACTTTTAGAAGACATCTTCTAAAAGGCCACCCTGTATAGGGATGTTTTTAATGTTTGATGTTTTATTGTGTTTAATTTGCTTAATTTGTTGGAAGCCACCCAGAGTGGGTGGGGCGACTTCTGATTATGATGATGATGGTGATGATGCCAGTGGTAGGTGGAGCCAGAGGCAAAAGTGGTTGGAGCATGAAATGTGATTCCACACACACTCACACACCCCTCTCTAGCCAGGCAAGCATTGTCAGAGTTCAAGGGCATATTCCAGTCAAATTTTAAAAATATTCAAAGAGGGTGTGAAGTTGGTCTGGTGAAGGCCGCATTTGGCTCTGTGCCTGAGGTCCCCTAACCCTGATCTAGAGCTTCAGGAAACCCATTGGGTGAGAACAGTCTTGCTCTCATGTCCTTACCAGGTCTGAGGTTTGGGGTGACTTTGAAATCCTCACCTCCAGTTCTCTCTGGATTTTGGAGCTCAAAATCACCCCCTCTTGCTTCCAAATGCAGGAGAAATGTGTTTGGTTCATGTTTCTTATGCCCACCTGCCTATTTCCGGACCAGTACATGAACCAACACACAGTTGCCCTTCATAACCCACACTCCTCTGAAATTTGCAATGCATTGGTAACAAACAAATTAGAATCAGGGGGAGAAATAAAGTGATAAAACACTGATTTAGTAACAAACGTTTACAACACCAACGTAAATATATTCAAACAAAACAAAATTAAATGAAAATGTTTTATCTCAATATTGTAAACCCCAATGCATTTTGACCAAAATATTTTCTTCAATGATTAAAAAGGTAAAGGACCCCTGACAGTTAAGTCCAGGGGCGAACGACTCTGGGGTTGTGGTGCTCATCTCACTTTACTGACCGAGGGAGCCGACATTTGTCTGCAGTTTTTCCGGGTCATGTGGCTAGCATGACTAAGCCGCTTCTGGCGAAACCAGAGCAGCACACGGAAATGCCGTTTACCTTCCCACCGGAGTGGTACCTATTTATCTACTTACAATTTGACGTGCTTTTGAACTGCTAGGTTGGCAGGAGCAGGACCAAGCAATGGGAGCTCACCCCATCATGGGGATTTGAACCGCTGACCTTCCGATCGGCAAGCCCAAGAGGCTCAGTGGTTTAGCTCACAGTGCTACCCGCGTCCCTCTTCAATGATTATTGATGTATTAATCTGTGGTAGTTCTGGTTTTGAAGCTAATTTGTCCTGAGGTCTACATGTGAGATAGGATGGAAATGTTGAAAGATTCAAGACAGATAAAGGAAAGTACG
Organism: Podarcis bocagei; assembly: GCF_964188305.1. NCBI lineage: Eukaryota > Metazoa > Chordata > Lepidosauria > Squamata > Lacertidae > Podarcis > Podarcis bocagei. The sequence continues at coordinate 9,213,024 of NC_138139.1, forward strand.
CCTCTTTTTAAAACGGGGTTCAGCTGGGGAAGAATTGCCAGCAGATTTCTGTCCATCCAAGGAGTTAATCTAGCTGATTAGAGATCTGACCTGTACAGTTGGAGCATTTGTTTCTTTTCCTCTTCCTTTTTGTAAAATATGGCTCACGCCTTTGTGCCTGATGCTATTAAGGCATGGTTATTACGCCTTCAGCAATCCTTTCTGCTAATGCCATAAAGTGCTGAGTGATCCGTGTTACGCTACAACACTGCAAGTGTATTACATTAGAACCTAATGGCACAATGAGTGTATGCTGTCACGCTAACGCAGTGTTATGTGTGTTATGTTGTTTTATTGAGGTTCTTCTAGAGGACACTCACATTTTTCTTTCACCCATTGCTCTCCCTTTATATAAAAAAAAGGCACGTGGAAAAGCAAAACTCAACCCCACTCCAACCTTTTATCTGTTGTGCAGCAAAGACCTCTGTCTGCATCCAGAGATGTAAGATAATAGCAGTTTCCATTCCATTGTCACAATAAGTGCTGTTTCCATTCTGCTGCAGTTTGGTTTCCTCAGATGCTATGCTATTCACCTCACTGTTGGCTATTTAATGTACATAATTATTTGTGTGATTTACATAAATTACTAATTTAACGTAATTAGTGATGTAATTACTTCCACACTGTTCATTTAGATAGAGGGAAGTGCAATGGAGATGGTGGGAGCGTCGTCAATTACATATCGTTTGCAGACTGAAAACAACAACATGCTTTATTTCTGTTCTGGATATGGAAGAATAAGTGAGCATTGGCAATGTCTCCTTCTGCTTCCATCAGAATTCTCCAAAACGTCTCACATGGCATCGATTTCATGTCATGGATTCTGGAGAGTGACCCAAGTGTGTAGTGGTAATGTGATACTAGGAAAAAGTATGTAGAGAAAATAGATGGCATGGAAGCTGCTCAATCAGATCAGCACAGGCCTGGATTTCAGAGCTTGCTGCTGGAAAATCTCCAGTAGTGATGTTGGGAGTTTTAGTTCCCCAATATCTAGAGGGCAGGTTGGGGAAAGCTGCCACAGGTCCTAGCCAAACAGAGACTTGGTTTTACTTGGGACTGAGCCAAAAGGGCACTTCACACCTCGCAACCCTATTTCCCTGTTGCAAAAGTCTTTGTCTTTCAGCCAAGGGCAGCCCAAGCCATTTTTCTGTCTGAGGCAAAAGACAAGATGGTGCATACCCCATTCTGTGCACAGAATCTGACTAGAGGAGTAGCTAAATCTTACTTCAGGACTGGTGGTGGAAGAGAGTCCTCTACCCCACCCTAGGGCAGCAAGATACCTTAGGAGCTGCAAGGAAGATCACATGGTACATATTTCTAGCCAATTTCCACTCCTCAGAACAAGAAAAGCCTTCCTGAATGAATGAGTGTGCCATGGATTTGATGGGAAATTGAACATTTCTGTAAGCTGGCTCACCGCCGTCACAGATCAGTCTTCTGTTTTAAACGAATGACACATTCCAAGCCAAATCCTACTTTTAGTGGAATGTGTTGACAACCTTAGCTTTCTAATCCACTTTAGTGATTGTGAAAAGAGTCATATGGTGGTAGCCAGGGTTGCAATAAAAGTGTGTGATTTATTTTGTAGACGTATCCCCTATTCTAGTGCAATCCCTCTGGGCTAGATTCTGGTTCCCTATTGTGAGACGCTACCCCCGAGTCCCTGGATTGTAGTCCGCAGCTTCTTTCAATACCCATATTGGACATGTCTAAGAACTGGAGCCAACAGGGCTGCAGATAGATAGCACCAGCAGCCAGAATCCCAAGTAGGATTTGCCGTATTCCAGTTCTGGTCTCAATGTAGTCTGCGCCACTGACTCTGAAGAGCTGGCTGAGAACAAGCTCTCATCGCTGATATAAGGAAGAAAAAGGGAGGCTGTAAGAGGGCACAGTGATCCTGGCGTTTCCCATGGGATGTTTCCTTTCAGCAGGGATTTGAGAATGCTGCAGATGAGAGTGAGAATTGCTTCAGAGCCTCCTGGTTTGGAGGAGAGCTTGCTATGCCAGAAAACCCTCCTGATTTGCCATTGGGGAAGAAGAAGAAGAAGAAGAAGAAGAAGAAGAAGAAGAAGAAGAAGAAGAAGAAGAAGAAGAAGAAGAAGAAGATTTGATATCCCACTTTATCACTACCCGACGGAGTCTCAAAGAGGCTAACATTCTCCTTTCCCTTCCTCCCCCACAACAAACACTCTGTGAGGTGAGTGGGGCTGAGAGACTTCAAAGAAGTGTGACTAGCCCAAGGTCACCTCAGCAGCTGCATGTGGAGGAGCGGGGAATCGAACCCGGTTCACCAAATTATGACTCCACCACTCTTAACCACTACTCCACACTGGCTCCTTCATGCCCGCACCGCCCAGGGCGTGGCATGCTCCCGAGTGGGGCGGAGGTTGCCTTCCCAGCCTCAGGTGTCTGGAACAGTGCACACATCCTGCAGCCGGGGGCAGGGTGAGCCACCCACAGGGGTGGAGCGAGCCGCCAATGGCGGACATTTGGCGCACTACCTGCCCGTGACTCCCAAGCCTCCCCCAAGCTGTCAAAACAAAGGGGGAAGGGGGAATGTCACTGGCAAAGCGGCGCAGCTCACCCCCTTACCTTGAAGGCTCAGGGTAGGCTTGGGAATTGTGGGCAGGTGGCACACTGAATGTCACCCCCCTCAGTGAGGGCACCTGGGGCAGTCCACCCCCACTGTCCCCTCTGGGTACACTGAAACTGTGTTCCTTTTTTGGAGTCCCTTCTCCATGTTCCCTCTCTAAGAGAGGTGTGGTGGATGGTGACAAGGGAGCTGGCCTTTTCAGTGGTGGCTCCCTGATTGTGGAGTATGCTTCCCAGGGAACAAGAAAAGTAGGCAGAACAGCAGATGTAACACTTCCCTTAGTGCAATAGCCTGCATTCAAGCAAAACAAGGCCAGAGGTTTTAACACACATACAGTGGTACCTCGGGTTAAGAACTTAATTCGTTCTGGAGGTCCGTTCTTAACCTGAAACTGTTCTTAACCTGAAGCACCACTTTAGCTAATGGGGCCATCTGCCGCCGCCACGCGATTTCTGTTCTTATCCTGATGCAAAGTTCTTAACCTGAGGTACTATTTCTAGGTTAACGGAGTCTGTAACCTGAAGCATCTGTAACCTGAAGCGTCTGTAACCCGAGGTACCACTGTATCTCCATCCAGGCAAACAAGAGGCAATATCACACTTCAAGGGCCTATTGCAGACAGAGAGGGCTGGATGGATGCGTTTGGCTTCCAGGTTTGAGAATAAGCACCACTGCCTTACTGTGATTGTTATGTAGTGTAGTTTCACCCTGGGCCAACAGGGGGATACTGTATATAGTTTTCACTCAGGTCTGTAGATAGTTTTCACTCAGGTCCGCGGCAGTTAGTTTAGGCGGGAACTCTGAGCTGTTGTGGTTACAATGTTGACAGCCGGCTGCCTATAAATACAGGCCGGCTGAGCTGTTCGCAGTCAGTTCTATTCCAGCTTGTCTTAATAAAGAGCTACTTGAAGAAATCGCTGTGCCGGCTGCTATGTCAACCCACTATTTTACAGTGATGGCCTGGGAATCCGATTCAGAGGGTGAACCGGAGGAATCCCAGCCTGCACAGGAGTCCCCGCCTCCAGGGCCGGCTGAACTGGGGCAGGGCCTTGATTCTGAAGCGCCTGCACCTGTGCCGGATCCTCAGGAGCAGGCACCAGGTGAATCCACCCTGGCTCCAGAGGTGGTTGAGGACACAGTGCCTACAGGTGAGTCTCCCCCTGGGTCCAGTAACCCTTCAGCCTCTCCTGAACTGCAGAGGCTCAGGGCAGAGAGGCGAAGGGAACTGGTTTCTCCCAGGAGGAGTGCTTGCCTTAAGGCCAGGAGAGGCGGGTCTCCTGGGGGCTGGGACTGCCCCTGGCCTCAGAGAAGATAAAGGCCAGTCAGCCCGGTCCCAGGTTGCGGGAGCAAAGTCGTTGTTGAGTACCTGTTCCTGCCCGGACCCAGACCTGACCCTCCAGTGTTCCTGTCCCCGCCCGGCTTCCTGCTTCGGACCTCGCCCCGCTCTTTGTGAACTGTTTCCAGGCTATTGACTCAGGACCGGACTTTGACTACGCCAACGGTAACCTTCCTCCTGGGACCAGCACACTTACCTTCTGGAATTCAACTCCCTGCTTCCTTTGGACCACACTGCATGCCTCGGGATGCTCTGGTCTTTGCCTGCCTGCCCCAGAACCTGACCATTGGTCTGTCTTGGATCAGGTTGTTTGCCTCTGGTCTCAGAGATTGCTGCTTTCCCCACCTTGGAAGAATGGCAGATGAAGGTGATAGACTATATGGGACTGGCAGAAATGACCGGCAGAATCCGAGACCAGGGAAAAGAGACAGCGGAAGAAGATTGGAAGAAATTTAAGAACTATCTTAAGAAACATTGTAAAATTAATGAATGTTAGAATGATGCTGGTTTAGAAATTAAGTGGATTACAGTTGTAAGGATTAAGTTAAAAGAAAAGAAAGGTTAAAAATTAGATAAATTTAAGGGTGAGGATTTGCTGAATTAAAATTTGAAATTGGAATGCAGAAAGGGGAGGTATGAGGAGGTCGGAGAAGTAAGTTATAAGAAAATAAGGGTTTGAAATTATACTTGTTCTTTTTTTGTTTGTGTTTGTTTGTATTGTTGTGTTTGTCTGTATAATTTGTGAAACTTTAATAAATATTTTATTAAAAAAAACAGAGATTGCTGCTTTCAGATTTAATGTGTAACTTCTTCGCTCCATACCATTCTCCTCTAGTCCTGCCTCCCAGACCTTGAGTCTGCTGCATAGATGAAGATGCTTTGAAAACTAGATGTATGGGATGTACTGGGTTTGTGTTTTAAAACCGACCTACCCCATCTGTGCTTCCTGAACCAAAATGCAAACTGAAATGCAACTGTCTGTTAAAATTCACATCCATCCAAATTATGTGATGCAGTTTTAGTTGTGAAATTAACATTTTAAAACACAGTACGTTGGTTGGAGGAAATTGCTTGCAAAAACATCTATATTTCATAGGACTGTTACTGGCTTTGTGCAAAAAAGACTTAGGGTTGATTCAGGTTGATCTGGGATTTGCTACGAGTGGGTTGAGGTGGCTCCAGGTGACCCCAAGGAATGTGGAGCTGTCAAAAGGGGAAGGTCAGGTGAGTGGTTTTTGTGTGGTACCTCTGTTTTTATGGTTATACTCTTCTTATTGTTTCAATTCTGCATTGTTTGTATACTGCTTTTTTAAAAAATTAAAATATTAAATGTATCCAATGCTAGCCCTAATAAAAATAGACCCATTGAAATTAATGGACACAGTTAGCTTAGACCCATTAATTTCAATGGCTCCACTTGCGAGTAGGACTAACATTGGATATAATCCAATGTGGCTTAGAAATGGTTTTAAATGCATAAATATGTGCACAAAATATATATAGCAGGAGAAAATGTGTACAAAATTCCATGTGGGCTTATAAAAATAAATGATTACAAACTGATACAGAAATAGGGAGAATTGAACTTAAGACTGGAAAAAATAGATGCTTAAAGAAACCAAATCCCACCTTGTAACCTCTCTGGACTATAGTTTGTCTCTGACTGCGGGATAGCTCAGTTGGTAGAGCACAAGACACTTAATCTCAGGGTTGTGGGTTCAAGTCCCACACTGGGCAAAAAGATTCCTGAACTGCAGGGTTGGACTAGATGACCCTCGGTGACCCCTTCCGACTGTACAATTCTATGATTATATGACCCTGCCAGTGCCCCCTGAGTCTGACACGCAGATGAAGATGCCATGAAAACCGCGAGAGTCTTCCTCTTCCAGCTCTCACTACTACAAAGCAAGCCTCAAAACTCACAGGATGACTTTTTCTTCCTCTCTGATGTTTCCGAAGGAACTCAGTGACTTATGCCCCTTCCCCGAGACATTTGCTGGAATTCATATTGCTGGAATGCTTCAACTAGTCTCCCCTGTGCTCAGATGGATTTCTTTCAGCTTGCAAATGCAAAAGGTAGTGATTCATGACTTGGCCTTCAATTGCAAGTATTTATTCCATAAAAATGTAAATCAGCCTGATTGGCCTTCAGGATGTTATGTTATTCTGAGTTCTGGGGGAGTCTGTGTCTCTGTGGTTTTGCCATTGCCAGTCTCTCTTTCTCTCTCTCTCTCCCGTTTTCTGTCCAGCCCTATCTTCCTCAGCCACGAGACTCATTCAACTGGACATCGCTGACATTTTGCAGTGAGCCGCTGCCTTGCTTCCGAGGCGCAATATGCTCCAGCAGCACTGGGGTTAGCATTTGAATCGTTGACTTGCCTCCATGCACAGGAAGCCGAGCAAACTCCACCACGGCCTCCCCTGGTCTCAGGGGCAGGGAGAGCAGGAGGAATTGCGAGTGATGGGCGGGAAATTGAAAGTCACCGCCAGGCACCATCACCGAGCCTGTCTTGGGCACCAGGGGAAGTTGCGGGACTGGTAACCCAAGCAAGGTGGAAGGCAGAACACAGCTCAACGAAGCAAATGTCTTGTGACAGTTGGAAAACCCACAGTCTCTTTCGACAGAATGGAGCTGACAGGCAGCTCTTGTGAGCAGGGGCTACAAAGCAATCAGTCTCGTTTCTGGGTTCTAGAGAAATGGAGTCGAAAACAGGCACTCAGGGGAAAGTACTGAGCAATGTGGGGCAAGCTGCTTTCTAGAGTTGGGTACACATGCGGACATGGTCCAGAGCAGAGGACACAATCCTGCAGGGTGGTGCTTTGCCAGCGCTTTCCCTGCAGGGAACACACCAGCCAAGCAGACTCCTGTAATGAGCAGGATTGCACCTTCACTTCACCAGCTGGTGGGCTGAGAGGACAATCCTGCTGAGTATTGATTCCCTAGCACGTTCCCTGCAAATAGTCTGCAAATAATAATAATAATAATAATAATAATAATAATAATAATAATTTATTTATACCCCACCTATCTGGCTGGGTTTCCCCAGCCACTCTGGGCAGCTCTCAACAGAGTTAAAAGCACAATAGAACATCAAACATTAAAAACTTCCCTAAATAGGGCTGCCTTCAGATGCCTTCTAAAAGTCAGATAGTTGTTTGTTTCCTTGACATCTGGTGGCAGGGCGTTCCACAGGGCGGGCACCACCACCGAGAAGGCCCTCTGCCTGGTTGCCTGTAACCTCACTTCTCCCAGTGAGGGAACTGCCAGAAGGCCCTCGGCACTGGACCTCAGTGTCTGGGCAGAACGATGGGGGTGGAGACGCTCCTTCAGGTATACTGGGCCGAGGCCATTGAGGGCTTTAAAGGTCAGCACCAACACTTTGAATTGTGCTCAGAAATGTACTGGGAGCCAATGTAGATCTTTCAGGACCAGTGTTATATGGTCTCAGTGAAGCAGATCCCTGCAGCGAGGAGGATTGTACCCTCCATGGATCAGCAAGTGAGTGGAGGGCTCAGTCCTGCTCAGTTTGACTGTGTGTCTGTCCGAAAGACCCCTTGGAAAAAGCCCTGCGCTCCTCTTTCCCACCTGACACCCTGGCCTCAGACATCCCTGGGACATTCTGCCTGGCACAGGACAATTTGGAAGTCAGGGATTGGCTGGATGTGGAGGAATGGAGCTTCATGCCCAGGAGTCCCCCAGGGAAGACAAAGACCTAGATCCTGAGCCCTGGTGGTGGGACAATGGGGAGGAAGCTGGGGAAAGGACAAGCTGGGAGATGCTGGAAGCAGGAAGTTGGGGTCCTACATGTTGCTGAGCAATGGGCCAGACACCTCACCCCCATGTTGCAGCCTCCATCTGAGGCCGCAGCTCGGTTTCCAGTGACATCTGTAATAATAATAGTAATTATTATTATTATTATTATTATTATTATTATTATTATTATTATTACCCCGTCCTTCTGGCTAGGTTTCCCCAGCTATTCTGGGCAGCTCCCAATAGAACATTAAAAACATGATAAAACATCAAAGATTAAAAACTGCCCTAAACAGGGCGGCTTTCAGATGTCTTCTAGAAGTCAGATAGTTGTTTATTTCCTTCACATCTGATGCGATGGTGTTCTACAGGGTGGGCGCCACGACTGAGAAGGCCCTGTGCCTGGTTCCCTATAACCTCACTTCTCCCAGTGAGGGAACTGCCAGAAGGCCCTCAGAACTGGACCTCAGTGTCTGGGCTGGATGATGGGGGTAGAGACACTCCTTTAGGTATACTGGATGAGGCCATTTAGGACTTTAAAGGTCAGCACCAACACTTTGAATTGTGCTCAGAAACGTACTGGGAGCCAATGTAGGTCTTTTGGGACCGGTGTTATATGGTCTCAAGCTGAAGGAGTCAAGCCAGGGAGACATTGCTGTGTTACTTGCTATGAATAAAGCCCCACTGCCTTCTCCAAGCCTCAGTTCAACAAGATGGTCAAGGAAATGGGAATGCATCCCTTCTGCTTATTTGTGACGTTAGCAGCCCACTATTTCTCCAAACGGCAAGGTCCTTAGCCTCACAGCAGCCTCGCAATATAGGCCAGGGCTCAGAAGAAGTGATCTGCCCAACTAGATTCAAAACCATGCAAGGATTAACCTCTGTTAGGCAAGGCCCACCGCACTTGCAAATGAATGCAACACAGACCTCTTTTAGAATGGAAAAAAAAAAGCATTGGGAGTTTGTAATTTTGAATGGAGCATCAGCAATGGGGAGGGGGCTGCATAAGCTTACTTCCATTTTCCAAATCAAAATCACCCCCTGCTTCTTCCCCTCAGGGTTCTGGATGCATTTAAAAGTTTGTGCTTCTAAAAATGCACATGAAACCCTGTGTGTGTATCTTTGCTCCTCTTTTTGTATAAACAGCAGGATGTGTGCGATCTTGACAGGGAAAACAGCTGACAGAGAAAGGCACAAGGCACTTCTTTTTTCGTTGCACTGCTAAAAATCACAGTCTCCCGAGACAACTGTTCATCTTCTTTTTTTAATAATAATAAAAAAACAAGGCTTTATTCCATGCATTAGTGTGAGAGTCCAGCATTCGCACCACTGCAAGCTCTCTTTCAGTGCTCATTATGCTGGATAAAAGAATGTTATATAAATCACAAGCCACTAATGGAATGCCGCCCACAAAAACTGGTACCCGTATTCTGGCAAGGAAACCGGACCCTGAACATTCAGTTTTTGATATTTCAGAATTTAAAATTATTCCGAAAGATGTGCGGTTTTGTCCAGAGGAGAAAATGACATTCCTGACCAACAGCATCCTACACACAAGGAGTGCAGTGGTGGAGCTTCATGATCCGGCACTGGGGGTGGAGAGCAGGCGGGGGCGGGGCTGGCACGCATCCCGGGGGTGTGATGTGCCACCCACAGGGGTGTGGCATGCTGCCTGCGGGGGCATGGTGCCCAGCACGGGCAGAGGGGCAGCCACGATGGCACCCCACCGGGATTGCACTGCTGGGGGCGGTGTGCTCCCCCCCCCACTCCTCTTGTGAAGGAGTGGGGAATGTGTGGCTCTCCAGATGTTAAAGGTAAAGGTAACCTTCCACCTCCTCCCTTGGGTGGGGTACACAGAGAAAAGCCCCTGAGGAATACTGCAAGATCTCAGCTGATTCATAGGGGAGCCACACTGATGGTCTTATCCTCCGTAGGTAAAGGTAAAGGGACTCCTGACCATTAGGTCCAGTCGTGGCCGACTCTGGGGTTGCGGCACTCATCTCGCTTTATTGGCCGAGGGAGCCGGCGTACAGTCATGTGGCCAGCATGACTAAGCCGCTTCTGGCGAACCAGAGCAGCACACGGAAGCGCCGCTTACCTTCCCGCCGGAGCAGCACCTATTTATCTACTTGCACTTTGGTGTGCTTTCAAACTGCTAGGTTGGCAGGAGCAGGGACCGAGCAACAGGAGCTCACCCCGTCGCAGGGATTCGAACCGCCGATCTTCTGATCAGCAAGTCCTAGGCTCTGTGGTTTAACCCACAGCACCACCTGCATCCAGATGTTATTGGACTCTGATTCCTACCACCTCTGACCATTGGCCTGGCTGAATAGGGCTGATGGGAGTTGGAGTCCAACTGCATTGCTGGACTCTCCTACCCCTTTTTGGCTCAGTCGTAATGCTGCCCTGCATGGCACGGCATTCTGATGTGTTAAGCATTTTTCATGTTTGGAATGGGTAGTTTGTATGCTGTAGTGTGTGTGTGTGTGTGTAAGAGAGAGGGGGGGGAGGGAGGGAGAAAAAACGAACATAATGAGCTGCCCGGGAGTTTTGCTATCCTGCAGCCATTCACCTAACTAGCTCTATTGTCAGGCCAGCCATGTTGACTGCTGTACCATGCTGTGATGTTCTGGTTTCTTTTGTGTGATCAAGGAAAGCAGAGTTAATTTCAACAACTGAACATGATTAGTTCTGGAGTGAACAGCAGGGGTGGAGGGGGAGGGGCACTCTATTTTTTTTTTTTTTAAGAAAAAGGCAGACGTTTCCTTCCTTAATTGAATTGTGCCTATTAACAACAATGAGGGGGAAAGCGAGGAACAAATGTGAAATAAAAGTTTTATTCACTTCTGCTCAAGAGGCGCTAATATTAATAAACTGCCAGATAAAGGGATTTGGCAGGGTTTGTTAGAAGGATTAGCTCTAAAAAGATGATTAGATTTCCCAGAGTAAACTCGCTGACAAACAAGAGGGCCAACAGAGACTCAGATGATCTGAAAAGATGCATCCGTTTCCTGACAGGTAGAACATGTGGTGAGATTAGCTTTCCAAATGGCTTTGCTGTCTAGACACACCCCTGCCTGCTGGGGCCTTCTGAAGGCAGGAGTGGAAAGATCTTTGGAGAATCACCCAAACCAGAAGTGTGTCTCGCCCTACTTCAAGAACACAGAAAGAGCCCTGATAGATCAGGCCAAAGATCTGCCTATCCCATGTTCTCATGGTGGGCAGAACGCTGCCTCTGGGAAGTCTGCAAGCAGGATGCCAGGGGAACAACACTTTCCTCCCCACTCAGGTGACCAGAGAGACACAGCCAGCAGGAGTAGAGATAGTAGTCTCCAAGGATGGGCTCTTCAAATGGTTGACTTTATTTATATGGCACCTTTTCACAAAAAGCTGCCCCCAAATTGGCTTAAAACAGTGCTTCTCAATCTATCTGACGTAGTGCACTAGCCTTCCCCACCACACAATATACTAGGGAATGGTACCATATTTGGTTCCTGAAGTATCTCACCCAACCTAAAAGGTAAAGGTAAAGGACCCCTGGATGGTTAAGTCCAGTCAAAGGTGACTCTGGGGTTGTGGCGTTCATCTCACTTTCAGGCTGAGGGAGCCGGCGTTTGTCTGCAGACAGCTTTCCAGGTCATGTGGCCAGCATGACTAAACCACTTTTAGTGCAACGGGACACCGTGACAGAAGCTAGAGCGCATGGAAATGCCGTTTACCTTCCCACTGCAGTTGTACCTATTTATCTACTTGCACTGGTGTGCTTTTGAACTGCTAGGTTGGCAGGAGCTGAGACAGAGAAGCGGGAGCTCACCCCGTTGTGGGGATTTGAACCGCCAACCTTCTGATCAGCAAGCCCAAGAGGCTCGGTGGTTTAGACCACAGCGCCACCCGCTCCAGCCACCCAACCTAGGCTGTGGTGAGTCGTTGATGATCATCCCATCTACTCATGGAGGTTGCTTTATAAAACATAGCAATAAATTAAAAGAAGACCAAAACCAACCATTTAGCAAACCTAGAAGAACTTCAATGTTACGAGATGAATAAATTGGACTTGAATGTGTTCAGTGAAGGGCAGAATGAAAGTTATCAGACAATAAAGGTCCAGGACATATTGCACTCCAAATAGCCTCCAAATAGCCTAGCTTAAATACAGTTCAGAGAGGAAGGGATATTATCCCCAGACTAGAACTGACTCCCTCATCTCTGCCCCAGAGAAAACTACCAGCTGTCGAAGGGCATCTCTTTTACTGATTGTGCAACTCTATGCATATTCAGGTCAGTGTCACTTAGTTCAATGTTGAAAGTAAGAAATATCCTGGGAGCCTTTTTTGCAATGATTGCACCATCCATTACTACTGGTCAAATCTTTCTCTGGAGTCATCCACGTTGGCACAAAATGAGCAGCACAAAAGAAATTCTGGATGAGCCCTTAGATTTGTTCAGTTTTCTACAGGCAGAGCTCAAACCAAAAGAAACCATTTTGGAATTATGTTCCAGGTAGATACTACACAGTGACACTTTTCTTATTGTTCAATCTCTATTCCTGGAACAAAAATGCATTGTGTGTGCCAGACAACCAAATCATGGTCTGTATACCATGTTCCCAATTATATGAGAGGGCTGCTTAAGAACAAGATGGAGTTACACATAACCTAGTTTTGTAGCTTGGGTCATGTTGGATAGTATGAGCATAAAACGGTAAAGGCAAAGCGACCCCTGACCATTAGGTCCAGTTGTGACCAGCTCTGGGGTTGCGGCGCTCATCTCACTTTATTGGCCAAGGGAGCCGGTGTACAGCTTTCGTGTCATGTGGCCAGAATGACTAAGCCGCTTCTGGCGAACCAGAGCAATGCACGGAAACACCGTTTATCTTCCCGCCGGAGTGGTACCTATTGATCTACTTGCACTTTCACGTGCTTTCGAACTGCTAGGTTGGCAGGAGCAGGGACTGAGCAATGGGAGCTCCCCCCGCCGCGGGGATTCAAACCACCGACCTTCTGATCAGCAAGTCCTAGGCTCTGAGGTTTAACCCACAGCGCCACCCGCGTCCCTTAGTATGGGTATAGCCTATGACAAAAAAAAAACTTCCAGTTGAAGCCCTGAAGAGCTTTGCTGGGAAGGCTGGCCAAGTTGGACAGAAGAGACTTAAAAGGTTGCCTGTATCAGCAAGGTGGGTGTCTAGAACTCTGATAATGAGACTGAAGGTACATTTTTTCACCTTTGGTGGACATGCCCAAGGATTAAGACATTCTGGGAGATGATTTATAACAAAATGAAAAAGACATTTAAATATACTTTT